>NC_072767.1:35953203-36553203 GCF_022539595.1 Amphiprion ocellaris
GGCAACATCTTTTTATTCTTTTTATAATAATGACAAACATACCTGCATTCTACAGGAGTGATTTTCCTCATGTGCAGGTAAAGATGTGTGAGGAGCTTAGAGATGACAGGAGCAGGAGTCATCCTCACTAATTCAGCTTCCACCTAGAAACAGAAAGACCACAAACAAACACACTGATATACTCTCAAACGTTCAACCTCACAGCCTCAAAATATCTGTTTAGGAAGTGTTGTGTTTCTAAATTCTGCTGAAAGCATTGACAGACATTCTCTTACAAGGTTGTGTAAAAAGCAGCCTGTCCTCTGAGCTACTGACAAATCTTCCTGAACAAAGTTTCTACGTGTAAATCAGCTCAACAAAAACTAAAGCCTCAGTCAGAGATAACAGGTATCACAAATTATAAACAACTTTCTTTGTTAATTCAGACTTTCTGCTTCAACCTCACATAAAAAGGGGAGTTTAACTCGTCAGGTGACTGAAAATGAACGGCTTGTGCAGTTCTAGACCCAAAAGTAGGATGTTTCATCTCATGTTTTACTACAAATACATGCAATAATAAATAAATACAATGGCTGGTTGTTCGTTTATTCACAATTAATGTCACTTTATATAGTGGATTGAACTTGAGCAGTGGAAGAGAGAAGGAATTTAATGAAATTATGGAGATTCAGAGAGGTAATGTTGCGCAATGTTAAGTTAAGCGCGGTTTAATTCAAACCAGCTGAATGTTAAACTTCAGTGCAGCTGAACGGGTTTCAGTTAACCTTAAAGTAAAATAACTTTTTTAAAAGCTAAAATACACAGCAGAGAAATACAGGTTGAGAACTTCATTCTAATGACGGACAGCTGCAGCAGCAACTAACACAGGTGTTCAGCGGTAAGTTAGCCACCAGTCTTAATTAGCCCGCTAGCTAACTTAGCCGCTTAGCTAGCTAACGCGTCCGGACCAACTGCTCAAACACGACAAAACACAACTGTTCACAAGTCGCTGACTTAACGTACAGCAAAACAACGCTACTGGTTAGAAGTATTTATCTTCTTACCGTGTTTTACTCCAAAAACAAGGTCAACAGCAGCCAGAGATGCTACCAGACGTGCCGACCATAGATATATATAGAAGACTAGATACGCTAGCGCGCTGTCTTCTGTAGTATCTATGGTCTGACCAACCACTGCTCTCTGGCTCCGCCCTCTCAGAATCTTGTTGTCGTTTGGCTCCACAACTTGCTGATGACCACTTCCGGTCTCAGAAAATGAAAAAACTGACCTTTTTTCGTTTCTGTCTCTTACTGATTTTATTTTTTTGTTATTCTAACTATAAAATGAAAATCAAAGCATTTTTAAAATTTCGTATATCCCTTTTTGATCATGAAAAGGAAAAACGTCTTGTATTTCAATTTTATTTTTTGTATTTAAAACGAAAATAAAACAACCACTCGTTTTTTGTTTTTCAATACCCGTTTCAGAACGGAAAATCCAATTGCCAAAATATATACAGACCCTACAGCCTGAGAACTTCACTGCACAGACCACAAGTCTGCTGAGAGTACACCTCAAAGATAATTTGACGTTCTTTTTTTAAATGTTTGAATGACAAGACAAATAGAGGTGGTGTAAAACTTGAGGAATTTAAGATACAGCATCTTTAACATCCATGTGGTCCAAAATGGGGTAAAAATGTCATAGTTTAGTATGTCGTCCAAAAAGTGACCAAAACGTCATAGTTTAGTGTGTTGTCCAAAATATCACTAAAACGTCATAGTTTAGTATGTCGACCAAAATATCACTAAAAGGTAATAATAATAATAATAATAATAATAATAATAATAATAATAATAATAATAATAATAATAATAATAATAATAATAATAATAAAAATAATAATACTACCTTTAATTTATAATACACTTTACATATAAAATCTCAAAGTGCTACAATACATTTAAAAGAAACAGTGTTAGTTTAGTATGTCGCCCAAAATGTTCAAAAAACGTCATAGTTTAGTATGTTGTCCAAATTGTATAAAAAGACGTCATAGTTTAGTATGTCGTCCAACAAGTGGAAGAAAGGTGCCCAGGTAGCTCAACTGGTTGAGAGGGCAACTCAGAAAAAAACATCATAGGATGTTGTCCAAAAAGTGGGAAAAAAAATCCTAGTTTAGTATGTCATCGAAAATATCACTAAAACGTCATAGTTTCATATGTCGTCCAAAATATCAGTAAAGCATCATAGTTTAGTATGTCGTCCAAAATGTCACTAAAACGTCATAATTTCGTATGTTGTCCAAAATATGACAAAAATGTCATAGTTTAGTATGTCGTCCAAAACATGACAAAAACGTCATAGTTTAGTATGTCCTCCAAAATGTAATTAAAACGTCATAGTTTCATATGTGGTCCAAAATGGGGTGAAAACGTCATAGTTTAGTAGGTCGTCCAAATTGTATAAAAAGATGTCATAGTTTAGCATGTTGTCCAATAAGTGGAAAAAAGGTGCACAGGTAGCTCAACTGGTTGAGAGGACGACTCATAAACAGGACTGCGTCAGAGGTGAAGGTTCGATTCCAGCTCATGGCCCTTTACCGCATATCTTCCGTCTTCCTCTCTACTTACCTATTGAATAAAACCAACAAAAGGACCCAAAAAACAACTTCGAAAAAAACGTCATAGTTTAGTATGTCGTCCAAAATGGGGTAAAGTCATAGTTTAGTATGTCTATGACCTCTATTTATTGTACTACACTACTTAAGTCGTTTTAAAATTAGTGAATATTTTATATTTGTACATTTGTTTTGAAAGAGTTGGAAGCTGCTAAATCCTGAATAGGTACAACTCTTAAACTAAAGTAGAACACTGGTTCCCCCTTCTGTCACATCTGTAAAAACCAGTCAGTCTGGTTTTCAAGCTATATACCAGATAGAAATAGTAAAATTTTACCATTACACTTCTGATAAATTCTGCTTGAGGATGTTTAAATTCTCATCTAAGAGACTTTCTCAATTCTTAATGACTGGCAGGGTGTTTGTAGGTACTTATTTGAGTCCACTTGTAGGTAATCACTCACCCAGAACTTAACCAAAAACTCGCATTACTCACCATGTGAATAGTGGTGAAATGGCCTGGGAAGACATGTCAGGACAGTGTCAAAGGCCACCTCCCCAGTTTAGAGAGGGTCTGCATACATTAGATGCTTCTTTCACACCTTTCTTAAACTATCTCATATGTTGAACTAGAAAAACGATTAACAGAGGAGGAAGCACCACATACCATACCATCCTGACTTCCCTCGCCAGGCACTTTCACCACCATTGTGATAACAGCATCTTTCAAAGTATTTTAATGGCATAATTGTAGATAATTTAGTTCATGGTTGGAGTTTCCAGGCTTGACAAGAGTAATGACATAATATCTGAGTCTTTTCTTCATTACTACCACTAGGAGTCGCCAAAGTCCAGAAAATATAAAAATCGTACAAGCCACTTACAAATGACACCATATAAACTCATATCTGCATAGTGATCCATGGCACGAGTCCAAGGAATGTGACTTAGCTCTTCACAAACACACATACAACGTCCTGAAAGACACCTGAAGCTACAAGTCAGTTCAGTTTCATTCGTGTTTCCCTTTAAATGCTGTGCAGGAAGCAAAGAGCCAAAACTATGTAGTACTCGTACACTTTCTAAGGAAATTTAAATTCAATAAAAGGGCCAAAGATGAAGGACCGAATTGATAGAAAACATCTTTTAATACAAAAAGACATCCTGTTTGACACACACCCACTACCACCTGACCTCGCTGGTCTTCACTTACATTCACTAATAAACTAGGCCCACTAACAATTATAACCTTCATCCCATTGTCTCAAGCAAATGGTATAAATATCCACAAATCAATCTAGAATGCTTAAAATTAATATCCAAATACAGTTTTTGGGTTTATACACAGAATTCAAATGACTTGCATTTAGAATTTATAATAATATATACTGGCTGAGCTTACAAGCAACATCAATGAAATACTATATACACAGTTTACTATATTAATATTGCATTGTTTTTGCCAGTAACGGCACATATTAAGCACCTTCATCAGTCCAGTCTGAACAAATGCAGAAGAAGAAAGAAGAGTTTCAGGGTATTTTTACGCCGACATGGTTATAGGTAGACCAACACAAACGAATGCTGGTAAAACAGGAGAAACACACTGACTAAAGAGTTTCACCTCAGCAGTAATAACAACATGGCAGGGGAGCGCCGAGCATAAAGTCAGTATGTTCAAAAAGACAACTGCAGAGACGATGGAACTGAACCTCTTCGCTCAATATATGCAACAAACAACAATTCACAGATATCTATGACTACAGCCTGAGAACTTCACTGCACAGACCCTGAGTCTGCTGAGAGTACACCTCAAAGATAATTTGACTTTTTTTTTAATGTTTGAATGACAAGACAAATAGAGGTGGTGTAAAACTCGAGGAATTTAAGGTACAGCGTCTTTAAAATCCTTCACCGACATATACAAATCGTGGTTTGACTTTGTGGCACATTGTAAGAACAAAAACACACAGAGGCCATGCTGGGATGTTAAATGAAAGCGCTGAATGTGGAGACGTCATTCAGGTCAAAACCAGACTATCCTATAGAGCCCACAAAGGGTCACAGTGACATTTTTTTTCCTTCCATTTCCTTCCTGAACTCTGACACTGGAATACAATAAGAACATACTGAATAGTTGGGTTGTAAAGAAACATAAATATATGACGTCTGATATATGCCAACAGGGAATTTTATCACTGAAGAAAACGATGGGATCGTTCAGAAATGGTGTTATTGCATAGTTTGTCCAGCAGAGCACACCCTGACTCCATTGTTTACAATACTCTGAACCCTGTCTGCAGCACATGTAGCAGAGCAGATGGTCAGAAACAAGGGGGGTTAGTTCCTATTTTGGGGTGTAACTGTACATTATAAAGCCTGATAGCAATGCCTACAAAAACTCAAAGGCTTGTTGTCATTTCTTTGTATGGAAAGTTTTTACAGGTCAGATGGTGCCATTTGGCTGCTTCTGCCACATATGTTTAATGGACTGGAACATTGTCCTGGAGCAACAGTATGCTAGTTCAAATATTTCCTTTTTTCTTTGATTGCTTCCAACATGAGTTTTGGTGGACAGTGATATAAGGCTTTATACTATACAGTTATGGAAATTGGAATCACACCCCTTGTGTACAGGTGAGGACCAGAACCTTGTGAAGCACCCTCATATGCATCCATTGAGCTCGCAGCTGTTCGTGTGAGCATCCACGAGGTTTACGCTGCTCACTAGTTTATGAAATATAATGCTGGAAAGTTAATTAAAAAAAGGCCTGATTACATTTCCTTTTTTGAGCCTTTTACATAAAATACAAGAATTGTAATGCAAAACTTTTAATGCACAGGATTGCAAAATCTGTTTTAAAAAATGCCTCACTGTGACATTCTGGAGGATCCGTTCTATTATTATTACTACAGACATTTAGTCTAAATAGACCCACATCAACTCAGCAAATCTGAACAAAACTTTCAGCCATCCCAACAAACATGGCCTCAAACTAGTTTTAATATCACTGCATCTTTCACCAGGTTTACTGCTTGTAAAACTGGTAATGCTGAACCCTGTCGCTACCACGGGTTCATCTACAAAATGCCTATTGCCTTCCACAACACACAGATAATCGTGGGAATAGAGCTGTGGGTCGACTACTTGGACTTTTTTTCGGAGGAGCTAAAAGTATCATTGACTGTATATCACAATCATAATGTTTCAACCCCTCTATTTTCATATCAGTAGAGAAAGGACAGTTAAAAATAGTACAAACATTGACTTTGACATGTGAAGCATGCACACATACGCTCAGTAAGGCAAGTCAGAGAAACCCGTGACGCTACAATGTGAAGAAGGTATTAAAACTACACCCAAACCTGAAGAACCAGAGTGAGATACACAGCAGTGGTTTCCTCACTAAAGGTGCTGTTAGTTTCTTTTCTGAAAAAGGTGCATTGCATTGGCTTATTTTCTGCTATAATAAAGTTTTAACAACATTCCACTTGTTTTCAGTAACTGCAAGATACCATATTGTGATGGTAAATTTAAAAGTGAAGGGGAAACTCAAGGCTTCCACTACTATCAGCCTGACTAGCTGAAAGGTGAAGCATTGCTCATTGCAGTCAGTCACTGATTCATCTCTCTATGAGGTTTCGCCGAGTGGGGCCGTTCCCTTTCATTATTCCCCAAAACACAAGAACAACAAGGCTTACCTGACATTTCATCTCATCCCTGACAGGCACACAGAGAAAGAAAGACATTACGAATTAAATACATAACTTACAGCTTCGATACAAAAGAGAAGTGTTTCTGGATTCAAAAGTGAGTAATGCGGCAGTTTTACAGCGTGACAAGGTTCTCGGCCATGTAACAGAGGCTGTGGAAGTTGCAGCCTATGCAGCAGAGGTTACACAGCGAGGACAGCAGTCTGTACAGCCACAGGCGGTTGCTGAGGTGTTTGTATTTGACATCCGTCTCGCACAGCTTGGCGTAAGCCTCGCGATTCGACGACAGGCCGATGTCCTGACCGAGCCCACATGCCTGCTCAATGAGATGCATGTCCGCCATGATTTCTGATGTCATCTGGCCGAACCACTGAGCGTTGACGGCCGCGATCGTCACCGACACAAAGAAGACGAAGATCTGGTGGCGAAAGTAAAAGGCAGAGACTGAGGAGATATTCCGAAATGGGTTTTTGATACAATGTGGTGAACAAACAGCACACCTGAAAGGCTTCTCTGTCATTCATGGTGTCACTGGGATGAAACACAGCATAGATGGTGAGGTTAAAGAAGGCGCAGGCTGAACCCAGGTGGAGGTAAAATGGGACAAGGCGACTCTGAATGAACCCGTAAGTGTGTCTGTTCAGGTGGTTGTCCATCACGAAGCCTGCGCAGAAATCAGAACAAAATATTAGCAATGCAGGGGACATCCAGGCTTCTACTTCTATAAAAAAAACTTTCATTATTCATGCACTAGCAGAGACTACATAGAGGAAAATGTTCTGAAAATACTTAATCTCAACAATGTCAGAATGTTTTCATGGATGTTCTACATATATTCTCTACCGCAGAGCTCTAATTAGAGTTTTATATGATCATGTATGCATAATACAGCCACAAACTACAGAATCATAATGACAGAAACAAAAGATCTATAGCTAAATATTAACAGAAAGCTCAGCTGTAGCAAAGCACTGTGGGTCAAGAGATCATTTTCAGTTAATAATGTAACTGCTGCAAAACATACAGACAGGTATGTGTACGCAGCTCTGCAAAGCCAGGAAAGTACACACCTTAATTTCCGACAATATCAATCTGTGTAAACACTGTGACGAAGCTGTAACAAAAGCAAATCAGAGTCTAGATGTAGCTGCAAAGGTGACCTTGATAAAAATGAGATGACACAAAGGTGCTTCAATAAGATCTCGTTCGCACCTGGTTAAAAAAACATTCTGCCGGTTCAACCCACAAGAGCACAGCAGTAAATACAGGTGTGGTAATACCCAAGATACATCATGATTCATCCACTCAGGTCACATTCAAGGGTGGTTCAAAAGCATATTAAAAAAACATGTCACATCCTGTACTCTAATACTTTTCTCATCATTTGTATTTTCAGGTTTTCTGTTCATTTCAATCCTGTGTGTGTGTGTGTGTGTGTGCGCACATGGTACCAACTTGAAATGAAGGTGACCCAAATCTGCATCCCCCAGTAGGTGGAAAGAAACAGCAGCTGCAGCAGCTTCACACTGAACGTGGGCTCTCCGTCAGTAGACATGCTTTCTCCACAGCCTCGGTCTCTTCTCTGGTCTGAGCTCCACTGCAGTCTCCCAAAACAGCACCGTCCGGAAAGGCAGGTAGTGCCTTTTGCCTCGCACCGCTGCTTCTGGCTTTTTGTAGGGAGGGCACTTGATGCTGCAATCCAGAGACTCTGCAAACATACAATCATTGTGCCAAAATGAGGCTATGACATGGAACTTTGAGCTCCAGCCAGTGAAGGCCAAAAGGCTAGACTCAAACATCCACACCTTTAGGTAGAAAAAGTGCATCTTGTGCTACTGGGATGGGGACAGCTGTATCCTGAAGGGTGTACTATGAAACCAGATTACTGGGTTAGCAAGCTAACTTGAGTCTAAAGCCTGAGTTTTTAATGCAATGAAGATGTGGGACAGTGTCACACATAACAACACTTCTTGAGCATCATGTTTTATAATCTACAAAGGTTTAACTTTAGGAGCTGTCATTTTAGAAATAAGCATTTGCATAACCAATACACTGAGAGGTAAATTAATATCCCTTTCATGCATTGAGGTCACTACAGTGTACAGTTACTCAAAAGCTGTTTTCTTGTATGTGCATGAGTTTTGATGGCATAGTTGCACATCATCACTACAATGGATCCTATTGCATCATTTCATGCACTGCCAGTGATTGGCTAGCCATTGCAAATTAATTAAGAGTGAAACCAAGATGGCCGACACACAGCCAGAAACACCAAGCTGCTCATTTTCTTCTGTTCAAACCTTCTATAAAAAGAGACCTTTGCAGGAAAGAAAAATATGATGACATCAAGTCACATCTAAGGAGTCATGCAATTGCAAAATTTTCCAATTGATTTTATATTGGGAGGAAATCATGATTAATCTCATGTCCACTAAAGTGCACATCATGCATCACGAGCTATATTTCAACTACAATACATGGGCTACAATTAGGCTATTACTGCTGCTGTTCTTGAAAATGTGTCATTTGCAGGAACTTGTTTTAGCTGTAAATAAGCTTGTTAATGTTTTTAGACTGTAACTTGAAGTTTTTGTATATATAGTGAGAAGAATGACACTAGTAGAAGTGAGGAGGAATGGCTACCAGAAAGGGAAGGATTATTAAATAGTAGTAGTAGTGACAGTGGAGCTGAGGACAGCGTCCGGAAAGGATGCTGAGGGAGAGGAGGCCAAAATATTATTATTAGTGTCATGCTATCCTCGGTTCAGAGACAGGTCCAATTTTGTGCCAGTGGTATGTATACTGTTTCTGTTATGACCTGGCTAATAAAACAGATTTTAGTTTGATTTTGATTTGCTGGCAAAGTTTAGAATAGTTTCCTTGCAGCAAAGCTAGCCATAAATAAAAACATTCAGTATAAGTCAGTGCTGGGGAAGTGTACTCTACTGTGTCTGACAGGCGATGGATAATGAGCGAGAGATTTGGGAATCTATACAGGAGAATCTCTCAATGGTGTTTTGATTATTTATGCATACATTATATTAATTTATAGTTCACATCACATTTCACAGTTCAATACACTGTATATCATTTTATTCATTTGTTTGTTAAATCCATATTTCTACAACCAAATGCATGGTGTCCATCTGAGTGGACATGTAAATATATTCTTATAAAATGTGTTGGAAAAAAAATAAAGTTCAAACCTTGTTTTTCATGCCTAAAGATGAATAAAAACAAAATCCTGACTGAGGTTATCATAATTCATGCATGAAAGGGATATATTAACTTGCATGGTTAAAAAATATCTACCAGCATTATTCTCTTGCAAATAAATGAATAAAGCAAGCGACAGGTTGGAGTTTGATTTCTTTCTCTGCAGATATCAGGGCAGGACACAGTGTGCCCTATATTCTATGGAAACTTCCGCATTGTTGTCAAGGAAACTGGGTTGCTGTCTTGACCTTAACAAGCAGGGAAATGCACCCACGGAACTTAGCTAACACTAAAAAGTTTGCAGCAGCAGGAATGAATTATTTCACTCACAGAAAACGGACAGCTGCTGAAGATTTGTCGACTTGTGTGGCTAAAAAAAACCAACCCGAAAGTCACCTTTGTTAAAAATGAGCTAATTCGCAAAGCAGCTAACGCCAGTTGTTAGCTAGCTGAAGCAGAAAGTAGTAAAAGTGCACAGACTAGCCGCTAACAGCTAGCTGAAACTAACTCAATCTAAGTTAGCTTCACATTAAACTGCAACTTAGCAACAGTTCACGGTCCTGTAAGTCTGGACACGCCATCTTTATAGTCCCAACAGTGTGATTTTAATGGTAAACTGTGATTACAACCTACCTGTGCAGCCAAATGACTCCGGGCAACTTGTTGCAGCTGACTCCAGCAGTGAAGTTACCTAACCGGCTAACAGCAGCTAACTCACCCTGCAAGTCTCACCGAGGAGGGGAAGGCGGAACCGTGAGTGGTAAAGATGTTCTCTGGAAAACTCTCCCTGCAGATATTAACAGCAGTAACTGGTTCCCCCAGACAGCTTCAGGTAAAGGCGTTGTTAGGACACAGTCGTGCTCTGCAGTTGGTTAGATGTTAACCTCTTCATTGCAGTATTTCAATATAAAATGTGGCACAGTGCCCTCTAGGCCATCCCATTACCTCTGCAATCACAGTGAGTACACTGTTTTGACACTGTGTACCTTGGAATCAATCTAATTTATGGTGATTTACAGCCATAATCTTATGTAAACGTTTGCCTTGGAAATATTTGTTTTAAAAAATTAAATTTAGTAGTGATCTGGGTGGCTGAGACTTTGAATAGTTGAGGAGAAGAAATAAGAGTTGCTGATGAGTAGAAAAAGTTCATCCATACAGTCCCACAACATAAGACCACAAATAACTAATAACAGTCTGGCAAAGTCTGTTATCTGTGTCGCTGACAAAAAAAAAGAACAAAAATATGTCCATAGCCTAATGACAGCTCATCTAACCACAGCAGCTTGCAATAAAACAATAAAATGTATATTTGTTGCTACTCGGCTATCTGTTGTCACGTTTCCTTAATTAATTTAATGACTGAGAGGTCAATATACACAATAATATCACTGCTGCATATGTGCTGCTGTGATACTGTGAAACCAAAAAAATCTGACATGAAGGAAAAGTATTTTGACTTTGTAAACAGTAAACTGTATTTTTCCAACAACTATATCTTGTTATTTTTCCCACGATTGGAAATGAAGGTGAATACATCCACAGCTATGTATAACATTTTTAGCACTTACGTAAAATATATTATACATGTTATATTGAAATATATAGATGTATTGGAGCCTATTCATAAAACATTCAGAACTATAGGCCTACAAACACCACTGGCTTAGAGTGAAACTTTTTCCACCACCTTACTGTAAAACATGTGCCTTTGGTCTATCTGACTTAATATGCTATATTTATATGTAAACAAAAAATAAAAGCAGTTAGCAAAAGCTGTGGATGCATCAGCTGTCTGCAGACAGACTAGGTATAGAATATGAACCTGAATGGAATCCCATTAAGGACTATTAAAAACAAGTTATTCTGCTAGTTGGCGGTATGTCTGTTAGGTAAATCCAACAGTTACAGTTACTCTTTTATAAATACTGGTAAATAATGGTTAAAAGCTATGCTAACACTTGAGAAAAACAGTAAAACAAAGATAAATAAAACCACTGATGGGTGAAGTGAATAACAGTGATGAGCTCATTAAATGTTGGGTCCTGGTATTCATGTGGATGTTACGTTGATGCATACCATCCATATAAACCAAACAGAGCAAGCACAGCCTCATACTACGGTAATTTAAAAGCACAAGAATGAGCTTTAACACAGAAAATACATTTTAATTAATTCATCCCACCAATACACAGCTCTGGAAATAGGATCTCTTTCTGATATCAAAATAGTCAACTTTGAGTTCTAATATAGTTTTATGGACTTAAAGGTTAACTGAGCTTTATCATAAAGGTATGTATTTTAAAATGTGTGTGAGACTAATCAGGAAGTCAGGTTTCCAAAGGGTGTGGCACTTAAGAAACAATAAGATAAAGTTGTACAACAGGGAAAAGTTGTGCAATATACATGTTTTAAAAAAGGAAAAAGTAAGACATTTGGTGCAGTTAGATTTGAGTCAATCAGCACATGAAGCCGAACCTTAATGTTAAAATTAGCTGTGTATAGAACACAAAAAAATACATTCATGACTTAAAATGAGTAAAATACTCCTGTTTTACATGGATAGATGGTCTTCTTCAGTGTTATTGCCAAAAAAAATTACAAGTATTGGTGAGTGAGAAGGTCCACCTTAAAAATGTTGAGATGTTTCCCAAAACTAGTCAGTCTTGAGTTTCCTTGATGAAGCTGTGACAGAGCTATGAGTTGAGGCACCCGATGGGAGATAAGGGGTCAGTGTCGAGCAGATTTACAGATTTTGTTGTAAACTTCAGGGAAGGCTTCCTTGCATCCGAGCTCGTTTCTCAATCTGTGGTACAGCTGTCCGTCAAACATCTCCCAAAACTCCTCTCGGTTCATGTACACATCTGCATATAGCATCTGGAACCTGCAGGTCAACGGAACAACAACAAAGAGGAAGCGCAACTTGAATGTCACAGATGGAGGTGACCATAGTTTGGATGCTGAATTTTTGTCCGTTTCTTGAAGGACTTACCCATGCACCTCCCGGACAAACTTCTCCAGCTGTCGCGTTGACGCTTTAGCTTCGAAATGTTTGACTTTAGGCTCCCCGTAGGCCCCGATGTCCACATGCAGCTCCTCCTCTTGACCTTTGGGGTGAACCATCCCCTTGCCAGGCGGTAGCAGGAATGGACACAGCCACAGAGGATAAACCTGACATAACACAAGACATTTAAAGAATGCAAACACGAGCAGGGACTACACAGTTATATGCTGACCTGTCTTTGAGCCTTACGTTGATGTCCTGGTGGAAACGTGTGATGGCGGCCTGCAGGTGCTTCATGGGTATCATCATGTCCTGGACCACGTGGTGCTGTTCATAGAGACGCCTGATGGTTTCTCCCTGAGTGAGCTTCAGCAGAGAGATTTTAGGAGGAACCATCCACCCAAACAGCCAGCGGAACACAGGGTTGTTTCCAAATGGAATAATATCCTGGAGAAAAGCCACAAACATACACACAGATGTAACTGGTTAAAAGACAATGCAAGTGTGTCTCTGTAATGCAGTGTATTGAGAGGATAATTACCAGATAACAGTTTTATTTTTTATTTGGTCTGATTTCAGCTCCACAGATGTGAGAAATTGCTGCCTTGCTCTATTTATAGAACTCCAGATGAAGCACTTTGTGTTTTAGACTGTTGCTCAGAGAATATAAGTCATAAGTAAGATGTTATGTTGCTTAATCATTGTTTTTTCTTTAGTTTTCAGTCTTTAATGATGATCACCGAGTTACCTTTTAGCTCAAACAGACTGAAATGTATCTATAGCAGCAAAACCCGGCTACGAAAGTCAAAGTTTTTGTGTGACATTCAGAAAATACTTGTTATTATTGACACCACTGGCTGTTAAAGAGCCGATATCTTGGTCTTTGGGTTTTGTCCTTTTCATGTGTTGTAGCTTTTTTGTGCGTGTGAGATCTGCCAAATTTAAAAAGGATAAAGTCCAAGCCAAAGGGAGTCATTCTCTCCCTCAGAAAACACTACTCCTTTCAAGCCTTAAACACTTCAGTTAAAGTCCAGGCCGTTCTTCCGTTACTCATTTACATTGTCAAGTAACACATTTGCATGACAGCTGTCTAGCGGCTAGTTTGGGCCTCAAAAAAAATGAGCAGCTTCCCAGCAGCCCACCACTAGACTCAGATCTGTGATTATGGAATGTAACAAATATTGCCTCTCTTTCATTGGGCCAGCTGACCAATCAGAGCAAGGTGGGCTTTACAGGTGGACGGCCTGACAGAGATGCTGCAGCAAAGTGCAGTATGGGAAATCAAGAGTTTTACATGTAAGCATATTCTGGTAGACCACAACAATGAAGTCATGAACCTGTAAATGAGAATAATATGGGTTCTTGAAGTGAGTCATAATTCAGTTGCTTGTGTACGCTTGCACTACACACATTAGCATGAGCATTCTGAAAGTGAATGACAAGCATTATGTGGACAGACAAGGTAATTACAGTTACACAAGGGCTGAATGATATGCAAAAAAGAAATAAATAAAAAATCCTATTGCAAATATTTTGACAGACATTACGATATGAGTCCTGATTTTAGTGGGCAATATTTGCATTTCTTTTGACTGATAAAAATGTAAAAATGATGACTTTTGTCGCAAACCAGCATGTTCCCATGTCACATCTTGAGAATGCTATTTGTAGCATCTCTGTAGCACAACAATACTTGATTTATAATAAAATGTTGTGACATTTTACTCTTATAAAAAGTTGCAGTTCCTACGATTTGGCCATTTAGCAATTTTGATAAGTCTCAATTAAGTGTTCAGGCCTAAGTTACACTGTCCTTACAGTTTCACTATAAGCTGTATTTGACTATATTTCCAACACTGGCACAGCATTAAAATGCAGTGTGGAGACAGGTCTGGTTATGTGAGAGTATAGTTTTACTAACATTATTTTTTTTACTGTTTTGTTCCTCCATAAACTGAGTGACATTGCAAATGTTGACGCTAGTTTTCCCGGTCCCCCTTGGCCAGAAAGGCTTCACCAGATTTCTTTTTAGTTTTTTGTCCATGCATGGAGCTGGTGTTGAAGTCTGCGTTGTCCTGGGAACCAGTCGTTTGTTAATGTCAGTGGACTTACATCAGCTTATGTTGCAGACTGTTGCTGCTGTCGAGGAGCGCAAAAGAGGCTTTGAGGCAAAGCACTCAGAAGATATAAATGTCACATAAATGTCACAGCCTTGGGGTTTTTTTTTCTAGAAATGGATCCTAAGTCCTTTTCATAGAAATAAGCAACTGAGACAGTTGAGGAACATCTCAATTTTTAGATTACAGTACCGTCTGTTCACACATTGGAAGTTTCAACTGTGAAAATTGAATCACTCTTGAAGAATTAACTTAAAATGCATGTTTTTAAAAAATACACAAAATTTATAGGTTTAAAATGTTTTATCCCGAGAAATTACCGTGTGAATTACTACGGAAAATTCATTCATGCAGGTTTAACTTCTCCTTCTTCGATCCTGACTGACACACTGTAACCTGATAGGACAGACTTCTAATCGATTCCATTCAGAAGGGAGAGATTATCTTAAGTAGACCAGATGCTTCAATTTGAATTTGTCATCTTGAATTTTTAGTGTCTGAATTTCATTTTATTGCTTTTAATGTGGGATCGACTAGATGAGTGTGACAAACTTGAATAGAGTTTGTGAATGTTGAACAATTGAATGTCTCAAGACATGAGAAATTGCTGTCATGAAATCACAATTTGTCATCCCGTTAAAAGCTATTTTCAAAAATGGCACTTCAACTGGGGAACTGAAACCAAGTACAATATTGAACAATATTTTAATTCAGCAGGAATTAATGAGCAACATCTAATGAAGACATTTTGGATATAAACTAATACAAAACATCTAACAACAGAATTTTGCCACTAATTTAACAATCAGTGTTTATTATTTTAATTTTACAATTACAATTTCTAAGTAGCTTTCCCACATATGTTGAATTTTTACAGTAGATTAGCATTTGTTGTATTTATTCAAGCTTCATGTATATGAGGCAATTTTTTCCAACTCCTGTTAAATTCCAGCAGAGGGCAGTCCCACCTCACCAAACACTGTCTCTCAACATCACGTCCAATTTATCAGTGATGGCTACTGCAAATTATCGATTAACAATTTAATCAAAGCCTCTGTTAGGCCTATTTCTGTCTGTGTTTCCTCTGCACTCCCTGCAAAGCAAAAATCCTTTCAAAAACAGTAGCAGTCCAAAGCCCAGAGGTGGCTCCTTTAGATATCTGTCAATTCAACACCATGCATAATTCATCACACCATTTACTGTTAGCGAAAACAAAGGATGCCCATCCCCTCTCACTAATGGATAATGTTCTGTGTGTGTGTCTAAGGGAGGGAAGAAGCATTAGAGCTTTAGAGCCTAATAAAGAGATGTGAGCAAGCGAGTTGGTAAGATGATGACAAGCTGAAATCTGGCAGATATATGCAGCCCCTTAATGTCATCCTCAAGCTCATTGTAACACAGATCCTGTGTGAGTGTGTGTTGTGAGTACCTGAAGCTCCCAGAAAATGCTGCGTGTGTGTCTGTGATAGTAGTGCCGCAGAGGGATGTATTCCACTCCGGTGCAGTCTTGTTTCAGGTAGCTCTCCACGTGTTTAAAGAACCAGGGTTTAAAGTACAGGCCGATTCTGTTAATCTGACGTCAGACAGGAAAGAAAGGGAAGGTAAGTGCGATTAAACGCGAAAACAACTCTGCATACGCACTCACAAACAAGCAGCTTACCTTGTCAGGCTCTGCGTGGTCCGTCATGGTTCCTGTCATGATGACAGCAGAGTCCAGACTGTACTGGATACCCTCAACAAACGAGTTCTGCTTGTTCTCTGATGCTTCAGTGAAGCGTTTGCAGATGTTCTCCAGTCCTCTGACAGGCTCGTAACGCAGCTTCACCCAGGCCTTAGCGGGGACTATTTTAATCTCAGTTGCAACCAGGAACCCCAGAGTTCCACAGGACCATGGGACAGCATGGAACAGATCTGAGTTCTCCTCCTATTTAAACGAGAACCAACTGTAAACAGATCTATAGCACATTTGTGGTGACAATAGTGGTCTCTAGATTTCTAGTGTTGGGTTGTAGTGTCTATAGAAAGGAAGTTTTCCCTTTTATTGCTTTGAATCATTGTCAATTTGACTTGGCTTTTTTACGAGAATTTACCAAAAAAATCCTCTTTCATGTCAAAATCAATAAGAAATGTAAGGAATATGGCACATGGGCAAACAAATGCTGACTTTTGTTATGCGTTTTCATATTCACAAAACTAACAGCCACTCTTTCTGACAAAAACACAACATGCTCTTGTTACAAACCACACTGCAGTTCTGGGGCCTCTATCAGCAGTTGAACTAAGGCCAGATTCACACTACACCACATTTCTGTCTGATAAGATGGTCACAGCCTCAGATTTGCAATTATACTCATGAATTACTGGACCTGGCTGGGAACCATTACAGACAATAAGCTGGTCACTGGCCAATATTTCCTGTCGTTGGGATGCAGTGAAGCCTAGATATGGCATCAGTTGTAGACTATAATACACCACACACACATAAAACCTTAAATTGATGGGCTCCGTAGTCATCTTGGGTTCAAATATCATGTAGTCTAAATCTAATTAGTCTGGCTCTGTTTGAGTTGGGCACCAGTCTGGAAGACGGGCCAGAGAAGGAGGACTATGTGTTTTTCTTTTGATTTTTGGTGAGATATTGGACCATCTGAACATTTATTGAAATTAAACCATTTCAGTAGTTTAAAAGTTATAAATACTAATTTGTAGATGTACCAACAACTCAGAATCATCTGTAATCCGAGTCCAACTACACACTGCCAAAATAGTTGGAAAACACAGATATAGTCTTTAATAATAACTGTTATGTTAGACGTGTCAAAATAACTAACACTGTCGGATAAATGTAGTGGAGTAGAAAGTATAATATTTCCCTCTGAAATGTAGTAGAGTGGATGTATAAAGTAGTGTAGAACAGAAAGACTAAAGTGAAGTACAAGTGCCTCTCTATTGTGCTAAAGAACGGTACATGTGTAAATGTATTAAGTTATTTTCCACCACTGTTACAAGCCACACTATTACAACCATTGAGAGGAGGTGTTATTATGAGATGATATCTACAGAATTATCAGGTTACTGTAGCAGAGAAAGGCTACTCAGAGAGTTGCAATAAATACAATTACTCAAACACCAAGAACAGAAGAAGAAGTGTGAGAAAGAGTATGAATAACACACATATATTGAAACTAAGGATAAGGCTAATCTGTGTTTTTTCCATTGTGATATTTTGGCGCAATCTTGTCAACGGATCATCTAATATAAATTAGGCCTGCAACTAACAATTATTTTCACTGTCACAGTTTGTCGGTTATTTTCTCAAATAATTGAGATAGAAAATATCAAATAATGGTAAAAAATATCAACCAGTGTTTCCCAAAGCCTCAAAGATGATGTCGTAAAACCCGGAAATATTAAGTTTACTGTCACTGAGGAGGAAAGAAATCAGAAATTATTCACATTTAAGAGGCAGAAAACTGAATTTAGACTTATTTTCTTAAACAGATTACTCAAATCGATTGACCAATTTTCAAAATAGTTGGCAATTAATTCAGTAGTTTAAAAATAATTGACTAACTGATTAATAATTGTAGCTATGCTCTGAATTAAAAAGTTCAAAGTAATGGATACCAGATAGTGTGTATTTTGCATTGATCATTTACTGACAAATTTTTTGTCTAATGTAGAACAGATGTACCTTTTATATCAAATCATAATTCTATTTCTAAAGTTGGGCAGCAGTAATGACTGTTATTATTATATTGTATTAAATTCTATTGTGGCAATGCAGCCTATTGGTTAAATGTGGGAGAGCTTCATGATACTGGAAAACTTGAGCTGAGTCCAACGATTGCGCATTAACCCACTAAACAGGCCACTGAACTCACACATACATCATTCACAGACATCACACACTCATAACTCACCTCAGTGCAGCGAACCAAACTGCCATCAGCTAGAACCAGCTCATATGCAACACAGATGTGCTGAAACAGCCCATAAATATGGGAGGACGACTCAATGCCTGTCCCCATCACCAAGCCACCTGAGAGAGGAGAGAACAAAAGATGTTTTGTGATGATTCAATTTCTATCCGGGGCGAGAACAACAGCAGCCAAACACACGAGCAGACAGCAGCGCTGGCCTGCTGTGAGTGTTATATCTGTTCCTGCGTGGACATCAGGATAAATGAATGTGCCGCGGCCTGATGGGAAAACATTAGATTGTTGATGCGTAGTTTATGGCATCAGGAAATCCATTATGAAACCCGATCCAGGGGTGCTTCCAACTCTGCAGCCATTTCCTCCCAGTTTCATCTTTAGAGCTACAACATCAGACACCTAACGCAATTAGAGAAGTCGCTGAGGCTCTAAACAGGATGCAGTGATTGATGCCGAAGATGCAGGATCTACATCACTGAGCGATGAGCGGTGGAAATCATCAGTACATCTCTCTATTTCTAGAAACCAGAGGGCCACAGATGATTCCCTTGAATATTATCCACAGTGTGTACAACATACCCACAGTGAGGTCGTCCAGCTCCGGCAGCACCGGCAGCGTCCAGCCGATGGAGTTCAGCAGAGCGGTCACTTGACCCATGTTGGCCAGCGGCTCGACTCTCACCACCTAAAAAAACATACCCATGTGAGTAACAGATGGGACAAATTCCACCCAGACACATTTTAACAATTAATAAAACTGAAAAAACTATTAATTACATGTCTTACTTGTTCCATTGTGGCAATATTTCAGTTGGTAATTATATTGTCTTCACGTGATTAAAAGCTGATATCTCTGAGCACATTTAACACTTTTTGGAAGTCAGATAGATAGGAAACATGGGTAGAGAAAAGAGAGGTGATACAACAAAGGCTGTCTAGCCAGGAGCTGAACCACTTCTATGATATGTGCTTTAACCTTTAGTCCACTGGAACCGCCACACAGCAACAATGTTGAAGTCAAACAGAGCCAGAAACACCAGGTTTAAAACAAACCTATGGGTTGGCCATTGTTTTTGAGGAAAAAACAAGTAAATGCTAAAGTTATTAACAACAGTTCCCCTTCAAATGAAGTGGTTTTACAACTTGTATAGTCACCGAATGCACCCATCTCTACTACACTGCTGAAATAATGTCCAGCTGCAAAGTGAAAACAATCATGGACAGAAGAGTGGCATATGCTAAAAAATGTTCATGAAGCTGGTTACCAAGCTAAACAAATTCTTATTCCAATTGTTGATTAATACTACAGTTATTTTCTCGATTAACTGATTACTTGTGTGATCTATAAAATGTCAGACAATGGTTAAAAAATACCTGCCAGTGTTTTACAAAACATCCTCAAAATTTTCTTCTTTTGTTCACATCCCAAGTATATTCAGAAATATCCAGAAAATGTTCAAATGTAAGGAGATTTGAATTTTTTTCTTTAAAAAAAATATTTCATCAATTCATTATTAAACCAATGTACTGGACAAATTTACTGTTACTTGATAGTGGTGCTCAAGCAAAAGTTTATGGAATCATCAACGTTATTGTAGTTCATCGTGTGTGGCAAATAAATGTGTTCTGAATTTCATGGCAACCTATGAACGAATTCTTATAGTTAATGGGTGATATCTCACTAATATAGGAAGTGTGTGTGTTGTCTGTTCTGTGCTTTTCTCAACAACCGTTCATTTGATCTACTTCATATTTGGAGGCTGAACTGTTTGAGGCCCAAGGAGGTTCAGTGTTGAGTAAAAAGTCATTTGAGTGACAGTTTCCTGTATTGAGTTCTGTTGTGCTTTTATCTTTATGCTCGGCAACATCATCAAGGGCAGCACGTATGTTGTCACAGTTCAGAGACGTCAGTTTAAACAGTGACAGCAGACACAGCACTAATTTACTCAAACCCACAAACACCAAACTTATGATGAAACTCAAAAAAATAATCAGAGGACTTAGGATACATCCTCTGACATTTTGTACAAAATTCCATCTTCATTCATCAAATAGCTGTTGAGATATTTCTGTCTGGATCAAAGTGATGGAGCCACAGACCAACAGACAGATAGCCAAGCTAAAAACAAGACCTAAACCACAGTCAAACTTTAACTCACAGGTGTGAAGCTTCTGTTTCTGGAGTAAACCTTTAGATACTAGTGTAATTAATAGCATTAATAATGGCTGCACTGTATTTAGATATAACGCTCTCAAAGCAAAGCAGTGTCCATGCTGACTCACAGGAAAGCCTTCCATGGCCTTATGGAGCAGAGCCATTGTTGATGATATTAATTACACCTTTGTTTTTCCTGCTCTGATGATTGGAAATATCATTATTGAGAAAAGATCAGTGAGTAAAGCTGATTGAAAATGGTCAAAGAACGAAGATGGAAACTAAACTCGGTCATATTTCAGAACATGTGGGCTTTAACCTGTTGCTTCCTCCTACCTGCCTCTGTGTGTCCACCTCCAGAATATCCATCATGTTGATCATGATGTTTTTGTGGGTGTTCTTGTATTTCCCCACTCTGAGAGACACACTTAGCCAGCCGGGTCGACCTGTGCACATGTGTTTCTTACCGCCCTCCTTCCTCCACTCACGGACCTGAAACACAGAAAAGACCAGATTATTATTCGCTAAGGATCAGGAGATACTCAATAAATGCAGGAATATTTACTTAATTATTCTAAATCCAGCACATCCAAAAAACACAAATCCTTAGAATGAACTGACCTTCCTTTAAAGTTTTTACTAAAACTTGCTGTTGAGACAGTTAAGGGGCTGTAGATGGGCAGTAAATTGAAAGAAATGTACATTTTGAAACTTAGCCTGGTATGACAAAATAGAAGGTATTGTGTGTTCATAATGTATAAAACATGGTGTGATTGCTTGAAAAGCAGGTAAATAAGTAGGTAGTAAACGATGATATGTAATAACTGATGAATGAATGAATGACTGATAAAACACAACAAAGCAACAACACTAGAGTGTAAATTCACAAAACTGCTTCAATTACCTCAATTATACACAAAAAACATTTGTCTTTATTATATTTGAAACACAAGCAGCCAGTATGAGTTTTTACACTACCCATGATTCCTTGTAAACATGAAGACGTGATTAAATCATGTGTCATCATCTTAGTACACAATGAAGGGATTCTTCAACATAATAAACAAGCTCTTAAGTCGTGCAGTTGATTAAAATACAGAAACAGCAACTACATAAATAAAGCTGTGTGCACATGTCTCCATAAGTTTAGATTTCAGGACAGATCTAGATTTAGAACATGTGTATTTTTACTCCTCATTAAAAGTAACATTGTCTGCAGCAGAGGATGCAGCAGTCGCAGGACCCGAAACTTTTTGCAACAGCACATCCTACCGAATTAAAATGTCTGTTCAAGTACTTATAGTTTTTATTCCACCTAAATAGTGATTTCTAACTAACAAGTTACAGGTTTAAAGGTTTATTTTACCCAACACTGTGCTTTTTTTGCCATTGTCTGTAGGGCTAAAAGAGCAAGCTTTCCTTTGGAGGACATAAGTGAATGCCATGTTGTCTGTCCCAAAAAATGAGTTAAAAAACAAGGGTCCTGAAAATGCTGCATCCTCTCCTGCAGACTCACAACTTATAGTTTAGAACACATGCATTTTTTTTCTCCCCTTCAGTTTTTCAGAACTTAAGAAGCCTCTTGAATGAGAAGTGAACAGAGCTGATTTCTACTGAAGCTCCTAGGATGATGGTAAACTTCTTCTTGTGGAATTATATTTAGAGGTAGACAAGGGAGCGTTTTTATCCTGTTATGTCAAAGTGCTAGTTTTGCTCTTCAAATGGGAAACTGGAGAAAAGAGTTTAATTCTCATTTTGAATTAATTCTGTCCAAATGAACATAAATACTTTGCCTGACTTCTCTAGAAAGTCCTCTAATATGTAAATATAGTGTGAAGATATGCATGTGTGTACACAAGTGTGGAAAAAAAACCTCCAAGCTTGTATCTGACAGAGGGGATCTTTATAATCTTGAAAAAAGGTGTGTGTGGGGGGGGTATGTTTCCTTTCCCTTTGCATGAAAAAAGACATTTCCAACATAAACTGATGCAGAAAAGGTTCAAACTGGTGCATAAAAGCTCATCAGGATGCAGAAAATTAAGTGTGTGATGCTCAAAATCTCCTAGACAATGACACCCAGACCCCCTACTGAATATGTCCCCCCTCCTGTTGAAACTACATCTCCGCCCCTGCACATGTCCTCCACTGCTGGGGATGAGAGGGAAGATCACCTGTGCGCAGACACGTCGCTCACCTGTCGCTGGATGTCCTTCACTCGCTGGTCGTGCAGTTTGGGCGCAGAGCACATCTTGAAAATGAGCCAAGTTCTCACATAATAATACACGTCAAATACAACGGAGAGCGGCAGCAGGAACAGACACACGAATATCCATCGCTGGTGCACGATCACGTAATCTAGACCTTTGACTTTGATCCACAGCAGGAACAAAAGCAGCGAACCTCCCAGATACAGCAGCGGATCCATGGTGTCAGCGCTCAATCTGCTCTGAACCAAACTTCAGCTTCACTTTTCAGCTGTCAGAGAACTCAGTATTGATTATTCCAACCCCCAAAACTCGACTCCTGATCACTCCTTTACTATGATAGGCGAGCGGGACATGCTGGCCGGCAGGCACCTCCTCTGCTTCACGCTGACTGGTCGATATTGCCAAAGGGGCGGGATCGGTCGCCATAGCTTGATGCTCATTGGTGGATCAAGCGGCTGTAGGGAATTCCTGAGACATAGCCTTTCTGTAGTTGAACCAATCAGAAAGCTCGCAGGCTGTCACACCATGCAGCCTGTCCTCATGGCTGTGATACACTACTGATTACAATAGAATCTATATTAATACTTTCTGTCACGTTTTAAATATAAGCGATTTCTGTGCAAGTCACCAAATTAGATTCAGTGCAAGTTGCAAACATTTATGTTACACATTTAAAGCCCCTACAATAACAAAGTGTCTATAAAAAGTTTTCCCATTTTGTTGCAGCTCAACATTGAGTACTGTTTAACTGGATTTTTTTTCACCATACCAAGATTTTACCATAAAAAAGACTCTTAATGTCAAAGTGATGTTTTTTCCACAAAATAGTATCAATTAATTAAAAAATATAAAACATAAAAATAGGTGATTGCATAAGTGTCCACCCCCTTCTGGTTTGTAAGTAGTCGAATCACCTTTGGTCACAGTTACAGCACTGAGCCTGTATTGATAGGTCTCAATCAGCCTCGCTATCTGGACGCTGCAGTTTTACCACATTCTTCTTTGCAAAACAGCACAAGTTCCATTATGGTGATAGTGAGGAAACAGCTCTTTTCAAGTCTAGCCACAAATTCTCAGTTGGATTGGGCCACTCCAGACAGTTCATATTGCTGCCTTTGAACCATTTGTGTTGCTTTGGCTGTCTGCTTTGGTTTATTATCTTTACCAAAAAAAATCTTTTCACAAGTCACAGTTCTCTTGTAGACAACATCTGGTTGTCCTCCAGGATTTCTCTATTGATTTAATGCATTCATTCTACTCTCTACCTTTACAAACTTCTCAGGGCCTGCTAATGAAAAACTGATGATGCTGCCACCACCATGCTTCACAGCGTGGATGCTATGCAGTGTTTGGTGTCCACCAAACATAAGATTTTGTCGAATGGCCAAAAAGCAAATTTTGTTGTCATCACACACCTTTCAGTGGACATCAGAGTCTCCCACATGCCTTCTGATGAGCTCCAGTCTAGATATAATGAACTTTTTTCAACAGTAACTTGCTGTGCCACTTTCCCATTAAGCTTTGACTGGTAAAGAACAGGCAACAGTCTCTTCCATCTCAGCCACTGAAGCTTGTAAACTCATTCAGAGGAGTCACAGGTGTCTCGGTGGCCTCACTCACTAATCTCTTTCTTGCGTGATCACTGACTTTTTGGGGACTTCCTGGTCTGTGCAAATTTACAAATGCGCCACATTCCTTCTATTTCTTAATGATGGATTTAACTTAGAAACGTTCTTGTATAAATCTGTTTTCACAATGACAGAATAGATAGTGTTTTTTTGTTTCTTTGCTTTTTGTAAATTCTTGTCAGAATTCTAATTATATTGTCTGATTCAGTGTTAAAAAAGCAGGACAAAGAGAAAACTTCTAAGCGAGGTGAATACTTTTTTTATGCACTGTATATAATACAAGTTTATCTGACTGGTTAAAATATTATGGTTAAGACTGTACAATATAACATAAAATACAAATTTACCTAATTTAAATGTTAAGTTTAAGACCCCACAGAATTAAATATGGAAATCCAATGAATGTATTGATTCCTTCGAGCAAGCACTTGGCGAAAGTGGAGAGGAAGAACTCCTGTGCAGACATGAATTTGATCTCATCCCATCATTATTTATTCCCACAATCATTTGGGGATCATGTACATTAACGATCATCAGCTTTCGTTTGTCAATATAATCAGGGCTGTAGGCTAAACACAGACACATTGAGATCATTTTTAGCATTTAGCATTAGCATTTTTTTTCAATAATACCTGTTTAATTAGTAGCAGCTTCGGTGATTCCTGACTTTACCTCTACCACCACCACCTCATCAAATTGTCCAATATTTTGTTTTCTGATTACACTAAATCCAAGTTTTACTGTGCTCAGAATGGGCTTTCAGTGGGCGACTACACATCAAAGTAAGCATGATCGGTCTACCAAAGAATCCCTCTATGTAAAAAGAAACCCCCGGGCTAAATAACTTCCATATTGATGGCATTCTTATCAGCTTCAGCTGTAGCTTGAAATTAAGGCTAGTAGCAAATAATTCTGGTGCTAGTAGGCACCTGTCTGATGAGTTTCGAGTTTAGAGGTAGCTGAAGTGGAAGTATAATCTTCAAGAGACCAGTTAGTAATCAATCTGACGTGCAATAAAAGCATGTGTTACAGCCTCTGTATTTGCTAAAGAGTGAACTAGTAAATCTGGCAATGTTTTTTTTTAAATGATAACCAGCCATCTTGCTTATATTTTCATTGTGGGGCTCGAAACTGAGGGTTGAGACCAAGATTACTCCAAGATTTTTTACTTGGTCACATGGTTTTGTCAGATTTTGCTGTCGTTAATTAATCTTCTCTCTCTGAGCTTCAGCACCAATGACCAAGACCTCAGTGTTGTCCTGGTTGAGCATAGAAAATTCTCTGCCATCCATGATTTAATTTCTAAAATACAGTTCAAAAGGGCATCAATTGGTGATATACAGCTGTGTATCATCAGCATAACAATAGAAACTGATGCTATGCCTCCTGATGACATTTCCAAGAAGTAACATGCACAGATTAAAAAGCATACGACCTAAAATCGAACCCAGAGGAACTCCATAATTCATTTTATTCCTCTTAGACCAGCAGTCCTCTGTGCTTAGTAAAAATTCTCCATCAGTGAGACAGGCCACAGTCTGTCTACAAGAATAGAGTGATCTACAGTGTCAAAGGCAGCACTTAAGCCCAGTAGTACCAAGAAAAATGGTTTGTTCATATCCATATTGGACCTCTGGTCATTTACAATTTGGACTAGTGCTGTCTCTGTACTGTGATTAGTTTGAAAACTGGACTGATATTTCTCGAAGAAGCAGGGGTGGTTGATGAAGTCATTTAACTGATGAAAAACAAGTTTCTCAAAAATCTTGCTCAAGAATGGGAGATTGTACACCGGCCTGTAGGTATCAAGTACTGATGGATCTTTAAGAAGGGGTTTAGCCATTGTGGTATTAGAAGCAGTGGGAAATACATTCATCAAAGAAATGAATTTATGATAGCAAAGAGATCCTCAAAAAAAAAATCTGTAAAATGATTTTTAAAAAAGAATGTGGAAATGGGACCCTTCCCTCTGGGAAGGTTGCTGATTTGAATTGGGATATAACTTTGTGGAGCATCTCAGCATCAACCAGGACAAAATTCTATATTGTCTTCACATGTACAAACTATGTTTTCAGGGTGGTACAATTCATGGGTTGACACTTTGAAATATTCCATCTAATAGTCTGAATTTTACCACGTAAGTGGGGTACGGATCACTCAAACTTATTCAGAATCTGGGGATGTGAAGAAGATTGTTTCCTAATGCGGCTTCAAGCATCTTTAGTTAAAGGATGTTAGTCTGAATTCCTCTCTGTTTTATGTCCAGTACGTCCATTTATGTTCAGAGAAATTGCTGTGACACAATCATTTGCTCGCTCGCTCACTCACTCTCCCTCTGCCTTACACAAACACACACACACACATAGACACAAACAGAGACACACACACACTGGGCTAAAGTGGTACCCTTCAGACACATTAGACTGAGGGAGGGTGGGGCGCCAGTAAAGATTTCTTAATGGGCTCTGCTGTCCTCTCTTCCAACTGCCTTGATGATAAACACACAGCTACTCAACATTAGCCTGATGCGCATCAAAGCCCTCACCATTTTATTCCTCTTTATTTTCCAACAAAACAACACTTCTAACACTTTTCCACAGGAGCTGGAGATCCACAGAGTGAAGACTTAACACATGGACCAAATCATCAGGAGTATTTCATAACAGTAACGGAGATGGAAATGATGGGAACAAAAAAGTAGGAAGAAAATTCTCTTGACATTGGATTTCTTGGAAGTAAATCATTTGGATGCCTGGTCACTTTCAGAGCGCATGGGGAGCGCACTCCGTGGGATTGTTTACATGTGAGTGACACTATCCAGCCCATCACAGCCACACAGTAACCTCAGAAACAGCTGACAGTCCTGGAGGAGGATGCCTTCCCTGCACCATGGAGCAATCTTCATGGGAGCCTTCCTCATCGTGACTGGGGGCTCCACAGCCTTCCTGGCCTCGTACCAGAGCCGCCTGCAGGCTTTCTCCCTCTGCTGTGTGGTGCTGGGGGTCTTCCTGCTTATTCTGGGGCTATTTTGGGCTATGAACAGCAAAAGTGCCGTGAACTACAACCACAGGGAGTACGACTCGGAGTGCCCGCATTATCCATACAACGACTACACCAACTACCCAGCCCTGTTCAGTCCCCCGGGGGGCCGATTCCCAGAGTCCCAGTCAGTGTTTCTGCCCAGGTGGGTGACGGAAAAATTCTCTCAGCTTAGATATTAATTGCTTTACATCGTTCAGTCTGTCTTTGTATAACTACTCTTTGTTATCTTGTTGCCAGAAACCAGAATACAGAGTCCAACTGTTGACCATGGATTTTCTAAAATAAATAGAAAATCCTAAAATCAACCCCTTTTAACTCCTTTAGTTTATGTTACTGTCCGCTTTGCCATCTGGTCTAGTTTATTCTTTCCAGTGCAGCACATTTAATAAAGGTTAATGAATCCGTTTCCTGTGTCATTTAGAGACAGAGCTGTTCATTCACACAAACGGATGTTCAAAAGGCTTGAACACTGACCTCAACCACTGCAGCCTTTTAAAAAAAAAAAAAAAAAATTATTATCCCTTATTAATCCCACGAGGGGAAATTCTTTCAGGGGAAACATCCTCTTTTACATTCATTTTCACCCAGTATCGCATGTTGGGTTCTTCTAAGTTAAAGATAAAGATGCCATCTTCCATTTTGCAGGCCGCACTTGATCATCAGCAGTACTATATAAAAGCAAGAAACAGCGTTATCTCAAAATAATCACTGCAAAATGACAAGGACCAGGAGTAGTTATATATTATATTAGAGATATGTTTGGGTTTTTTTAAATGACTTATTTGCTTTCAAACATGTTAAATGACAGTCTCTCAGGAAACCAGGAAATGTTTTAATTAGCTCAGCGTGAAGACTGGAAACAGGGAAAGCAGCTCACTAATACCATTTTCATACTGTGTGAGACACGGATCTAGTGACATGTGCTCATCCTGGGTTGAATCCATTCATACAGCATATTTGCATACGTCACCACTGATCCGGAGCATTGAATGCATATAAAGATTGATGAACCTTCTGTGATGACACCCAAAGGTTTCCTGAAGGATGGTTTTGTAACTCAGTGTGATAGCATCAATTGTCACCATCTTGTCTGTGCATTTGCTGTTGGTGAGTCAGACTAGACTCTGCTTAACTGTCAATCTAACCCAAACCCAGCCTAATCTAATGTTACTTCTCCCTTCATTATGCATAAATTTAAGACTAAATATTTTTTGGAACCGGCCTCTAGTGGCCATTTACGGAACTGCAGCTTTTAGCACTTCCACACTGGCTTTGATCTATGACAATGGTTGGGTTTGTTTTCAGCCATGCTAGCAGCTTGGTCTGTCGGTCCACTACTTTGATCTAGACTGAAAATATCTTTCCAATGATTCAATGAATTAAGAAGAAATTTTCTACAAACCACGATAATTTCCAGAGGATTTATCCCAAAGTCCTCAGATAATTATCTTGTTGCTCCACCATAAAGTTGACATTTGTAGGTTTGAGTGAAACTAGTAGAGTAACCGCTGTCAATGCTTAAATTTTTCTTCTTCTTTTGAGCCGTGACATCACACACGTTGTCTTTGATAATATTGCCTAGTAACAACAAGACTTAGACTCCACCTACAGGCAGCCAAAGGACCACTGGAGACACTGTTGTGAAGGAATAACAGAAAAAACTCTTAGCCAAAATATGAAGACTGTTCAGCCAAATGACTTCTAACTCAACACTGCAGTTCCTTATGTTCCTGCCAATACACCCTCCATGTTTGGAGTAGATCACACGGATGATTGTCAAGATAAGTGAAGGACAGACAGACTGACAGACACACACATATAACTTCTTTAGAACGATAAACTGGTAAAATATTGAGAAAGAAACCCTGTGCCCTCTGTATACAGAATAAAGCTGGGCTACAGACACAATAAGGCTTTTGGTCATCCCACACAGCCAGAATTGTCCCATTATACCTGAGGGAAAATCTGTTCCTGCAATTGGTAGGAAACAGGACTACTGACAGATTCTGACTATCTTCTAATTAGCATCTGGTCTCTGCAAATTCTGATACCTCAGAACTATACTGCACACATCGATTTGTGTCGCCACATGACTACTCTCATACGATTTCTTGCTTTTCTCGAGTGCAGGACGATGGAGCGCCACAGGCATGGTGCTCGTGGTGAGGATTTCGACTATCCTCCCATGGACTCTGGTGGTTTCAGTCCTACGCCTCACCCTCCTCCATGGCTGGGACCCCCGCCTCCCTATGAGGTTGCCATCAAGACCACGTGCAGCTCTACACACCTGCGACGTGCATACTCAGACACACACCTGGCAACTGAGCCGCTGTTTGGACAGTCGAGAGAGATCAGCTTTGAGGTTTGACGTTGGACGATGCTGATGCCTCGCCTGTCTGCACATCAAACCAAAAGATAAATAGGCACAAGACTCTGGCTTTTACTCAGATTGTACAGGAGTTGTCATTTGACAGCAGCGAACTTCGTCTCTCATTTGAAGCATGCTTCCTTCTTGGCCCCTGCATGCTCTTCCTGTATTCCCCAGATATGACCCAAGTGTTAGCACACACTCAAATATATGGTGCAATTAAAGGTACATCAAGCCAATTTCAGCATTATCTGACTGAAATGAAGCACCAAGACATTTCATATTCTAGTTCTGACAATTTCTATATAGCTCCTATCATGTCATCATGTTACATTTTCCTTTGATGCTGTTGCCTAGCACATGTAATGACTCAGGTTCTGTCCACTGGCAACCAAAGACCCACTGAGGACCCCAAAAACATCACCAAAACAACTTCTAACTTACAACTGTGCTTCCCTAGGTCCCCAGCAACACTACCACAAAGTTTGAAGTAGATCTGACTAACAGTTGTTGGGGCCACAATGTGCAACCGTGTCACTGTGTCTTGATGAACATTATTCAAGTCCTTGAAACTACATTGACAATTTATGATAACATGCTTATATCACTTCAAAATAGGTGGGTCAAAAATGGGTTAAACCTAAACTTGTATTCCACACAGGATTTCAAGAAGCAGTTTGCTATTTTTGGAAAACAGGGTTATTTTCTTTCTTGTCAATAATCAAATGAAAATATGTGTACTAAATATGACGATGCCAGGAGGCAGTTAGCTTAGCGTAGCATGGCTTTGTCCAAAGGCGACGTAATCTACCTACTAGGTAGGTCATAGCACAATGTATCTCACTGGTTCCAGGTTACATGCTAGACTATTTTGTAGCTAAATTCAGTGATGTGCATCTTTTATGCTAAGTAAAGCTAATGCAGACTAGACACTTCAAATACACAAGGACACAGAGCAGCAGAGGCCTAGATTTGAGGTTATTGAGATAACTTCAGGTTTAACTCTGGGTTTTCGGTACTATGACGTGGGTAAATTTCATACCAGAGTACATCTCCCAGATATAGACCAACAATAAAAATGTTAATAATAACAACAGTGTACAAGAGAGTGAATGAAAAGAGCAAAAACCAAAAACAGTAAATAAGGTCTGCATATGTTGGTGTCCATCTCTTAATCTTACCAGTGTGTAACTTTTAACCTTTAATCTCTGTAAAGATAAGCTTAGACACCCTTGAGGTGTAAGAAACATCTTTTTTGCTCGCAGATCAGTTGATGGTGACTGTAGCGGCTTCCCCTTACCAAACCTTGTAGCCGCTGAGAGTGTGAGGTCGGGTCCTGGGTTCGTACATTGGAGACGCGCAAGGAGTTTTATAGGTACAAATACGCTCAGATCCGAAGATACATTTTGGTGCATTTATTGCAGGACAAAACAACAGGGCTATCAGAGGGCAGCAGTATGAGCAACATGACAAGAAAAAAACCATATAATTCAACTGTAAAAATGGAATATGGAAGAATGAAATGCGGTCAACAAAAAATACGGCTATGCCCGACCCTGACTCTCCATCTGTGCCATAGGTGAGCACGCGCCTTTACGCACAGCCTTTCTCACATGTACACGCCCACTCCAGGTGAAACACCGCCTCTGCAACACACACACACTTAGACAGTGCACCTATACCTCAGTCTGTCTCCTACAGTGACACAATTGCTTCCATATGCTGCAAAAATAGCTTAAATACACTTCAGATTTGTTTCCTAATGCACCTACTCTGGCTGGCATAGAGGTACAGTGACATTAACACTTTGACCTGACAGCAAGAGGGCAGGAGGGTGAAGATATTCAGGGAGAAACAGAGTTTTTGGCTTGGCAAACAGTGCTGACGCTAACAGAACTAATTACATGTTCACACATACATGTCCAGTTACTTCTTCCACTACGCTGAGGAGCAGAGGCATCAGAATTTTCAGCCTTTTAACTGGTCAACATGGCCTTAGGGTGAGGAATATACCTCCATTTGTTGGTCTGGAATGTGCTTCAATTGTGTTATTTCATTTTCACGTGGATGGAGCGGGTTTTTTTGGATCAAGGAGGATAAAAAAAAACATTTGGAGCACATTGTGTACACTTGGAGCTTGATAAAAAGGCAGGAATTAAGATCATGTTAACTTGCTGTACACAAGTTAGTTTAAGGGCACCAGTTGCCATGGTAACAGAAAGACTCAGGAAATCCAGGATTTCCTATAATTTGAGTTCAACAGATAGACAAGGATAATTCTCCTCTGTGGGATTCGATCCATGCAGCCGTTCTCTGGAAATGGCAGACTTGAGCTTGTGAACAAATGTTTCCCTCATCTTTCAGTTTGTGCCACACATGTACGCATCAGCTTGTTGAAAGCAAGGGAACGATGACTCATCTGACCATATGGGTTTTTCCACTGCTCGACAGACCACTGCAGCTCTCTGGCAACACCGCCTGTGCTTTAAGTGTCACAACTTCACCTATTGTAACCATAAAATCGCTGTATTTTAAAGGATCAGATTGCTGTTTTTGCATTTCCAGATATTTTTTTGTGTTTTATCCTTCCTTCCAGAACCCTGTTGCTAAAGCATTTATTTGGCTACGTTAAAGTTGTTTCTCCTTTAGTGTGAGACATTCAGGTGCTGCCTGGAATCTACAACTTTCAAAATGTGAGGGCTGGTTGACCTAAACGCACTCAATTTTTTGAAGTTAAATACAGAAAGCCAAACAAGGAAATTGTGAAAAATAAGCCAGCAAGGGATAATATTGAGGAACTCAGATTCACAAGAATAAAAAATATTAATTGCCATATTGATGTATTTTTGTCTATCATAGACGATTAAATCAATAAAGCCGACGTTGTAAACATTATTATGGTTTAAATAAGCACGTCTGTCTCTGCAAGTTGATTTTCATTCAGTAATCAAATAAAAGCACCGACTCAGCAGTCTCACAGTTCCAAAATATTTGCATATGAAGTCTGTCAGAAACGGATTGATGGCAACTGATACTGTTGTCAGCTCTTACACTCATATAAAATTGCTAAATTTTGAGAGAAGAGAGATGCTGTACTATAGTCTTGTGATCTTTAACAGCACAAACACGAGTGACTTCAGCCAATATGAATCACAGACGATCCACCATGTGGCTTTGGGTTGTGTCTCTTATGCCATTGAATGTGCATGTATCTGTCAGTGTATGCTCTGTTCTCCGGAAAGCAGTTCTTGCAACATGATTTCAATGGCTGTGAGAGTGTGTATTCAAGTTTATTTAATAAAACAGTGATGAAGGACATGGCATGAGGCTCGGTTCTCATTAACCAGCAGTCTACACCAAGTACAGACAGTTTCCTTCAGCTAGGATCCATCTCTTGAATTAAACCAACGCTCTCTTACTCCGACTTGCAGGAAGTCATTCATGCACTTATTTTCTCCAGGTTGGACGGCTGCAACTTGTTCAGATTGTTTTTTAAAGATGTGTTGAAGAAATTTACCCAAAGTCCTCATGCAAGGTTTGCTGTAGTTGGGTGTTTATTAGTATTCCGGTATACTGTGGGCTTACCAACACATAACATGAGTCTATGAAGGTAAGCCGACATTTACAGAACATTTACTGATTAAAACATTTTAGATAGCGAAAAGAATAGTGGTCAGTTTCCATGTAGTTGCTGATCAATGGTGATGGAATCAAGAGGTCTGGACAACAAAAGGTAAGACAGCAAGGGGTCTGGCAGACAGTTACCAATAACGAAAGTTGACTAAATCAAGAGGACTAGCAGACAACAAATGGCAAGGAGGTTATCAGCGACAAAGGTAATGGAATAAAGAGTGACACTAGGGGTAGGGGGTGACAGGAGAGCAAAAGGATGTGCTATTTTCTTAATCAGACCCATACTGCATCCCCTTTCGGCAAGTTAATGCTTTATTCTGCCATCAGGGCCCCTGATGGCAGCTCACAGAATCTTTCAAATCCCTTCGTAAACCCCATTTCTATAGGTTTGGTTTTATGTGAAGTTGTATTTTTTTCTAGCTAATGTTTTTTTTTCTTTGTGTGTTTTTATTTGCATTTACTTAAAACTGAGATTTTTAAAAGAAAATTTGACATCCTTTGTCTTCTTGTGTTAACTTCATCTTAATTTGACCTTAATTTCTCTTTTTTCTGTTTTGCTCCCTCTTCTTACTTTCCCTTCTGGGTACATTTTAAGTCCTTCCTTTTCAAAGTGCTATTTAGACAAAATCCTCTAAAAAGCTTAAAATAGGCTGAAATTTTGGAACATGTATAAATTGATGTAAAGAAAAATCATTTATGGTGCCCTTTGTCAATCATAGGCACCAAAACACTTTATAAATATACCTTGTGGAGTTTTCGAAGGTCAGCAAATCATATAATAATAATAATAATAATAATAATAATAATAATAATAATAATAATAATAATAATAATAATAATAATAATAATAAATTTGTATTGCACCTTTCATGCAACACATGCAGCCAAAATTTTTTTACCTAACAATAATTTACTATTTCTCAATCTTAATATAGAGAATTTTTCTTTCCGATAACAGCAATTATCTGTAAATGGCAGATTTTGCTGATTTAAATATATTAAAAATGAATATTTTGGGGGTAAAATGTTGCTAAATAATTCATTACAGTGGTTAAAAATAAAAATACAGATTTTTTTATGTAGAAGTTATTTACAGTTTTGCCCTTTTTTAGTTTTTCAGAATAGAATAGAAATATTTTATTCATCCCTGAGGGGTAATTCTGTGGTAACAGCAAAGAGTACAATTACCACTACAAATACAGATAATTAAGTAAAATAAATAAATAAGTAAAAATAAAAAATGTATAAAATGCAAAATGCACAATAAGTGTAATATACACTCTAAGTAAAAAAAAAACAACCAACTAAGTTAAAAAAAACAACATGGCAAGTAAAGGCATTTTTCATTCTTTGTGATTTTACTAGTTATCATCTGTAATTTAACAAAACTGAGAAAATCTGAAAATATCTATTTTTTTGTTTGTTTAAAACTGTTTTCAACAAGAAGTCTTGTTTAAAAAATATGTTTTTTGTTTTTGTAGTAGCAGTACTAGCAGTGCATTACAGAGAAACTGAGGGCAACAAGTTAAAGAATTAAACCTGTCGTGCGCCACAGTAACACATTTGTGACGACTGCATGCAGTCCTGCGTTATCGATCCGCCTCTCCGGCTTATTCCTGATCAATACAGTAATATTAAGCCAGTCATTTCCTCTTGTGCCCTCCCCTACCGAGAGGCCAGGCCGGGATCCTCCTGCCCCTTTCTCCCTCCTCCCCGGCAGGGCTGCAGCTCCAAACCGCGCCGCTTTTTACGCACAGTTCATCGGTTCACGTCTAACTGCGCCTATAACTCTATCTGTGCGCGAACAGCTTCCCCAAACACACGCAAAGTGACACTGTTCAGACGGTGCGCACGCCCTGCCCTCCTCTCCTCGTCACTGAAAGCCTTCCTCATTAAAAAAAAAAAACCCACACACTTCCTCACACTGCACGTCTCTCCTCCTGCTGCTGCTGCGGACACATGAAAACCAGTCGCTCACATCAACGCCAAATGATTCTATTTAGGTGATCACTAACACTCCTCCAACATCGGATTCTTGTGCTGGAAAGAGGGAGAAAGCAGAAGCAGCAGATGGGGGGGGCAAGATCGGGATAGAGGCGCGGCAGGATCTACGGACTGAACCGGAGAAACTGGATTTCCTGGATTTTTTGGTTTTCCTTCTCGGGGCTCGGTGGGGGCTTCACGCCAGAGGGGCATCACAGGGAGACTGAAAGTTGATGACCAGGAGAAGAGTGATGGTCCACGCAGCAGCTGAACGGCTCCTCATCGCGACCTCCTACCAGGTAAAGAGAGAGGGTCGATATTTGACGCACCGCGCACAGACGCACGCACACACACACGCGCGCGCAGAGATGGTTTACAAGTTGCATATCTCCCTGTTGTTTCCTCCTGCTTGCTTCTATCACATCCCATCACTTCACTGGGTAACAGCTCAAGTCCTGGGTGTGTCCTTCCTCTCTCCTGCAGACCGGCTGTGGCTGAAGCACAGCTGGATAAAGTGAACTCCCAGAAGTAGAGGAGGTTCCGGAGATGCCGGTCCACCAGGGCGTGCTGGTCTGCCTGGGCGTGCTGCTGATGTCCGCTGGAGGGGTCATGGTCCTTGGCTTCGGCCTGAACAGCTCCGTGCTGCTGTTCGCCCTCGGGCTGTTCCTGGGCCTGGGGGGCATGGGGCTGCTGGTCAGTGGACTCTGCATGGCCATGAAGAACCTCCATGTGGCGGTGCCCGGACACTTCCTCCTGCACCCCCGAACGGGCACACGCTTCAGCCCACAGCAGGCCGAGGCCATTCAGAGGTACATGTGCACAAAGCCTGAGTGGTGGCAGGGAAGTACCACAGGCTGGCAAACATTTAGACACATATCTTTAGTGTTGGGTTTATTATTTTACACTGAAAGTGTGTATGGGATGGCATGAAGTGGTTCCCAACCTGGCGACCCATCAATGGGGTCACAGGATAAATCAGAAAATACATCCTTTTGCTTTTTACATGTGAAATATTTAGTAGTTTCCCATGTTCAGGCCTCTAGCAAGTATTCCATGGTGAAAAAACAACAGCGATATGTACCGCTGATACACACTCCATGAATAGCAATAAAAGAAATAGGTAAATAGACTAGTAATATGAAATTGTGTTGCATGAACAAACCCTAAGCGTGCCCCCTTTCTGGCTCATTAACAGCCAGTCATACCTTCATAGTGGAGTCACTTCGCTCTTTGTTGCTCTCCCAGTTGGCCTCAGTGCAGATTTTCCAAGGCACTCAAATCTGCATCACCTCTGTTCACAGACCTCCCTTGGTAGAGACTGGTGGAAAGAGGCTTTTCGGTTTACAAACTTTCACCTACACCTAAGTAGCACGCTGCTGGCAGCCTTCGCCTAGGTCTGACGGATTTGAAATCAAGTTTTGGACGGAGGCTGGAGCAGGATCCCCACTGGGTGATATCCAGTCATGGACAGCCACTCAAAACTTCAACCTCTGCCTGGTTGCCTCTCTTGCACCTCCAGTTTGTGTATAAAAGTCAATCAGTCCTTTATCCTTGTAATGTATTTATTTGCATCTTTCATTATTGTTAACCTTTCGGCATCAATTTTAAAAAGTTACACAGAGGCCGTTAAACACGAAAAAGATGGTTAACATTAAACGGTCGTCCTTGATAAACAGGCTAAAGTGGTTAAATCCAAAGTAAAGCGGTCAAGCTCATATAAAACTTTTTTACTTCTGGTCTCTTTTTGCAAAGTAGGTCATTAAAAGTCACCAATAAGTAGCCCTAATTATATTAGACACATGCAACATGTGACAGCATCATACCGAGGACTCTTAAGTCAACAATCTTAAAAATCTACAGACATCCCAACACCTTTTTAAGGCTTCACCAAGTATACTGCCCTCCCTAATGTCAATGTCAGCATGGAATATGCTCAGTATGCTGCTAGCAGGGAGAATAGTCTGCTGCATTCAAACTTATTGTAACACTTTGTTAGATGGTTGGAATTATTAGTTTTGTAGAAACTTGTTAAACCAAAATTTGCATAAAATTATGATGTGATGATGGGGCTAGATATAAAACTTAGGAATCAACAAAGAGATACACATGATCCTGAGGTGGACGTTTATATCGGTTTATGGTGATCCATCCAGCAGGTGTGAAGATGTTTCACTCAAAACCACAAGTGGATCTTAAGGTGGTGCTAAAGGAAAAGTCAGAGATCAGCAAAATTAGTGGGGTTTATCCTCTGGGACCTATGAACATCTGTGTCAAATCCCATGACAATCCATCGAGTAGTTAGTGATATAGCTCCGTCTGGTCCAGAGTGGTGGACCAGCTCACCCGCCAACACTCAGGAAAGCCCTGGCACTGGGAGTAATGGTTTTAGAAAAGCCCTTTTTTATAGATCCAGACAAATGCCAGTCCCAGGACACACCACTGCAGTGATTTTGTTGATCTCCTGAACACATCAGCATGTGTTAGTTAGAGTCTGACAAAGACCAGGGAGGCGATTAAGCACCTGAAAACTTTGGACTTGTAATGCTGAGAACTGGAAAGCAACAGATGCTCAGATTATGGACTGATTATAGAAGTAGGTCATGGAGAAAACAGCGGACACGTGCATGTGGCGGACAGAATCCCCCCCTGGCACTGTCGGAGGTATTATCTACAACAGGCTGCAAATTTAAACAAGGTATGCTCTGCTCAGCGTCCGGCTCTGTGGAGCAGAGATGTTAACAGCACAGTTTTTATCATTGAGACTTATTCTGCCTCCTGACAAAACTCAGACCGATCAGTACATCTAAATATGAGCCAACTTTTCATTGCGACATGCAGGCAGTAGTGGGTAAATGCTAGTTTGCTGGTTAGGCTAATGGTGAGTTAGATGCATAATTTATCATATGCAAGGCTAATTTTCCAAAAGGAATTGTGGTGTGGATGCTGGGAGCTGAAATGCATGACTGGAAAAGCTGTAAGTTACGAAGCAGCAGGAGAATGAACTCTAGAAACTGTTATTGTGAAAGAAGTTCAAGTGGCTTATCTAGCTGATGTAAGTGCACAAAGGAGTTGAAATGTAGATGAAGTGTAGTAACTTAAATGAACTATCAATTCAAGGGTAAGCAAGGGTTTGTTTCACTGTTGCCAAAGAGATAAGACTATTAGTTGAAGTGTTATATAGAATGTACACACTAAAATGAGATCATAGTACTTATAAAAAGTATTCGCTGCCCTTGGAAGTTTTTCCCTTTTATTGCTTTTCAACAGTTAATCATGGGCAATTTAATTAGGCTTTTTTGAAAAGAACTTACAAAAAAATACAGGCAACATTTACTATGTGCACATATGTCTCTCAGCTGCTGAAGTTTGTAACTCCTTCAGAGAAGTCATATGTGTCTTTGTGGCCTCCCTCACTAGCCTGCCTCTTATATAGTCGCTCAGTTTTCTTTAGGACGGAATGCTCAAGGCAGCCTGCTATAATCTTACCATTTCTTAATGACGATTTAACTGTTCTGCAAGGGATCTTCAGTGACTTGGAAATTGTCTTGACTTATCCCTCAGCTTGTGCTTTTTTTTTTTTTTTTTCTCTATCTTTTTCACTCAGTCGCATGGAGAAAGCAATCAAAGGGGTAAAGTTCCAGGGGGATGAACTCTTTTTATAGGCACTGTGCTGACTGAAAGTGAAAGTTCTGAGTACACTGTAAGGCGGTTAAGTCTTGGCTCAAAAGCACAAAATGCTGTTGAAATGTACGTTTTCATTGTGATCACTAAGTGGAGGTCATTATTAGTTGATGTGTAAATGCTGACAGAAGCTGAGGTGTAAGATAAACTGAAGTGAAGGAAGCTGAATATTAATGTGTAAGTACTGAAATAAGTTAGATGAATTTAAATGGCTGAAAAGAGCTGACTATTCACTGAAATGTAGGTGCTGAAAGCAGTTGAAGTGGACCTTAAGTGTTGGCTGAATGTCGCAAAGGGCTGTTGAATTGTAAGTTTTAAGTGTAATTTCTAGCTGCTGAAAGGAGTTCACTTAAAAGATCTGACTATAGATTTAACCCTTGTGTCGTCCTGCGGGTCAGACTGACCCGTTTTAAAGTTTGAATTTTTTTTTTTTTAACAGTGAAAACTTTAAATTTTCAACATTTTTGGGAAATTTTTGAAAATTTTTTGGTGGAAAAAAAATGTTGAAAAAAAATGTACCAAAATCCAGCAAAGTTCGCTGGATTTTTTTCCGAATGTTCTTAAAGAAAATGACAGAACTTTTACTGATATATGTATATATATATATGTAATTATATGAAATATTTTTAGGACTTTTTGGTAAGATTTTTAGTCATTTTTTGAAAATATTTACAATTTTTTTTTTTTTTTTTTTATTTCTTGCCAAATTTGGGGATTTTTTTAAAATAAAACTTATAGGGGAAACTTTTAAGGAATTTTTGGAATTTTCTTCCTGAAGATTTTGCAAATTCTTTGTAAATTTGGGGATTTTCTTTGCTGAATTTTTAGATTTTTTTTCAGACAAGGGAACAGTATTTATTAGTGCCTGTAAATGAGGACAACAGGAGGGTTAAGGGTGACTTTGAAAATAGTTGAAGCGTTTGCTGAATTGAAATCACTGAAAGAAATTAATCCACCTTTTAGTCCATAAATGACCTGAAGTGAAACCAATGAAAAGACACATGTAAGCACTTCCAGCAGTAGGAGCACTAGATGAAATGAAAACACTGAAGGAGTTTAAGTATACTTATTAAACTCCTTCCAGTCCACTTCTCATTGCTTCCCCTGTTTCTTGTCTTCAGGAGGTTGGACCGAATTCGTCGGGAGATGTCAGCGGACTCCGTCAGCAGGACGCCGGAGCCTGAACCCTCCCTGCCTTCCACCCCACCGCCCTGGACGATGGAGCCGCCTCCGTCCTACGACACGGTGATGAAGAGCCAGGAGCGCAGCGAGGAGCTTTAACCTTTGGTGGACATCCTGAATTCACGTCAGCGCCTTTTGTCTCCAACTCTCAGCGAGGAGCATAAATAAAACGGTCGGTGCTATCCGTGAACTCGCTGCGACCAACCTCATCTGTGCCTTAAGAGCCACGGTGATCCCAAGCACAAGAAAAACTGCAGCTGGTTAAAGACTTAATATTTGTACAGACTGGGCCCCTGTGTGGCCTCGATGTCTACTAAATATATGTGCAGTGACTGACTGCGAAAGTAATTGAAATGATTACTACAAATGCTTCACTCTGTGCACTAAGGGCCTTTCTGTAGACAAGCACAATGTAACTTTTACGACAAAGTTCATGGATTCATGTCAACAGATTGGCTGCAGGTCTTTTGTAGATGCCTAATTAGGATATTTTATCAGCCTGCTTGAATTTATGTGACCTACTACTGTGGCTGCACGGCACTCTCCTTCAAACCCAACTAACCCCCACAGCTGCACTGCTCTTTTTACATCTGTAGCTTATTCCAAGGCTAAGTGCCTTAACCAGGACAGCAGAATGTTAACAGGACAGTGTTATTCATCGCTCAGCCTTGTATCCACTGTTTGCAGAATGCCCACTGTTAGTTTTGTTCTGACATTACTATAAACTTGAGTCAATGAATAGCTCCAGAGCTCTCTGTGGGTGCTGTCAGACTTGTAAATAATGGATTATTTATTTAAAAGAAGGAAACCCCTCGGAAAGACGGAGGAGGGGAATGTCTATATATTTTAAAATCATGTCCGAACTGAGCAAACACCATCGCTCACTCAACACAGTGGGCTGAGTTGCGAGACAAGGTGACTTATCAGGTGCAAACACACCCCTGCAATTTTATACCTGACCTGAGCAGGCTGTCTGCAGGCTGTAATAAGCAGCAGAGTGGAACCCTAACTGCATTTCCTTCAACCTCACCTTCAGGACCCAGAGTAACACAAAATCTTTGCTCAGTACACGGCAGATGCCTCAGTTGAATGTGTCTCATGTGATTGTACAGTAGTATGAAGACACTTGTATCTGCAAGATTCAGTCATTGGTGAATCTGAGCTCGAAGTTATAACTACAACGTGATGGCAAAAGATCACCGCAAGCAGCTCCGTGAAAAGGTTATTGAAAGCATAGGTCAGGGAATAAGTCAAGAAAATTTCCAAGTCACTGAATATCCCTTGGAGTGCAGTTAAATCCATCATAAAGACATGAGAGGGATAAAGCATACGTATAAATCTGCTTAGAGCGGGTTGCCAAAGTGACTGTTTAGGCAGGGGTGTCAAACTCATTTCAATCCAGGGGTCACTTTCAGCCTAATTTCATCTCCAGTGGGCCGGACTAGTAAAATCACAGCATAATAACCTATAAATAACCACAACTCCACATTTTTCCTTCATTTTAGGGCAAAAAAGTACATTCTGAAAATGTTCACATTTATGGAATTATCTTTTTACAAAACATCATGAACAACCTGAAATTTCTTAAGAAAAATAAATTCAATTTCAGCAACATTATGCCTTAGTTTATCATTTATACATAACACCTTACTGATCAGAGAGTGTCTACAAAGGAACACAACATTTAGTCTCAGGTGTCTGGAACTGAATGATATAGTATTTTACTTAATGATAAAAATGAAAAAAGTCAGACAAAAAAATACAAAAACAACAAAAACAAGACAAAATATTACAAAAATTAGACAAAGCGACAATGAGACAACATGCAACAAAACAAAAAAGTAACAAAAAATGAGACAAAAAAGTTACAAAGAGACAAAAAAATGGACAAACATCAAAAATGAGACAAAAAATGACACAAATGACACAAACAAGACCAAAAATGACAAAAGTGAGAAACAAAATTACAAAAAAGTAGACAACACAAGCGAGACAAAAAAAACACAAAACGACAAAAAAACAGACACAAAACAACAAAAACATGAGACAAACGACAGACAAAAAACAACAAAAACAAGACAAAATATTACAAAAATGAGACACAAAACGACAAAAGAACAATGAGCAATCAAGTATTTTACCTTATGATCAAAACAACTTGTGGAGGTCTAGAAATTATTTGAAATTTATAGTTTTACAAATTTACACTTTGCAATTAATGCCTTCTTTGTCATTTTTACACTTTACAAAGTCGTCCAGTGGGTCGTACTGGACCCTCTGGCGGGCCGGTTTTGGCCCGCGGGCCGCACATTTGGCATACCTGGTTTAAGGCCACCAAGACACCTATGATTCCCCCCGAAGGAGTTACAACCTTCAGCAGCTGAGATGGGAGCGACTGTTCATTCTCCATCAGAGCCCTGAAGGTAAAAGAGGGAGGAAACGCAGTCACTTTTCCACTCTGCTGCTTTTTACAGCCTGCTCAGGTCAGGTATAAAATTGCAGGTGTGTGCATGCACCTGATACACAAACAGAAGCTTCGCTAGTCGGCAGCGGTTTGAGCGATGGCCGAGGGGAAACCGTATCGGTACGGGCTGATCGTGGCGGGGCTGAGCGTGGTGGCAGTCGGGCTTTTCATCATGACGGTGGAACGGCCGCACGTTTACGCCACAATGTGCGTTCTGGGCATCTCCATGGTGTGTGTCGGGACTGTGTGGAGCCTCTGCCAGTGCTATCCAAAGGTAGAGTCTGTACACTGGCAAAGACATGGGCAGGGAATATACAACTGCTGCCAAGAAGAAACAGATATTGTAATGGAGGGTGTGTGCTTATTAGGTCATTGTGGCTCCTGAGATTCAGAGGAAAAGCCTAGAAGAATTAGAGTGCGCTGCAGCTGAAGCAAAAGATGAAAGGTACCGTGACACACAAACACTCTCACAGTGTCCTAATGGGCTGCAGACAAGTGGGTGTTCATTCGGGTCCTAATGATTCCCTGTGGTCTGTCTGTGCAACTGAAAATGGCAAGTGACCATCTTTTAGTGGGTGAACATGGCGACAGCAGCAGTGTCTGGGGGGGGGGCTGCACTTATTCACTGTAGATGCCCTTTTCATTATCTTTACGTTGAATGGAGAGTGGCGAGGAAAAGTACAATAGGTGGTGGCCTGAAGGTCGTGGCTGAAAAAGGGCAGATTAGCTGGAAACAAGAGGGAAGAAGGACCCTTGATTAAAGCACTTGAGCCTCATTTATTGTAGTGGCCAGCAGTTGAGAGGGGAAAAAAACGTGGTTGTTCTTGTGCAGCTCCTGCACCAGCGAGTGTTTGCAATAACATGAGATAGAGACGTGCATGCTCAGCAAAACCCTTCCTCAGGAGCAAAAGAAGTAAGAAAACGAGGACAAAACGCTGGAACTAGACTTCTATTTCTGTCTCTTCCTCCCCTCCTCTCCCCTTTCTGATTTAATTTTAGGCACACCGAGGCTCTGGCAGGTTTCTGTGGCCAAAAGTCGAGTAGCAGCAGACTTCTCCCTGAAGCCCAGAAGAGTCAGTGTTACAGCTGCCCCACTCTGCATCTGGTCTGAGGGACCGTTAGGGGCTCCTCAAAACAACCCGGGGTAGCAGACTGCACTCAGGACAGCCAGCAGACCCCTGATGCTTTTAAAAAAATGGTTTTTAACTGAATGACAGCATCAATCACACATGACGCTGTTTGAATGTGCTTTATTTTTTACAGCTAATGGAGCTTTGCGTCAGTCTGATCATTGTCATACAGTGGTGGAAAGTAACTAAACTTTACTCAAGTGCTTTAGTACAATTTTGATGTGCTTGTACTTGATTATTTCCATTTTATTCTACTGTATACTTCCATTACATTTCAGGGGAAAATATTGTGCTTTCTACGTCCATCTGACAGTGTTAGTTACTTTTAAAATGAAGGTTTGACACAATGAATAAAAAACAAGCTTTTAAAATACAAAACTTCGTTAAAGAATAAACCAGTGGTTTCTAAACTGTTTGGCTTCTTAGAAAAAGCAGTGTTCAGTTGAGTCACATTTCAGAGATCACATGGCCTCACGTGGTTTCATTTCAGTGAATATTATAATAATCCAGTATCTCACCAAAAATCAAAGATTAGAGAGGAAATCAAAACCTGAAAACAGATCTGTGCATCAGAACATCATCTGATAACCCCTGGGATTTATTAAAAAACTGTATATAAATAACTATATAAAGTTCAAACTAGTTCCAAATGATAATATATCAGTCACAGGGACCAAACCAGTAATACTTTAACTGCATTTTACTGCTGCATGCTTTAACTTAAGCACAATGTTTCATTACAGGATTCCAACTTATAATGGAGTGTTTTTACGTTGCTGTATTGGTACTTTTACCTAAGTAAAGGATCTGAATACTTTTCCCACCTCGGGCTGTATATGTATTGCATGACAGTTCCAGAAGATGGCACTATTTACTATATGAAAACGTGCGTGTGCATGTATTCCAGGTATTACTTATGTTGTGAGGACCTAAATCTGTTCACACAGTCACATAAGTGAACGTCTTCCTTATGGGGACAAAAAGCAAGTCTCCGTAATGTAAATCATTCAGTTTTACAGGGAAGACAGAAGGTTAGGGGTTAGGCAAGTATTAGTAGCAGTAGTGTGTGAGTATGTGTGTGTGTGTTAGTAAAATTAAGGGACAGTGCTGCATCCACCTGTAATATTACAAAGAGACAGATTTTTGGGCCCATTATACAACTTAGTCTTGCACCCTCTTAAAGCTGGTGGTCTTGCAGGAGATTACAAAACTCACAAGATCTGAAAAATACTGAATGCTACTGTTCCCATTATCCATGCAATCATCCATTATCTATACAGCACTTAATCCTCATTAGGGTTATGGGGGGGTGGAGCCTATCCCAGCTGATTTAGGGCAAAGGCAGAGGACACCCTGGACAGGACAGTCTCCAGTCTATCGCAGTGCTACATAAAGAGACAAACAATCACACTCAACACAATTTAGAATCACCAACTAACCTCAGCATGTTTTTGGACTCACACATGCAAACTCCATGCAGAAAGATCCCAGACCCAGACTAGGATGTAAACCAGGGATCTTCTAGCTGCACGGCAACAGTGCTAACCACCGAGCCACTGTGCAGCCCACAATTCCCATTATGCATCTCAAAAATGCCCGTCTTTGCCTTCTCCCTGCCTCTTGTAAAGCATGCTTGTTGATTCATTTGCACTATTAGCTGTGGAAGAACAGTGTGAAACTGAAAGCAGGAATGTTGCTCAAACCTACACAGGTGACAAATTAAAGGCAAAAAGAAATGTCTTAGTAAAGTGTTGGGCCACTATGTGCTGCCAGAACTGGTTCAGTGCACCTCAGCAGTTATTCTCCAAGTCTGTGGAACTCTATGGAGGGATGCAACACCATTCTTCCAAAACCTATTTTTGCATTTTATATTGATCCAAAAATCTCCAATAGGTGATCAGTTGGGTTGAGATATAGTGACTGTGAAGGGCATGACGTATCAGTCACAAAATTGTTTTATACTCATCAAACCAGTGAAAAACAAAGCCATCTGATCCCCTCAATGTAAGGATCAAGGGTCGAGGTTTTTCCTTTAACGTGTCACCTGTCTGAAACAGGGTCACGGTCAAGTGATTGAGAAACTCCAAATAACCCCAGCTGCAGCATATGCTGCATGCTTTAACTTCGTGCTCTCTTGCCCACATCAAATATAATAATAACTTCCACCTCACTCACAGCCAGAGGTTTGGTGCACATGCTGCTGGAAAATCAGGTAGAAAAGCAAACTAACTCTGCATGGCGACAGAACTTGGGTTAAAGCTCCTCCAGAGCCCCAGAGAATATTGTGCAAGAGTTGGAATAGTAAGCTTCTCCTTATGAGGTGATCAAATGATTTTTGGTGCAACATATCTTATAAACTACTTGTTTTTCTCTCCTTTAATTGGAACTGTGCGATCTAAACTGACACAGTTGCAGAGTTTTGCAGAGACACAGGAGTTTCGTGGTGCGCTCTGCAGCTCCGTGCGCAGCTCAGCACTGCGCCGAGAAAATCAAAAATCAAAAATTATAGACGGTGAAAATAAACTACACACAGTCTGTGAGTTCGACATGCTCACTGTCTCTGCACAGCACGGGTTCATGCACAACAACAAGAACTTGGACTTGCATGCATAAGTCATACTGTTCACATTAATGTGCAACAAATCAACTTGAGCGGAGAGGAAGCGTTTCCTCCGATTGACATGCAATAATTACAGGGTGGTTTAAGGGGGAGCATGAAACATGACTCCTCCACAGTAAGAGGTGTTTTTAACGGAGAACAATCATTCGATACAAAAGCGGTGGCGTGAGCCGCGGAAACGTCACCAGTCCCCGCCTTGAATTATAAGAATCAATTGTTCGATTTTTTTTCAACCCCCAAAAATTTCAGAATAGGTGGTTGGAGGCGTTATCGGGCACGCGCGTCTGTCGCAGACACCAAAACATCTGGACAGTAAGTCAAGGCTTGGAATAAAAAACTTGCATCAGTGGTGTCAGGTAACAGTTATCTGTGATCTTTTTTTAAAATACTGGAAACAGTTGAAGAGGTGTGAAGAATGCGTCGCACCTCAGCCTGGTTTGGCTGGACACTGTGTTTGTGCGCATCTCTGGCCGTATGCGCGCAGGATTACACCGAGGACGACGAAATGATCCTGGAACTGATCCGCGAGGACGGAACTGAGCCCGAAACCGGAGCCGAACCCGCAGCCGAGTTCCTCAGGTGCAACAAGGTAATGGCACAATTTGTTGTTCCAGAGGCGTTAGAGCGCATCTTCTCCATGTAAAGTCACCATCATCTCATCACTGTCCTAAGCTGTGCACATGTCACTGTTGGTTAATGAGTGATTTTCACTATTGAAATTCCATCACTAATGCGCCTTTTAAGCTTTTGTTCATTTTAAAAAAAGTGTCCATTTGCATGTGCGCTCACAGCCTGGAACCCCCAAATTACTTTCCTTTTCTGTATCATTACCTTGACCCGAAAAGCATCCAAGCGCACAAAATGAAGAAGTTATTACCCATTACAAAATATTAAGTGGCATTTTTCAAAAAGTTACTGCAGGCATGCCTTATTTCTCCTGCGCACGGACACATGCTGGTCACCTGTACTCTATGTTCCCTGTGCTGTGTTCCAGGCGGCGTGGCGCATGCCCGGTCAGTACCTCGTCATGCTGCGTCAGGGGACGCACGACTCTCAAGTGCAGAGGACCATCAGGAGGCTGCAAGCCAAAGCAGCCAGGAGAGGATACCTGGTGGAGATCCTGCAGACCTACTCCGGAGCGCTGCACGGCTTCCTGGTCAAGATGAGCAGCGACGTCCTTCACCTGGTAACTGCTTCACAGTATGACCTGAAGCGTGTTTGCAAATAAAAATGGGAGTTTAAGGGAAGAGTCAATGAGGGAACAGACTTGTTAATAAAATCCAAATCATAAAAATGAAACAATTCAATCGGTGCTTGAGGAGAAACTAATGTGACAATCTGAGATGTGATGGAATCATTAGTAAAGCCCTGGCTGAGGATGTCCAGCAGTTTGTATTCAGCTAGCAGAGCAGTAGGAGTCTAACCACACAAGGCTTAAAAAATGGATATAAAAATCTGAGGATCACATCTAAAACTGACAGGTGACTGATGAAGGACGGTAAAGATTGAAGTAATGTTGTCTTGGAACTTTTTAAAAGCCTGAAAGAACAGTTCTGTAGTAGCTGTAGTCCAAAATAGAGTGAATTACAGCAATGAAACATGGATGAGGTTCTCGAGACCAGTGGAAAAAAAACTGATCATAGATCTGCTGGTATGTCTCCGGTGACTAAAACAAGGCTGCACATCTTTAGGTGCTTCAACTAGACTTTGTAGTTTGCAGGTGTCGGGACCAAGAGGGTTATTATAATGAGCTTCTATTTGGAGCCATTCAGTTGCTGTAATTTAACACTTGAAACACACTTCAGTAGCTTTACTGTGACAAATAGACAACAAGCATCAGTGGAAATTTGTGTCATAAAAGGCAATATTGTAGATGGTGTTAAGTGGTGATAATAAGGATGTCCCGATCCGAGTCATTTAGTATTTAGTCCAAATCTGATACCATGTTCCAAGATATATCAAACTTAAAGTACATTAAAATTATCAATAAAAAACAATCCAAGATACAGCATATGCTTGACAAGTGAATAGCTCTACAATGCATTAAGTAAAAAACCTACACTTTTGCACCCAAGCTGTTCCTTAATTGTGCATCAGTTGTTACAAACTTTACTGGAATGCATCTTTAAGGGACTGTGTTAAAGGTAGTGTTGGGAGAGTCAGGTGGACTGTTCCAAAAGACAGCAAAATCCTTTATTATGACCATGCATTCTGCACTGCCTCCTCCTCTGAGCATGAAATCATTGAGCATTCTGCACTTGAAGCTGCTGCTGCACTATTCCCTTCTGGACCTCTTGCTACGCTGCTACTGCCACAATGCTGCAAACTGTTTTTACATAGGTTTTATTTTCTTCAGGTCAATAAGCTACTATTTATCCTATTATTTATTGTATTATTATTATTGCTATTTTATACTAAGACCTGAGTACTGTATTTTGTTCCTCATGGTCCATGTTGTGAATGACTATAAAGTATTGTATAGTATGCATGTCAGAAACTGTAGATGAGCTGCAGTACCTGGTTGTGCCACCAGGTGAAGTCTTTCACTTTTTAATACTGTAGTGACCAGAGGAGGAGGTCACTCGGGCTATGGGCAGTTCTGTGTTAAACTGTGGGGGTTTAACTAGCAATGGGTCACCATGACAAAGACCTCTGCGTTACTTAATGACTTCTGGCCAGAGCTTCCTAGTTTATATTCTTACTTAGGCAGCCTTATAGCCAATTCTGTACAGAATGATCACTTCATTTTCATTCTGCTATAGGAAAATTTATTTAAGCTAATCACAACTGTTTAGAGGGGAGCTAAACAATGAACTGGTGGTATCCGTTGATCATTCTGCTGGTTATTGATTAGGTAAAAAGTGTCTCCTTGCCACTACAAAAATAACATGCAAGTTATTTTTTACCAGCTTGTGGTTAAGCTTGTGTTTCCGTCAGGCAGTGAAGCTCCCTCATGTCCACTACATCGAGGAGGATTCGTCCATCTTTGCTCAAAGCGCCCCCTGGAACCTGCAGAGGTTACTGCAGCCTCATGGTTTCATCTCTGAAAATGGAACATACAAGCCTCCCAGTAAGTCTGTCTCTAACTCTCACAACTTTGTCTTTACATAGTATTATTTTCTTTAAAACGGTCCATTGACTCTGATGTTAAATCAGATGAGAAGATTCAGGGAGAAAGCAGAAAATGTAGCTCCATTTACCACATTTCTGATAACGTGAACAAGAATGTTACATCTACGAGTTTCTTGTCTCTTAAATAATAATATAAACAATTAAATTTTACATTTTTAACTTTATTTATTATTCCAAGTCCTTTCATTGAATGGCAACATGAATTTACTGAATAAAATACCCGAGACAGAAACAAGGTCTTAGTGGGGCCATAAAATAGATTGGATTTTCAAAATAAAAGCCAATGGAGGTATCAAAAGTGTTCAGTGGGCTTCATGGACATTGAAGATTTTCAGAATACAAAATCCTTGCACACACACACACACACACACACACACACACACACACACATACACATTTCAACTCCTTCAATTATAGCTGCATTTCCACTGGAGGAACTTTCCACAGGGACTCAGAACCTTTGGTGGAACTCAGTTTCTCTACCTGCATTTCCACTAGGGCTTTAGATTGCAATGGAAATGCAGACAAGAAAAGAGGTGAAGGAACCTTTAAGTCCATGGAAAGTTTGTGGACATTAGTCCCTGGAAGGTTCCTGGGAATTCTGATGGAAACATGACTAAAGGTAATCGTACATGCTTAAGACCTTAACCTAGTCCCAATAAAATCATTTTTGTAATGACACTTCAGTTACGTCTCAGTACCCATACATTAAGTGTTTAAACTTTAACTCTAATTTCAACAGCTTTTCTTACTCTGTAGTTTGCCCTTAGTTTAGTTTCTGTTCTTTCAACTCTTCACGGTCATTCTGCTGCTCCTTCAATCAAACCAGCGATGCAGTTTAGCTCCCAGTGATCCATCAAGTAATAGAGTTTTCCAGCTGCTGGCAATCCCACAAAAATTCCTTCGGGAAATGCATTTTCTTGTTATTTGTCAAATCCACACTCAGTCTGTCTTGTGCAGATGATGGAGGGAAGGCGGAGGTCTATCTGATGGATGGCAGCATTCAGAGTTCGCACCGGGAGGTTGAAGGTCGAGTTCTCATCACAGACTTCAATAACGTCCCCGAGGAGGATGGAGTCAGAGTCCACCGACAGGTAAAGACACAGGAGAAAGCACTTGCATTCTAAACAAACTTCCACATTAGTAATTGTTCCTCAGCAACAAGCTGTCATGTGGATCTGTTTCAGTGTGATGTTCATTCCTCCCTCCTCTGCAGGTGAGTCAGTGCGACAGTCACGGCACACACATGGCCGGTGTTGTGAGTGGATCGGATTCAGGCGTAGCTCGAGGCGCTGAAGTTAACCTGGTTCGTGTTCTCAACTGTCAGGGGAAAGGAACCGTCTCAGGAGCTCTGGCTGGTAGGAATCCTCCAGAACATTTGTACAATGCACTGAAGATCTCTAGCTCCTGTCTAAGTAATACAGACTTCCCTCAGAACATTTCACTTGGGTAGTAATATTTTAGCAGCATGACTGTGTGAATGGTAATGTTGGTTTAGAGTTTAAACCAACATTTCAAATCCACACTCCACAAGTTTAGACATTTGTATAAACTTTAGACAAATGTCTCTCATTCATGGTCTCCGGTGGATGAAGTCTACTAACTATGGTGACCCTTTGAATTCTGCTGTTGTGTCACCATGAGGTCAACATTTGTGGTTTTGTTTGAAACATCTCAACAACTATTAACCCCCAAAACTCCATTAGGATGCCCATGTCCATGATCCTTCTCCTTCCCTTCTATTGGTTCTCCCATTATGTTAATAAACATGAATACTTTTGGTATCTCAGAATTCAAGAAGTCCCAGGCCTGCTTCTAAACCGATCTGAAATGAGTGGGGGTGCACTAGTAAGGACACATAAAAATCATCTGCCATAAAGTGATTATCGTCCAGTTTATATGTATCCGCTGCTTTTATCTGTATCAAGCAGTCATAGCATGTACATACACTTAACTCTATGTCCATCTGTGCCAATAGCGAAAAAATCTCTGTGAAATTAATGTTACTTTCAACCAAATCAATTTTGGGGGGAATTTTTCTCTAAAATTGGGTTAATGGAGAAAATTAAAATGAGCACAATGGCATTTGAAATTTGCCTTCATGAACTGTAATCTCTTTAGTGATGGTATCATCATGTTTAGAATTTAGTTTAACACTAAAAGCCTTCAAAATCAATGGCACTCTCATCAGCCCCAGCTGCACTTTAAATGTTAATTACCAAATCCTATATTAAAGCATTTGGCTCAAGGCAAAACTGTGTCCAAGTACGATCCTAGAGAGCTGCTAGCAGGGCTGTAGACTCTAAGTCCAGTTTAAAGTCTCTATCCAGTCCCTGATTCAACTTCTAAAACCCCACCTCAGTATCTCAAAGGTGCATATTTAACTGTTTGTTGTCAATGATCCCTTCCTGCTTAAATATGGTGACAGAATGAGCAGATCACCAAAGCCTCACCTCTTTCTCCGACCATCCCTCCCAACTTGCTGCATCTCGAGCACACCAGCTCAAACATTAGAAAACTAAGTGCTACATAATGGCAAGCTGTAATATGTAACTTAGCCATACATATTCGAACAGGAAGCTGATTCTGAAACAGAGGAATGATACAGAAAGTCCCATCCTGCAAATTGACAAGATTAGTTGCTTAAGTTTGTTATGAATGAAATCCCAGAAGTCTGAATCTGTGTTATTAAGACGCTCAAGTTTCAACATGTAAGTGCTCAGACATGGCATTGACAGCTTATTTCCCTCCTGATGTGTCCTCTTGCATATAAAAAAAAAACCATATGGACTTGTTAACAAGGTAAAAAACCTTGACTTTCACCAGAGAAATGGTCTGTTAGACCACTCCTTAAGTCTATTCAGCAAGCAAATGTAAAGGAAGGGCCACTACTTATGCAGCAGAGTGTATTTTGTTTCCTACTTCCATCTCCTTAGGACTGGCGTATATCCGAGCAACTTTACTGGCCCATCCGGTGGAAGCTGTGGTCGTGCTGCTGCCCTTCGTTGGTGGCTTCAGCCGTTCGTTAAACACAGCCTGTCGAGACATGGTGGCTAATGGAGCTGTGGTCATTACCGCTGCCGGCAATTACAGGGACGACGCCTGCCTCTACTCTCCTGCTTCAGAGCCTGAGGTGACAGGACACTTTGTCTAAAGACCATAATGCATTTCACTGCTGGACAAACCTCACATGACCCTCACCGTAACCTCATTTACAGGTGATCACCGTGGGGGCGGTTAACTCAGCGGACCAGCTCATGTCTCAGGGAGCAGGTGGCACCAACTTCGGCCGCTGTGTTGATCTGTTTGCACCTGGCGACGACATCGTCAGTGCCAGTAGTGACTGCAGCACCTGCTTCACCTCCCGCAGTGGAACCTCCCAGGCTGCTGCACACGCTGCAGGTATCCAGACACCTAACACGAAGAAGAAAACACGACAAAACAAAGCGATCTGTGTGTGCAGATGCAGTCAGGTTCGTGTGTTTTGATTTGCTTGCGTGTAGGTGTAGCAGCTGTAATCCTGTCGTCCAATCAGATCGCGTCACCGGTCCAGGTTCTGCACATGATGCTGGATTATTCCGTCAGCAACACGATCAACTTTCTGTCTCTGTCTGAAACACATCGTCTCACCACTCCGAACCTGGTGGCAGCCATGCCTTCTAGCAACAACACGGCATCAAGTCAGTGGCTCATGATCCTCATTCTGACTCACACACACACAGCAGCCATGTGTAGTTCACACTGTGTGTCTATGTGCAGATAGGGAGCTCCTGTGTCGGTCAGTGTGGTCGGAGAGGTCAGGGGTTGCGAGCACTGATAAGGCTATCAGCCGCTGTCGTCAGGGGGAGGAGATGATGGGATGCAGCAGCTATGCTCCTGATGGCGTCCGTGTGGGAGAAACCATCAGTGTAAGTTCAATCAAGATGCACCATCATCTCTAAGTTAACTTTGAAGTTTGCAAACATTAAAAGGCAGATAAACCTCCCTCTCTGTGGTTACAGGTGAGCAACGGTCGCATGGAGTGTGTTGCCTACAACGGTCAGGCAGGTAAAGGTGTGTTTGCTGTGGCTCGCTGCTGTGTGATTGGTGGTCTGCAGTGCCAAGTCCATCCAAGTCCTGAACCCGGGCAAGATGCTCAGTGTGTTGATTCTCAGCACCACCTGACCGGTAAGTCAAGGGTTCAGTCCGCTGTAGTTGAAATGATACAAGCACACCTGCACACTTGTTGGCTTTCTGGTTGAGATTACATGAAAAGGTTAACACCATCTGCCTGTCTGAGCAAGAATATGCAGCTACAGCCACCATCATGGGGGTTGAACCATATGTTGGACTCTCTGTAGTCCCTCTCTGATCCCTTAAAACTCATCTCTATGTACCATATGGTGCATATTTAGAAGTTCTTTCCATGAAATAATCCCTTCCTGCCTTAAAATTACTGAGATGTAGCTCTACATGGTTGCTTGTGCAGATCTATGAAGTCCTCACCTCCTTCTCCAACTACCCCTTTGAATGCGCTGCAGTTTGAGCACACCAGTCATACATTTTTGAATCTGAAACATATTCTGAAGAAGAATAATGACACAGGAAGCGAGATACTGCAAGTTGACCGGACTGGTTCCAGAAGATTGTTGCATAGCAAACCCAGGAAGTCTGAATCTGTGTTTTTTAAACTGTTATTACTATACTGCAGTGCTGAGGCAGAAATGCTCAACCTCCTATTTTTTTAATAATGATATGTCTTCTAGAATATAAAAAAACACCCCAAGGAGATGTCAGCAAGGTAAAAATATCGATTTTCCCCAAATGACCACAAATGGTGACTCTTGTTCCTGATGTGTTCTAATTTTAAACCAAGAGCTACTAAATGATCAGCTATCTCATCTTACTAAATAAAGGAATATCTGTTTTTTTGCTTTACTGAAAAAAATGATCATCTAATTCCATTGAAACTTGTCAAATGAGAAACAACTGAATTATTTAACAAATAAGTTTACTTTAGAGGTGCTGGTTGGCAGAGTTGGGCTAGCAGTTTCCACTTGTTGCCAGTCTTTTTTCGAAGCTAACTGCCTCCAGCTCCACGTTTAACGTCTCAGCAAGATAGTGAACAAATCACGTTTCCCCTAGAAATGACAATCAATTTGTTTAAATGGAATGTGTTAATGTGCTGAAGGCAATCAAAGCACAGCCTTAAGTAGTATCTTGTATATAAACGGTTATTCAAACCAAGAGCAAGCTTTTGATGCTGCTGCATTTAGAACATCTTGCCAATTATACCAGTTACCATGGCAATCACCCTGAAGAGGAAACGCGCTCCTGGCCGGCATAAATGCCAGCTACGCATGTGTCACAAAGAGCATGTTCTCAAAAATGTAATTGTAGCACACAGTTGAATGGTTTTCCTTTGTGTTCCTCATCTGCTGCCTTCACGGTGATGCCCATGTGAAGGATGAGTCGGTGCTCGTCTGAGAATCGCTAATAGGCCACACCTCCAAAGTTTTCTGTTGCTTTAACTCATGCCAGCATCGTTCCTCCTCTCCAGGGTGCACATCTCGGTCCACAGCTGAGCTCCTGACTGACTCGCGTCCACGTCACGGCCACAGGAATCACTGCGCGGTGAAAGACGGGGTCACATCACATGCAGTTTGCTGCCACGCTCCATCTCTCGAGTGCAACCTGTTGGAAAACATCGCGGCTGACAAAGACCAGGTGACAATCTGGACATCAGAGAAATAACTTAGTCATCTCCTGGACTTTTCCTCGTACCTTCAAACATCTCTGCTGTTCTCTTGCAGGTGGAGGTGTCCTGTCTGTCTGGCTGGACTCTGACAGACTGTAGCGCCATCTCTCAGAGCTCTGCCGTCTTGGGGCCAGTTGCTAAGGGCAACCGTTGCCGCGTACGCAGTGCCACAGGAGCGGCGAGGGCAGCGGGCATCGCGGTCTGCTGTCGAGTCAAGCCGTCAGAGCAGCTTGCCACGACTCCTCACTGATCCAGCGTCCTGAAAACAGCTCCGACACTTTGTCATCTTTTATCAACCTTAATCTCCTTCATAGTCACAAAGCACTTCTGTAAAGCTGTCTGTGTTTCAGTTGTAGCATTAGGCTGAAATATGCTCCAGTGCACATATTGTATTGATGCCTCCGACTTAGAACTGTCAACTCCTTGTTAGATTAAAAAAAAAAAACATCTGACATGCACAAGTTTGTAAAATGTAACCAAATATTTTTGTATCTTTTTACTAAACAAGTATAATAAAAAGCTTTCACGAGCATCTCATTTGAATAATGGCCTTGTGTTTAGCTGACATACTGTCTGAAGCCTCTTTATGAACTAATAGAATGAACAGATGAAACACCGGTCGGGCAAAAATGCTTTCTGAATAATAATGAGAGCGCAACATGAAAATATGCATCAAATGTTGTGGAAGTCACTAAGAATGCAGCAGTGTTGGTTTCTAGTTCTGACTTGAGGTGCAGCTCAGTCTGGCTGCAGCAGAGTGGTAGATAATCAACTTGATTAATGGGCTCACTGTGTGCGTTAAGGAGAACATTTCCTCTCATGTAAACAGTTGTCCGTCCTGAGGACTGAAATGCATCACTGTGATGGTTCCACAGGTCATCTGAAAGCAAATGAACCAAAGAAATAGTCATGACAACCAGAGATGTTCGCCGGACTTGAATCCTGATCATTTCTGACGGATGACTTCATTGTGGAAAACAGCACAGATACTGTATGTCTGCATGGGGAAATTTCTGATATGAATGTTTTTTTTTAGAGGGGGGAGAGACACACATTAAACTGGGGGTCTTTGGGTGGAAACTGAAGCATTTTGTAGAATTTTATGCACAAATGTGTAACTTTTCTGTATCTGTTTATGCTGGAAATTTCGTTATCTATGTAAAGAAAAAGACAATTCAAAACATATATGGCTCTAATTACATTATTTGCAGTGGATTTGGTGGTTGTATGAGCTCATGATTTATAATGATAGTTTTAACAGTCAAAAAAGATCAAATGCTGCAGAAAAAAATGTAATATTAAGAGGAATTGCTGCATCAATTAGTAGTGTTAGCTGTTTCTGAAACACAAGTCTTGCCATTTTCTGCTGCAGTAGAAATCGTTTCCTAAATATTGAGGGTATGTATCCCCTGCAGCCTACTTGAAATTTATGCCAAATAAATGTCTGTATATAACACTGTCAAATGGGGGAAACACAAGTTTGGATTGCCACTGGACTCACAGTATATCATTGTAGCTCAACTGAACACTTCGTGACACATGTTGATGATCAGTAAAAAGATTTTTTAGTTTACCAAGAATAGAAACTGTGGCATGAGGCTGGAGATGAATTCACTATGAGGACGTCACATGTTGGATCTGTCTGTAGGATGAGGAGCTGAGAGGAGAAAACCTGCAGCAGTGAGCATATAAATCAAAGTGCACCAACGTGACAGAAAGCATTGTATTATAAAGTCGTGAACAATGGCACAATGTGCAGTCGTACATTAAAACAATGTTTGCAAAAGGTTGTGCATTCCAGTTTATTTTATATCAAATTTCCCCTTAATCAAACTCTGATGTACAAATTAAAACTGAGTTTTAACATGCATTACAGAATCCTGCGATGTCAGAAGTGAATCTTCAAAATTGAATGACAGTAAAAACCCGTATAGATGCCAATCCCTCCCCAAGCATTTACCCATCCCTCCCTGCATCCCAGGATTAAAACAAAACATTGTTTTGAAGGTTCTTTTTTTCCCCTATTTTTAAGTAGTTGTGGGTGATGTAGCAGAGGGACAAACCTATAAGAGACTCTCGGCTGAATGCAACTCATGTTGCCATGGCCATGTATCTTGGCACAGACTGCATGCAGCTTCCCTCACATAGCACGTAATCAGCCTCAGAGAAGGGGCGTGTGTTTGTGACAGTAAGTGCTAATGACACCAAATTACACAGCAAACAACATGGGGGGCTGATTTGTTTCCGTCACACAGAAAAAGACAAACTTCACCACCACTTACTGCCACACATGCAAACGTGCCGGAGAGCACGATGTGACATTCACATCTAGTGAGATCGAGAGGGTAATGGAGGGGAGGGCGGGGTGGAGGGGTGTGTGGAAGGGCTAAAACAGTGTCTTCACTCTCCTCGAGGATGCAGAGGAGCCTCGCAAGTTGAGTCAAACAGAAAACCATTTTGCATGATTGCCTTATAGGTCCTCACACTGTAAACATTGACCTGTTAAAGCTGAGAGCTAATCTGCAAAGCTAGCTTAGGCTCCTGTCGTCACAACATGTGAGAGAAAGTGTGGCTTCATTAAAACTACCCTAAATCAGTAACTACAAAGTGTCTCCGCTTGAGCACAGAGTGAAAAGAAGCAGCATTTTACCATCACCAAAACCCTGCCCTGACACCTGAACCCTGTTTCATTAGGGCAGAACTTACACCCCCGCCCTCCCCCATCCACACACACAATCACATTACATTCCTACAAGCCTTTGTCACAACACACAGAGGAAGTTTTCCCTGTACTAGTCTGGGGAATAATGGAGATGAAGAAGCCCTGTTGCACCCCTACAGCGAGACTACATGACCACAGGAGATACTGGTCCGGTGTCACAGGTGGAGCAGACATTGACACGCTTTGTCGGAGATGTGATGATACAGTATCGGACGTGTGACAGGGAGGGAGATCGGGAGGTTAAGGCACTTCAAGTCTCCCGATGATTGGTTTAGGGATGATGGTAACACACAGGTGTTTGCTCTCCAGTGAACACTAGAGCTACATTTGGGTTTAGCTCCTCTGTGTGCGTTTCCAAAGGTAGACAAAAGCAAAAAAAAAAAAAAAAAGTCCATCAGAAAAAAAGTGATAAAGCAGAGGTAACAGTGAGGTGAGGAGGACCTGTTCTTTGTGTTTGTGAGCGAAGCGAAGTGATGAACGACACGCTTACATGTTTTGTTTTCACAAATTCTATTATAATGTGTTATTCTTTGTCTGTCTGTGCGTGTGTGTGTGTATGTAACCTTGGCACCTAAAAATAAAACATGCTCCTGAGCTCGCCCTCAGTCGGCACTGGCGGCCCACCACGACTGATCTGTGCGCTTCGAGATCAGCTTTTCTTGCATAAGGCTTGAGTCCCTAAAGATCCTCTCCGGCATCCAGAGTTAAAGAAAAGTGGCAAAAGAAAAAAAATAAAACACAGCGATGAAAAGAATAAAATCCAGCACGTGAGGCTGCCTGTCAGCAAGAAGAAGTAGTGGAGGAAGAGTGCTGACCTTGGCACTGCTTGTTTTGGATTTGCTGAGGGGTCCGGATCCGTCCCGTTTCCAGGACATCGCCTGCCCCGTACTGCGTCCCCATGGCTACGACTGTGGTCGCCTGGGGAGTCAGAGGTCAAGTCACAGGCAGAGTGGCTTGCTATCAGAGCTTCCATGTGTCTGCATAAGTGGCACTGCAAAAATAAGTTGTTAAAAGCAAGGAGAGGAGGACACGAGCGCGAGGGGGCTCTAGAGGAACCGACCGGTGCTGCTGTACGTCACAATAAGACTGGGCTGGACTATAAAGTGCATACTTGACCCCACCCCGCTCCCAAGTGGTCGTGTGTGTGGAGGTGTTTTACTGTACAAGCGCACACACCGGTCTGAAAGTTCCTCTAGAGCGGCTAACGTGGCCTCCCGCGATTTTGCATGGTCGTGGAGAAGAGCACAGGAGACTTTAAAATATTATCTTACACTGGAAATTACATCTATGGAACAAATCTTTACAATATGAATATGTCTATGTAGATACATTGGCAAATATGAGCAGAAAATTGTTAAAACACAACCCAAACCCATCCTCCACCTTTGCTGTCATTCTGAGTGAATGAATGAATAAAAGGATAAACTGAAGTCATCCGTGATTGTGGAAGGTTATTTGCACTTCCCAACCCTAATCAACTCTGCTGCCCTTAATGATAATGCATCTCCATCATGGCCTTGGCTGGGCTGAAAGGAAGTAATTCATGATTTATTCATAGCTCCTTCGTTGCCGTAGCGACCGAGAGACAAAGTGTTCTGATTGGCTTGCTGTGGAGTCCCAAATGTCCGGACCAATCAGGGGTGAAGTGCAGCCCTTTCAATTGACTGCCCGGAGCTGTGCTGCCTCTCCTTCGGAGGAATCCCGCTGCTCGGAGGAGCTAGGAGTCTACGTCTTCCAGATCGCTCTTTGAATCGCCGAGCATCATGGGAGACTCCGACCCCTGTGGCAGAGATGAAGTGAATATTTAATAAGAGAACAGAGAAACGAGGTGTTTTTGTGAGGGGGGGAAAAAAAACAAATCACGCTGAAACATCCCTGTGCTGGGGAGCCACAGCAGGATTATAATTTCTATGCAACACACTCATTATCTGTAGCGCCAGAAAAAAAAAGTCTGACAATCTTGTGTTGTATGGGCAATCTTGACAAGCAGCAGGATCCAGAGAAGAATGGAGCGGCTTCAAATCCACTGCTAATAACAACCGTGGGAGGTAACAAACTGCCTTTACAGCTTTTGACAGAAGCACAGGGAGATGATCCATTTTTGCTCTATTCTTCTGTTTTTGGCTGTGTGAGATGAGAGTGAGCTGCTGTAACACTGAGTCATTTCAGAGCTCCACTGATCTCAGCAGCTAGCGGCGTTGTGTAGTTGATAGCTACCTGTCGGAGGCTGCGGTCGGCGTTTTCATTTGCTGGGCTGCCGTCTGAGCCATTACTGCTGCCAGACTGCTCCTTCTCATTTAACAATGCTGTGGCATAGGCCAAGGTATCCTGCAGAGATCACACACACACATAGTCAAACAGAAGTGAGTTTGGCTGATAGCAGAGGAGAAAAATAAACAGCAAGTATAAGTTGGTACATTTGTATCACAGTGGTGGAACAGGAGGGGGTCACATCATGCTGACATACAGTATTTTGGTGCATGTGTGTACCTGTGCAGAGATAGTGCGCTGGAAGGTTTTATTGGTGGAAGTCTCATTGGAAACGTTGCTCTGTGGAGTCCAGTAATGTTCTGTCATCTGTGGACAGAAGGAAAATGATTCACTGTGAGCATATAGGATCATTTAGAGCATTTAATCACAGTGTTGTGTGTGTCCTGGTTCATAACGGGGCTCTGACTCACAACCAAGAAGTGCTTGAGCCTGGACATAAGTGTAAATACTGTTGACTAGTAATATAAAATACAGAACTTGATTTCAAAAACACAGTGGACATAATGACTGATCTATGAACAACATATATTGCCAAAAAGAGTGTGTAGAAACTATAGTTAGCAGGCACGAAGAGAAGTTAAATGGTCAAAATATTTAGCCAAAGCTAGCGAAAAGTAAGGGGTATAAAGTTGAAATAGGTGATTAACGTTGGCTAAAGGTAATGGATAAAGTGTTTAAACAGTTAGCTTAATCTGACTAAAAGTAAGACGAATATCTGAAATGGTTAGCTAAAGTTACCTAAAAGAAACAGATAAACACTTGAAACAGTTTACTACATTAAACTAAATGTAATGGATAAGCAGTTGAATAACTTAGCTCAGGTGAGCTAGAAACAAGGTTTTAGTAGTTGGCTAAAGTTAGCAACGGATATAAAGATGAAGTAGTTAGTTTAAGTTGGCTGAAGGTAATGGATAATCAGTAATACATAGTTCACTAAAGTTACCTAAAAGCAATGTATAAAAAGCTGAAATAACTGACTAAAGTTCACTAAAAGCATTGTATATAAAGTTGAAATAGTTGGCTAAAGTCAGTTAAAAGTAGTGGTTTAAACATTTAGCATAAGGTCATCGCAAATTTGTTGAAAAAGTTTAAATAGATAAAAAGCTTAAATAGATAATCTGCTAAATTTTTTTTCTACTAGTGCTGGTCTTATTTATGCAAACTTGAGCAAACAAAGCTAAACAATGACACTTTAATTGTATGGAAACTATTGTACCAATAAATGTTTTCTATGATTAACCGTTTTAAACAGCATTTAGGTAAAAATCCCTTGAATCAAAAATAATTTGGAGCATAGCATGCCAGGTCAATGACGGTATACTGAAGTTCATCTAAAAGGGGCTGTGGTTCATCAAATTAGAAAATAACAGAGAATAGAACCTGCTGCATTGGGGTTAAAGCACGGGGAAACTTTGTTAAATTTATGTATCTCCCCTCCTTTCCTGTCAGCGATCTACTATCACTTATACAGAAGCAAAACAAGTACCAAAATGTGTCTCACAACTTGACAAAAAAGAAGTCCTGATGATATATGTGGTCATGCAGTATTTTATGAGCTCACCTTTTTCTGCAACCACTGCACTGCCCAGCTCCAGTGACCAGACAAGTCCTTGAAGTAATCCTTGGCTGGAGGACACCTGGTGGGGAAATGAAAGGAGAGTCAGAATTATGATGCTCACTTAATCTGTCATAAAGAGATTAACAACTGCCCATGATAAAGTTTATCTTCCTGCACAATGTTGACCTCTGAACCTTCGATATACTCACTTTTGAGCTAATGTGACCAGGAACTTTACACACTGGTAGCAGCGTCGGCTGTCCACGTTGTTGCTCTGGTGCATCAGAGCTGTGAGGAGAAATGGCTATTTTAGTATTTCTGACTGTACAGGAGTTGCAAGGCTTTTTTGTGTTTTGTTTTAATCTATAGCTGTATGTAGAAGCACAAAAACAACAAAACCGAGGACGTACCTAACAGGCCTTTTTCTGACTCAAAAGCATACTTGAGTCTCTGGGATTGCAGAGGATCTTCCACAACCTGAGGTAAAAGATTTAACTTTATTTAGCAGTGCTCAAAGCTAAAAGTAATAATGCATTATATTTTATAGTTTGATAGCTCAACAGATTAAGGTACAGTGAAGACTACTCACTAGTAGCTCCTGCAGCATCTGAAAAATGTTCTTCAGTTCATGAGGTGGAGCCGTTTCCAGCTGGGTCTGTGACACACAAAAGTATTCAGAGCCTTTTAAAACATTTTTACTGTCGGCTGAAAGTGCGACAGCTGGTTTTTGAAGTTCTCTTACCTTGAGTAACTGCAGCACTCCCAGGGAGAAGGGCTCATTACAGTACGAGCAGTAGGTCACCATTTCTATCAGGAGAGAGAGGGGCCCTGACAGCTCACGCATGGCAAACATCACCTGGTAGATATTCACAATGGAGAAGGGAGAACATTAGTCAAAGAGCTTCTGAGCCTTTTATGATTGAATAGTAAGAAAAAAAAGTTCAAATTTGAATTGTAGTTTGAGTATTACCTCAAGAAGGTAAGGCTGTCCCTCTGGAGTGAAGAGTGAGGCCAGGATGTCTGCATGTAGTGGGAGGAGTGGCGTTGAGGACGGGACGCTGCTCACATGAAGCTTAAACCCTCCTGGAGCTACGCAGCAAAACGGGGGACAAATGAACTAGAATCAGACTGAAAGCTGAATTGTATAAAAGCAACTGTCCTGTGTGAGAAACAGATCCCAGTATCTCACCCTGCGTCTGCTGGGGGCCGAGGTCAGAATGCAGAGTGACGAGGGCCAGAGTGCTGTGGAGGTGAAGGAACTCTCGAGCCTGAGCTGGACTCCACCGTCGGTTCTGTAATAGACACACAGAGGAAACTTAACTAGACTCATAGACATTTGCTTTTTTTTGTTTGTTTGTTTTAACGCAGATTATACTCAAAATCTGTTTTGAGGCAAGTAATACAAAATTACATTTGCATTTTAATAATTTCTGGATGTTTTTTGAGAACCGATAGTGTGGTACCAAGTTGACACCAATAATTCTGAAAATATGCCTGTTCTTGTTTTATTAAAGATGCTAAAAGTACTGCAGTTATCCTAGTTAGACTTCTAGAGGTTCTTACTTCTATGTAACAGAGTCAGCAAGCGCATTTTGAGCAACATTTCCACTGCGACTTGTGGAAATAAAACACTTCAAAAGTCGTATATAGCAACATTTTGCGTTTCATTCAATGATCAGGGACCTGGTATAGTCGACCAATAGTCATAATTCAAACTGTGTGTCATTTGTAACAAAACAAGGAGACGCCTCAAACTTATCTGAGCAGCTCAAGGACCGACATCCAGATGTGTGCACAGAATTCATAATGAAACAGTTTTAGTTGCGACTTTATAAAAACAGCATCTCATCACAATGTTTACACTTTGAAATGTGACTGTTTGCAAACTGCAACAGCTACAACTATTGTAGCAGTGCTCAATGTACATTGTTGGCAAAGCTTGTTAAGGATAATGTGGCAATAGTTCATAATGTGAGCTGGGTGCTGCAGATAATTAGAGTTAAACCTGACAGCATATTATCGTGTGTGTGTGTGTGTGTGTGTGTGTGTTAACATGCTGTGTGCAGCCATCTCTGCAGGTTCCCTAATGATCTTTCCACATGAGGAGGATGTTGATCAAAAGAGGCCGATGCAGCACAAACATAGTCAAGTTTATCTGAAACTTTTCAGAGGCTTAGAATATATGACAAAACCTAAAAAAATCCTTGAAGGCTACATTCTACTGTTTTTTCTGATGTAATATATTTATTAGGCATCTGGGCACTACAGTAGAAATACTATGCCACCTAATAGCTGATTGTTTTCCTTTTTTTTTTGAATGAAAGAGTTGATGTTGATATATATTCATTTTATTTATTTATTTTTTTTATATAATGGTATTGAAAGTGGAATGAAGAATCCCTGATAGTATATCAATGATACTGGTGCGGACTACCAAATTTTTGCCATCATGGTATACATAATACAAAAAGTACAACAGTAGAGTTAATAAAGTTTGGAATAAAAAATCTGAAGTGGTCAAACTAGAAAGCATCATTGTATTTTGTTATACTGCTTAGTTGTACCTGGTTGTTCTGCCTGTTGGGTCCCAACAGGAAGATGAGCATCCGACGATAAGCTGAGTGTTTTAACAGCAACTGACAAGGGCCGCAACCCTGAGAGAAGGAACCAAACAGAAATCACTGAGGATACGATTTCATTGAACAGCTTGTACTTTAAACACTAAGAAGTGAAGATTTACCCTCTGAGCAAAGTTGCTGAAGAGGCTAAAGTACTGCGCACAGTTTTTCACATTCTCAGAGACATCTTTGTCCAATAAGGAGAGCAAGGTGTCAGTCAAACTGTCCAGTCCCGGGTCTCCGAAGTGAAGCGCGCTCTCCAGAGTCTTTTCCAGGATGGATGCGACCACCACCCTCACCTCCCTTATGCTGCACTCCAACAGACAAACCCTGCGGAGGAGAGGTCAAAATAATCAACATAAGAACTCCAGTGAAGGGAACTGAACCTGTGTGGAAATAAACTGTCGCATCTGGGATAAACACACTCGGTATTTTGTGAGAAAGCTGACAAGTGGTCTAAAACACTTCATGTGCTAGAAATGTTTTGTTTTACCCTTTCTAAAGAAAAAAAGTCACTGTAGCCTTGAGACACACCGATAAGTGTGACACTGTACCTCCTCTCTGTTGTAAGGGGTGTGTCATGTGTGAAAGGGTGTGTCGTGATGCCAAGACATCTGATGTTTGACAACCAATCACATCCGAGGACCATATAATCACCCCATGCTTTAACACAGAGTAGTGTAAAGTAACACCTTTCTCTAAATCACTTGCTTTGGGAAACTATCCTCTGCCTCTAAATGTTCACATTCCTGAAACTGACCTGCTATTTCAGCCAGTCGGCATCCAGTCAGTGAGCATACAGGTGTTTTTAATAGCCCTGCTGTAAGTGCAGATGTAATTCTGTCAGCACGCTCCAAGAGCACTCCAGAGGCTCAGATGGAGTGTTTGTGCGATCAAACCATGTTAGAGATGCTCTTACATTCTCAGTTAAAGTTCAAGTATGTGAGTATGCGTATTTCATCGAAAGCGATAGAGAGCTTGAGCGACTCGAGCTGCATTATCAGGGTGGAATTATTTGACCCTGGCTTGAGAGTTGCATTGATTAGAATGAGGGAGCAGTGCTGGGAGCTGCCAAGTCTGTAGTATCGCATATCACTAGGACAGCTACAAAAACGCTGCAGTGATTAAACCCGGGCCAAGTCCCGGCAAAAATCACCCCTTCAAACACACAGTATTATCCACGCTTGATGTTTCACGGGCCTGAGAGAACTGAAGTGATTGTGCTCTGATGGCATTTGTGCTATTCAAGCTGCTGCAGTATGACTAACACACCGTGTAAAAACGTTTAGAGAAACCATTTCTGCAGCAGGTTGATAGAAAACTCTCACCCGCATCATCATATATATCAAACTGGGTGAGAAAACATGACCTGGCAGCTCTGTGAGTTAAGCAGCTCTGTCATGAGTACTGACCGGGTGATTTCTCGTCCCTCTGGTCCCACCAGGTACTGCACCATCCACTGACACGCCTCACTGCTCTTAGACAGCAACACCTCCACCGTCGCCATCCACTCCTCTGTGTCCACGCTACACACACAATACAGATATAATGTTGCTCCTCATAAGAGATATTCAAACCTGACACGTGTGAATAAATGTGACTTGTGTGTGTGTGTGTGTGTGTGTGTGTGTGTGTGTGCTTACCGGAGTTTCTTTTTAGTGTGCAGGTAGGTGTGGAAGAGAAAGTGAACAGCCAGCTGGAGACTCTCTTTGGCCATTTGCTGGTAGTCTGGATGCTTCAGCTTTGTCTGTAAAATGTTGTACAAAACTTTACCAATGATCATATTGCACAATATTTGGATTATGTACAATTTATACTGGTGATTTCATGTTTTATGTGAATAGATATCATAAGTTTCTATTTAATAGTATATTTATTATTATTATTATTATCCCCATGCTGCAAATTCTTGAAATTCTTCATTGTTTAAGTTTTGTGAACAAGAAATATTTTACTGAATATGAGAAAAAAATATAGATTCTATGTGCATCTATTTTAAGAAGTATTGCACAAAAAGATAAATCAACATGGTGACTATGTGGAAGAAAATATTTGCTTCTTGAAACCTGAGAGGAGGAATTTTCATGTCTTATGATTAAAACATACGGTATATAAATGAAGCTTATTATTACTGTGGGGTTCTAGTACATATTTATATGTAATCAGAGAAGCCAACAAAGACACATACTGCATTGACTGAGGCCAAGGAGAGGGTGAAGTTGAAGTAGTCGCTGTTGTAGACGTCTCTGTTTCTCATGAACTTCAGATTCTCATCTCTCACGATCTGGACACAACACAGAAGTCCTAATGATTCTCCCTCAGACTAACAGATCAAATGTTGAGCAGCTATAAAGCAAACTATGTTTACTAACAACATCCATGTTACACAGGCAGCTCGGTGCCATTTTACCTGATAGATGCTGGCAGGCATCTTCTCTACAAACAGGCCCTTTTTCTCTCCCTTACGGACCAGGCGGGTGAGGAGGGTGAGGCGGTCGTTGTTGGCTCTTGGGGGGCGAGGAGAAGACTGAGGGGAGACATCAGGAGAGGACGGGGCAGACCTGGAAAATATAGATGTATATAGTTTATTACTTGTTTTTGTGACACTGTTCATGTACACAAAAAATGCTGTGCAATCCATTAAACTGCTTCTAAAACAGATCAAATTCACATTTTTTTCCTGTCTGCTGGGACAATATGAGTGATGCTTTATCCGTGATGTGATGAAAATGTTTATGAGATCAGTATACAGGTGGTCCTCGGTTTATGACGTCCTCGACTTATGCCGCTTCGTTGGAACTGATTACAGGCCGATCTTCGGTTTAACCTACGGCGTTTTGTCGTTAGGTCAGAACTGGTTCAGCGGAACTAGATGACAAGTGAAGCGGATGAATACTGTATGTACAGTAGTCACGCAGCGCTATAAGACAGCTTTGTTTACATTTGTCGCCACATTGGATTATGCTACATTTGCCAACTTCATTATGGCTCCCAAGCACATGTCAGACTTACAGTTTACATTTTCGCTGGTATTTTCCTATCGAGTTGTGTTTCAGTGTGAGCTAATGACTTTTCGTTACTGCAGTTATTCAAATATATATAAACTGATGGATATCGTGATGCACGTAACGGATTTGTTTACATTTTCACCGGAGTTCAGAGTTACAGCGAAAATTGACTTACATCCCACTTTAGGAATGGACTCTGACGCAAGTCGAGGACCCCCTGTATGTGTAAATCTGACTCACAGTGTAAGGTCCTCAGCTTCCTGCCTCATAATGCTGACTCTGCTTTTTTTGGGCAGGACAGGTGAGTTCTGGTCGCTGATCTTCTGATAAAACAGCATGTAGGCATTCCAGTACCTCCTCCGCACGTCAGGGTATGGGTTGGCTGCACACAGACACAGAAAGCAACGTTACTAAAATGTGTGCCTTGAGTATTCATTAAAACACAGGTTTCAGTGTTTGTGTTCCTTACATTGGTCATAAACTTTGGGACGGTACTCTCCACCGAAGCACTCATACTCCAGAGTTTCATCGTTCATATCAAACTCCTCCACCACGTTGTCATTGAACTTGTACCAACGTCCACGAGCACTGCCGCTGTAGGACCAACACAGAAATAGGTGAAGAAGGAGTTTGAAAAAAATCAAGTTAGTTTCAAATTTACTTCAGCACAAATTAAACCAACAACACAAACTAAAAAAGCTTACAATTAGACACACAACAGAAAACAGTCACTCGTGATAAGACTGACAAATCTGTTAAAATCTGCTAAATAACTGGGCTGACTGAATGCCATTTTGAGATAATCGGTAGTGGCTGATTACTGGCTCATGTGGCTAGTAAACAGTCTAAAATTAGTGGGGAACTTTTCCAAACAGGTGTCTGAGTACAACAAGTGCATGTTAGAATTACAAATTAGCAACTACACAGAGATATATAGTGTTAGCAGATGAACAAAGATGGATTAGCTAAGATAAATAAGTAAACAGCACCACAGCAGAACCACATATAACATTCCAGATGTCAATACACCTACCAGAACAGTAAGAGGATAGGCTACTATCTGCTGATTAATGTTGTTTTGAAGTACACTTAAGTGGTATTTTCACTCATAAGTTACTTTTTGCAAAGATGACCTCTTTGATTACCTGACATTTATTTAGTTGGTACATTTTAGTGCAATGCAGACAGTGTGGATCTGCGTACGCTAAAAGAGACAATGCAACAGTGTTAACTAAATGTTCATAAAGTTCAGAAATGTCGTCTCATTTGTTATCATTATAATGTATTTTATCTGAATGAAAAATCCACACCAGGTTACCAGCAGTCAATTAATTTACAAGATTTCTACTCCACTGAGCTGTGGAATCTGACAGATTCATTGATGAAGGATAGTGCACATCCAGAATGTCTGCTGACCATTTCTATCGTCACTGCCAACACAGATCTTTCTACCTGACATAAAGGATAACTGACGAAGAAGCAGCAGCTCCACAATGTGTCTAATTTCCTGCAGCAGTCTGAGAACAAACTTTCTTTGTTGTAATCTTAAATGGGAATAGGAACAAACGAGTGAGCGAGAGCAGGGTGCCAAATACTAGTTTCTGTGGTCTCTTTAAGTTCCACTTCTCCAGCGAGCATTCCTGCCTTCCAGAGCCAGACATCTGGAGACGCTTACAAACTAAACCAGGAGCCCACACAAAGCCTGATGCTGCATTCATGTGCCCCAAGGAGGTCTTTTGAATTCTGCCTGGAAAACTAAACCAACAGATTAACGTGCTCCGCTAATCACTGGTTATGTGCATAACACGTACAGCAGAAACAATGGCAGGAAACATACAGAGAACTTTGCAGCATGAAGTTTTGGCATTGAAAACCGAAAATGTTTTTGACTTGCAAAGAAAATGATGCGTATAAATGAGGAGGAACTACTGACTGCAGTGTCTCTTACCGTCTGTCTTTAATGAAGGAGTAGTAGTGTCCGGCATGCGCCTGACCACTGTGGACAACCACTCCCACGAGCTCGTAGTTCTCAGAAATGGTGACTTTCTTCCTGGGTGACCCTCCTGAGGTCCCATCACCTCTCCCTTCACCTCCCTCTCCACTGCAGTCTTGACGAGCCATTCCAGAGACGGTGTAGGGCTCCATGTTCAACACCCAGGGAAACTAAAAAGAATACAGATTTAATATAAATCAGATTTATGATTCAATTCAGGATTAGGGGTGCTGTAATAAAAATCAGGAGGCATGTTCTGTTAAGTAGAAGTATTTGATGTTGGATTAGATATGCTTCGTACTCTAATCTGCTCATCGTATTTGATGGAGCGTCCGCTTTCCCAGTCGAAGCCGAAGCGCATGAGGTGAATACAGAGAACGCTGGGTAGGGATTTGATACACGTCCGCTTCACTGTGGTCCGCTGTTGGATGAACAAAAACACACACTGGTAAGTAAAGAGGATCGCAGTGAAGTAGAATATAAGCAGACAAGGCAGCATACAGACCTTCTCCTTGCATTTCTCACAATAGTAGGCATTGCTGCCCTCTAGCACCTCTCCTCTGACAAACTGGTCTAGTGAAATCTCTAAACTCTGACAGGAAGTTACTCCAAGGTTCAGCGCCATGAATGTCTCTTCACGCTCATATCTGTATAAGAAAAGGTCAACAGTCAACCATCATATGTGACGAAAAAAATTAGTGAAACTGGGGAAAGTAATATTCGTGGCTTACCGGTGAGGGCAATCTTTACAAATCTTCTGGTCGGAGAAAATTCCCTGAAATGTGTTTTTGAAGATCTGTTCTCGACCCATTTTCTGGAGGAAAAACGTTTTGTCAATAATCATCTTGCCAAAACCCGACCAGTGCGTTTTTTTTTTATTTAACTTGTGTGTGATTTATACCTTTAGATGCTCATCAAGCTGGTCCACCAGGCTGGTGAAGAACTCATAAGCATCCTGCTGTTCTCTTACATAGAGCTCTTTGTTCCACATCTTGAAGATCTGCAACAAACACACAATCATATTGCGCTTTTTCATTGGATAGAATGAGCTTCAAAAGTTAAAATATCATTTATACATGAAGGAATCTTTATCTGTGATATATGTGTCTGTTTTGCTTTGTTTTGCTTGTGTTGAGAACTTCAAATCCAATTTACTTGAAACTTGGTTAATTGCTGGGGACCCAGGGCAGTGTGCTGTTGTTTTGATGGGTGGTGGTCATTTAAGAGGTCTTTATAGGTTCCTCAGTGGGCATTTAGCTGCTTGTGATGTTGTTAGGAACAGTAATAAAAGGCAAATCTATGATATTGCATGTTGATAGCGCATTCTGATAAGAGCCATAGAGAATATGGCAAAACTAGCTTTGAAATCATACATCACTATTAAGAAAAATGTGAATTAAATTCTCTGAAATGTAAACATATTTTAAGCTTATTTTTTGTTAGATACAAGTTAACAGTTAAGTCTTTTGTTGCGGCAACTACAGGGTAAATTAGTCTTAAACTGCAACGGAGGGAAAAAAATTCAAGTGAAAATTAAAAACAGAGAATTAAAACTGGCCTGCTTTAGTGTAATGTTACTACATCATCATGTTCACTTATGTCCCACTGAGGAATACTGGTAGATTGTGAACCTGTGATCAAATACAGGTCTTTAAATTGGAGAAAACAGTTTATGCAGGTGGATGATTTATGCGTGCATGATTCACAGCTGTATTAGGAATTTATCTAAAAAGTATATCATGTCACCTCCTACTAGTTAATTAGGTGATTCATGTACTGATTTTGCTATTAAGAGAGTGAGAAACTTCACCAAGAATGAATAATGGATTTGAGAAAGTTTGTGAGTGAAGAGAATAGACAACACAACTTACCCAATTATCAACATTCTCAAAGAGAAAAGTCACTCACACATTGTTTTTTTCTCTTAATAAACCCTAAATTGGAAACTTACTCATTCTCCTCATACTTTTGCGTAACACTTTCAAACTAGAAGCCTGAGTGCAATTATCATCAGAGCAAACTGCTCATTTCAGTCTTTGGTTTGTTCTAGTTGATATATCTGTGAAGTGTCTATTACCTTCCAGAAGTTCTCAGGTACATAGTACTGCAGTTTGCTCTCCATCAGGTGGCCAAACAAAGACTGGACCTGATAGAAGACACTCTCCTCTGGCTGGTCTGTCTCATCCTCAATGGATAGGAAAGCCTAAAAACAAACACAGATACTGCAGTGACTGAAACTGGTTTCAGCATTCAAAACAAAGACTGCACTCAGTGAGCAGATGCCCTCTGGTGAGTACATCAGGTAAACAGATAAAGTGTGTACCTCTGGCAGGCCAGGCTGCATATAAAGTTGCTGGAACACAGCGTTCATGTAACATGTGGCTCCACCGTTCTTCAATCCAACAAAACCTGAGACTGACCGGCTCTCTACAGGGGGAAGATACTGACAGAGAGAAACAGAGTTAATTGTGTAGCCAAAATCATAATCAAACTATGTAACAACACATACTATTGCATCAATCATTATTTTATCAGTGTCTTACATCGAATTCCTTGCAGAGGGAAGGATCTGACTGGTGGTGCATGGACATTAACTCTCTGGTGATGAGCCGCAGGTTTGGGAGAGAGCTGTCTGCCAGCATCACCAGCACCTCGTAGGCTGCCAGTCTGCTGCTGGCCGTGCTGCACCTGACCAGACAGGCAGATAATTAAGCACTACTATCAACACTAACTAGAAACATACAGAGCTTTGTCCAAAAAATAAAAAACCTTTCACAAGCAATGCCATAAGCAAATTACTATTACTAAATATTAGATGGGAAGAGAGAAATTAAAAACAAATAGGAATGAGATTCGTACTTTGGGTGGAAGTCGTGGCTGGGAGCAGGGGAAGGAGTAGGGTTGGAACTGTTGATGATGATACGAGAGGCTCGAAACAGGAAGTCATCCAACAACTGCTGGATGAGGGATGGACCTGTGGAAAGCGTTACATAAAGTCACATTACAGTTGTGTCCTTAATAAACTTCCCAAAAACAGGTGTGGATGTGTGCGCATGCACGTGCTCACCGAGATGTTCTTTCTCGTTGCCGCAGAGTGACAGCAGCGTCTTGATGAGTCTGAGGTGTCCTGCCAGCAGGATGTTATCTGCCTCGCTGGTCTCCATCTCAGAGCTCCAGCTGGGCTCAAAGTTGTCAAGCCAAGAGATCTCATCCTCCAGCATGGTGGCTGCACTCACTTTTAACACCTCCATCTCTGACGCTGGAGGAGGTCAGGTTGGTTGAGAGACAGAGATACAAGAGAGGGAAAAAGTAAGCAACAGAGAAAAATGTGTGGTACTGACCTGAAGCTGCTAAAACAGGATTCTGTCAGGTCTGCGTGACAACAATTCTTACATGTGGGACCATAATTCAGATCTAGGCATTGACAAAAGTGACTTACTGGTCAGGTCATCCAGAAGCTGGCATCGTAGATCAAAGTATTCAGTGCACTGGGACAACAACCTGACAAGAAAAAGCGAAATCAACATGACATATCTGTTAAAGTTTCAAAGATTTTGTGTCTTGTATTTCTAGCAAAGGTACCTCTGGTTGACCCCTCTCATGACAGATGTGGGACTCCATAGAGGCAGCTGAGCAGTGAGAACAACTGAAAGGAGGAACAAATTGGGCTTCTGGACTTCAGGGAAGGCTGAAGTGTCAGACTGGCTCAGCGTGTACAGCTGATCACAAGCCACACGACGGATCTGAAGGAGGAAGAAGCAGAGGAAATATAAGCGAAGACACTGCAGTGTTAGGGGTTTATTTCTTAGGTGCAGTCTACTGAGAGTGTTGTTTACCTCTCCGCTGGGTGATCCCAAAAGAACATCAATGATAAAATCACTGACGGAGGGAAGGTTGTAAAAAGAACCTGTACGAAGAAAGCAAGAACGGCATTTCAAATCTAGTATTATGGGAACTGCATTGAGCACTCACAGCAATGCACAAATAGGAAAAACAAAGACTATGCTTGCTGTCTGTCCTTTTGCATGACACTTACACAGCTGCTGACAGCGTAACTGCAGACAGGTAACCAGCAGTGACAAAGCCTCGCGGGCGATGATGGCATCTTTGATGGAGACACTCTGTTGTCTGACACATATCCCTGCATGCAGAGCTGTTGGCGTGGTCTCACCCTCACTGCTGGAGCTGCAGTTACTTCCTGCAAACACACAGACTGATTGTTTTGCTTTCATTTTGTCAGGTTTCATTTTTAGCTGTTCACTCATGACCTGTTGGTCATAAATCAGGAATGAAGCTGAACAACTTAATTACCACACCTGCTGAGCGTAAACATGTCGATGGTATCATTATAATTTCTTTCCTTATATGTACAGTATGAAGGCACCACACAGAAAATGAGAAGAACTAACACATGAGAGAAAGTGTTCTGTGTATGTTTTCTGTCTCACCTGTACTGCTGACTCGGGTACGGACTCCCTGCGGCAGAAGTGAGCTGTGGGTCTCTCTGATTGGCTGAGGGCTTCCAACCAGATCCAATCGTCCTGCTGCAGCCGCCCAAGTCAGACGCATGAAACAGGCCACAGTGGAGGTGAAGTCTCCCACCTCCATGGTCTAGAGAAGAGAGCGAACACTATACTTAGAAATATTCTCCGTCTGGGTGCTGAACTAAATGTGGATTTGCCATGGAAACAGCTCGATGCTGAAGGTGTTTGTCTCGTACCTGAATAGCGACACGAGCAGCAGGTATGATCTCCTCGACTCTTATGGATGAACGCTCGGACAGAGACATCTGTCTGTAGGACGACTTCTCTGGAGTTCCACAGAGAGACAGCTGTCGGCCGGCTCGTCCAGCATTACGGAACGGACGCGACGATAGCGCCTCACCATCTCTGATGACATCATCATCCAGTGCTGCAGGCATGCTCTGACCAACTAGAAGAAACCTGCAAACACAGCCAATATGTATAGGTATGGAAGAATAGCTTGGTATGTGACATGCCATATCCACCCCCATTAGGGTGACGTCTGAGAGACATCTTGTACCTGGCCAACTGAAGACAGATTGAGTAGACCCCTTGTCTGGTCTCATAGTCCACTTCTGATGGGATGGAATCTCTCTGCATAACATTCACCACCAGACTGCAGAGACAACACAGAGCAATAACAATGTCAAGACCAAAAATAAAAGCGAGCGCATGAGGCGTTCAGGATTGAAGCATATGCCATGCGGCGTCTGTGTCTAAGTCTATAATGTAGCTCGACAAGTCTGCTGACACTTCTCACAGTGGAACGACGCAAACAGAGCAGAGTGATTCACTCCATCTGATGGGGGCAGATGGCTGCCCTCCTTGAGGCTGCTTTTGTCAGATGGTTCCTGTTAAATGGGAGTTTGTCCTTCATATTATCACCATGTACTGCTCAATGGGAAATTGTTGGGTTTCTCTCTTTTATATTGAAAAAGCCTGGCCTTGCTATGTTAAGTGCCCTGACGTGACTAATGTTATGATTTTGTATGATTTTTAAAAAATGAAATGAACTGAATTGATGGTTCTTTTGATTACAGGTGTTGTTTTTGCTGTTACCTGAGGCCTCCTGCTTTAAGAAAGTTCTCACAGAAAGACTTGCTGCTGGTTTTGGCCATTTCATCATCAGATGTGGGCATGAGCTTTGAACTCAACACCTAAAGCACAACAATAAGAATAAAAGAAAAAGGGATGAAAACAGACATCATGCTGCCCACCCATTTCAAGGTTTGACAGAAGATGTGAAATATGGAAAAATCCTGGATTTGTTTGAAGAGTTGCATGTCAGATGTGTGTTTGTACCTCTAGGTTGTATAGCACTCTGAATGTAGACATGCCCGGGGCAGAAGATCTGAAAAGGGACTCCAAGATGGATGCAGCACTGGGCTGATGCTGCTGCTTTGAAGACATGGATGGAGAGCGAGAGCCTGTACCCTGGCCAAGGGTGAAGAGCGTCTTCTACAGAAAAGAGAAACAAGAGTTAGAAAATAACTGAGACAGAGGAAGGAGAAGGCAAGAATGCGCAAACAAGAAAACTGGAGAAAGTCATGTAAACTTTCCAAAGATTGAATAACGGCATTAAATAAGAACAGAAAAGCAGCTTCTGTAAAAGCAGCTGTTGCTTGTACTAAAATACAGTCTGAGTTACCTGGTGGCTCCAGACGCTGGATTCTTTGGGAACAAAGTTGTCAAGAGCATCTTGCACTTCAGGATCTGTTGGAATCAGCAGCAGCAGCTTCCTCACGCGAAGAGTGATCCTGAGGGTTAAAATGATAAATAAAAACATGAAAAACATTCTCTTCAGTTTCCCCAGGTCCAGCCACACTTACTGTGTTAGATTATGATATAGATGGTTTAAATATTAATCTACAATTACTTTCTCACCTCGGGAAAACATGCACATTTATACAACAAGGTGTAAGGTTGTTTATGTTTTGTTTGTATATGCAGACAGTGTCACAATGACTTCTTTGTTGTTGTTGTTATCAACAACAACAACTGTTTACAACATAACAAATACTATCCCACCTGGATTCATCTAGGTTAGCCAGCTGGTAAAGCATCTCAAACACATTACACACTAAAGCCATCACCACTCCAGGCAGGGACTTCTCCTGGAGACAATAAAGAAAAACATGGGCACAGTGACTCAGAACCAGCAGAAGGCTCAGTTTGCAGATTTAAGTTCATGTCTGAGATGGTACCTGCTCCAAGGCGTAGGCAGAGTTGAAGACGGCTGAGCTGGAACTGCTAGAGGCGGAGGCTGAGGACTCGGAGCTGCCAGAGGGAGTGCCAGTGCCTGAGCTCTTCACAGTCAGGCTCTGCTCGTCACTGAAGCCAAGCTGGGACAGCAGCTTCTGATCCCGATTCATGGTCAGCTAACACATGGCAGTCGAGGGATGGCGTTAGAAAAAAATAGGAACTGAAGCTGTTCATGGCCACACAACAGATGCAGTGGCCAACTGACAAACAAAGAAGCAGTGGCAAATGCTCCGAAGAATTTACTGTCCACTGATTAGTAGTTTGTAGCGTATGGTGAGGGAATGACAGATTCAACAGTCTGTCATACTTACCACACTATCATTGGCAAAGATTTGTACATTATCCACCGGACAGCTCAGGTGCTCTGATATCTTCCATCGGATACTTCCTACTGTCTCATTACTGTGGGTCTGCAGAACAAACATACAGTCAAAAGAGTAACTTCCTCAGCAGATGTTAATTCAAAAAAATGTGAGTGAACTAGGAGAAATCTTATAATACCTCTAAGGAAAAAGTATCTTTGGTTGACTCATAGGTGATGTGAAGAGTGACAGGGTGTCCATTGTACGAAGCCCCGTGAGGTAGAATAGTGCGAGGAACTGAGTACATATCCTACACAGAAACACACAAAAATATCGAGTTAAATTCAAACACCAAGATTTTGATGTTTCATCAGATGTGGTAGATCATGAAAATGACTTACCGACACTCAACTACTAAAATGATATAGGACAAGTATTGCCGGTGACTGAGTCCTTTTTCTCATGCAAATTGGCTGTCAAACAGACAATGATGTCCTACCTCAATAGTGATGACGTAGCGCTCAGCCAGTAGCAGCAGTCGTTCAATTATCACCAGCTTAGTGGATCTGGAGATCAACATGCACAGAAGAGTTGCAACAGCAATAAACAAGTGGATTTATGCTAAAAATTTTGTTCTTTTCTTGTGTGTTACGGGTGATAGTGGCTTAATTATTGGAAGACAAATGTGCTTTAATAGGTTTAGTAACTATGTTCTTACCCAAACCCCCCTCTGTACCTGGATGGTGATTGTACAGATGTGGCCACAGTCGGCATTGCAGTGGCCGTCAGCATCTTGGTTGCCCTAGTAACAGCATGTGTCAAAGTAGGCCCACCCAGGGCCGAACTGGCTGCCTAAGAATAAAGAGAAACAGGAATGTGCTGTTGGGTGCTGATTTTTGTGAAATGGCACAGTCATACCTGCAACACACTCTACTGCTTACCTCTAGTCTCTTGTAGCAATCAGCAATGAACTTCTTGTGCAAAGACACGGAATCCTGTAAGGATGAAAAGTTAATTCTGTCCATGATTTTAAGATTCAAAAAGGGCTATAGCACAGTGATTCAAACAAATCAGCATCCTTACTACTGAACACAGTGTACACTTAATAAGTCATAAATAGGAGTGGGGGCCTGTCTATCAGTCTGCCAGCATCTTAAGTTACATTGGTGTTCTCAGATAAGGAAAAGCGACGAATTATTATGAGACCAAGCAGCAGTATTAGTCCACACACATACACTGACCTTCTTCATCTTGGGATTAAGGTTGGTGTAGCTGTATGTGATAATGAGCTGGATTGCTTCGTTGGCTATCTCTTCATCAGGGGTTTCCATGGCGATGCGCCAGATAAAATCCATCCCTGACAGGTCAAGGCGCTCTACACACTGTAATCAGATCAGATGATGCATTAAATGTAAATGTCAACCAAGATGTGTTTTACAGAGCGCAGATTTTCAGTTCACTCCAGCTCTCACTGACTTGAAGATGAACTGAGTACAGAGTTTCTAAAGAACATGCAGAGAAAGTGAGTAGAGACTGACCAGCTGAGTTCCCTGGCGCTTCAGACGATGGTCACACAGATTCACATTCTCAAAGAAAGTCTTAAATAGATTGAAACCTGAGACACACAAAAATGAACAGAAAACATTTTAACTGCCATTTCCAAAACTTATTCATGAACAGCTTAAAAAATGCCGCAGCTGAACAGTGCATCTCTCACCATTCATGGTGATCTCATAAGGCTCCAGTTTTAAGATCTTCTCCTTGAAAAGCTGCTGCTGAACATCACTCTCAAGGTCATGTTGTCCTTTGGTGAACCACTCAAAACACATCTGCGTACATTAAAACATACCACATTTAAGCTTAATGAAGAAGAATTTTGGACACAGAACCTGGCATGGAGTGTACTGTCTAGTTCCTATTTGATTTATGGTAAAGCTTAATTTATACTCCTGCCTAGAAGTTACACAGAAACTACACTGCTGTGAGCATTTATACCTCTGCACTGTAATGTCTGCATCGCTAATAATCTGAGTTTTTTATGATACTCTTTTGAGTTTCTATCGGCACTTCAAACAAGGGTGAATGAAACTGAGCAGATCAAGTTACTTCTACAGAAAAAACAGAGAAAAGATGAAACGATGTCACAACTGATTTGAGTCTGTTCACAGATTAGAAGATTTATGAAAATGAGAAAACAGCATATGGCTCCATCGGCAGAATGCTGGAGTTTGAGTTTGCCAGATACATTTACAGCTTATTACACATCACTTTTTGTTTCATGGGAGCACTATCTGTGTGCAAATCAATATGTCCTATAAAAGGGACATAATACCGAACACAGCTGATGCAGTGTGTAATGCTGTGGCATGTAGCTACATTTCTGACAGCTATGGGGAGATGCTCTTCAGGCTATGCCAAACAAAGACCACTTGTTGCAGACTTTAATTTTCGTTGACATTTAATCACAAATTTTGCTTCCAACCAAATTCCACAGAGACTGAGATGACTGATTTGCTCACAGTGCAGGTAGTCGAACTGGAATTTCAGCTGCTGTGGGCATTTTCACCCTAACCACCTGCCATCACAATATCTCCCACTCTTTGCATACTCACTCATATCTTAATTACATTTAACAATGAATTCACAAGACACAAATAATTACATTTTTGATCCATTATCTCTGAGATAATATAATCGATTTACATATGATGCTTTTGCACTTGTTATAATCCTCTTTCTGTATCTGCCTCGAACCCTGCTTTAAAAGACGGAACAGACTGATTTGAACGGATAATGTTTGTTATGCTCCTGCCTGCACTCCTTCAGAGCAGCCATGCAGAGAAAGTTGCTTGCAATGACAAACAAATAGCCAAGGACAAGGTTTCATTTGCCTTTACTGTTTTCATACCTCACGGTCGAGCTCACAAACATCCGGTCCCGACACCAGGCACTCCCAGAGCTCCTTGGCTCTGTTCCAGACCAGGTAGAGGCTGGCCTCCTGAAGGAAGAAGGCCAGGAAGCGCAGGTGGCTGTCCAGATACTGAACACAGATTGAGAGAGATGTGTCATCATGACCCTCACATACATACTGTCAACATGTAACACCGTGCTGTTCAAAGTGGATTACTTCCAGCAAAGGTGACGCACCAGCCCATGTAAAATTAGATATTTCTCATAACAATGTCTAATTATGAGTGTCATGAATGAGCTGTATGAGCAACAGTGCAGTTAAACAAAATAAACACAGTTCTAAGCGCTGAGGGTTGAACTACGAAGCAAGATTATTGGGTTACTGAGGTATGTTCAGCCTAAAGTCAGGTTGATCTCTTTTAAGTCACTAGATCGCTACAACTTATGCTGCAAAGTGAAGTCCGCTTACACTGCTGGTACTGCAGCTAATAGAACACAGATTACAAAACTAAGTAGTCTATAGGAAGCATTAGAAATATGCAGCGACATTGATTGATAAAATAAATATATTATGTAGCACATGTTTAACAGTTTTATAGCAGCAATCCTGTCTTGAATCATTTGCGTAGCTGCGCTTTTTAACATCAGAAATTTTAATATTCCTAGTTGCTCCTCATTATAACAACCTGTTGACTGAAGTAGTCAGCACATGATTGTTTCATTTTGTGCAGAAGGAGAGTCTCATGATGTGCTGAACGCCCCATTTTATGTGAACACACATAGAGTGTGAAGCAGAAAGCCTGCGTTAACGACAAACAACAAAGTTCATAACCAGGTTCTATTAAGCTGGCTTACGCAAAGAAACCTGAGCTAATTCAAACTTGCTTCACGGTACAGCCCTCTGGAACATTACAAGAGAAAAACATTACAAGAGAAAATCCGATATAGACAAACCTCCTGGTAGGTGTATCGTCCATCCACCAGGGTGGAGCCTGAGAGGCCATTATTACCCGCAGCCGTCACGGCGAGTCGATGGCAGCAGACAAGGGATCCAGTGATCAGCTTGACGATCTCAAAGTTCTTCTTCAAGTCCTGGATGATGCTCTATGGGGAGGCGGGTACAGGTTACCATAACAACACTGTTTGTAGAGCAGATCCTTCAGATGGCCTGTGTGTGTTTGTGGTACCTTGTCTTGTTTCTGATAGGTCTGTTTGATGAAAGAACGGGTTATCTCGTGCAACTGGCGGAGGGCAGGAACGACCCAGACCGACTGAGGACTGCTCTGTTGAGAGGCCTGTTGAGACAAACACACATATCAGATAATATTTGCTGAATCACAATGAGCCCATAAACACATCCTACAAAAACAGAGGTCTGCTCGGTTTTCATTTGAAATCACAGCTTTGTCACCACAGACTCACCATTTTTGCAGTAGCGGCTTCATGAAAACATGAGGAAAAAAATCAGAGCCAGGGATTTAAAGCACTCAAGTCCAAATAAATCATTTTTAAAGTCAATTATCAAACACGTCACTTTTGCGGATCCATGGTTCTGATTAGATTCCTCGTAATTGTGCTAGCACTTCCACCAAAGCTGACCACTCATCCAGCAGCTAAATCATCTCTTTTAATTGAGCCAACTCTCACCCAGAACAAGATCAACACCACTGTGTAATCATTAGCAAGTGCCAAAGCCCTCTTAGTGAGGCAAGCAAAAGATTAACACACACCTGGTTAAACTACCTCATGTGTGAAATTATCAATGTGTGACCAATGAAACCCCCTTTGTGGTCAAACCCTCTTCCACAATTGGATGGCAGGTGTGAAGCAGCGAGATTGGATACACATTGGTCAGTGGAAATACACATCATATTGGATTCTTCTCTTACTTTAGCCAACGAGTTAGATTTCTTCTTGCCCCAAGTGCCAATATGAAATGGGCTTTGAGTGTCGCTGCCTTTACTGTCCTCCTGAGCGTGAGTCTGGAGACATACATTTCATTTGAAGCGGGACATTTGCAAATGTTTGTGTAAACACGCTGTAACAAGTGAGGTTTGTAAGGCTGATACGTATATTGAGTTCTGTAAGTGTGGCTACAGTAAGTCATTCTTCACTGAGGATATGATGTGTCAGGTCACAGCAGGAAAAGCACAGATGTAACTAAAAACAGCTCGGTTGTATTTAGGTGTATCAGCTGGTCATGTTGGAGAGCGAGCATGTACACCTATACATGGATAACTGACATAGAACAAACACATTTAGAAAAGCATGACAAAGCACAAATCCCAAAGTATTATTAAGTTTCTATACGTATGATATTTTACTGTTAATTTAAAAATCAGTTTACTTTCTTTTTAAGTTTTTGAACATTAATGCCTTATGTTAGCTAGTTTATTTTTACCTATGATAAGTTCAAGACTTTCTGGGAACACCTTACTTTACTTCCTTCTATTTACTTTCTTTAATAAGCTCTGAATAATACACTACAATGTGGTTGTTATCGCATACAATTTAAGTACTTTTTTTTTAAGTCAACAAAGATGTTTATGCTGGGCCAACACACATTATATATTATCAAGGAGACTGAGAAAATTTTAAAATATAGGTGTCAAAATATAGAATAACAAAAAAAATATTTAGCTCAAATGCTTCTTTTAATTTATGTTCTACATATGATTAACAAAAAGAGAAGTTTTCAACATTTATCCTTCAGGACTATGACCAATCTGTGTGAAAAAATAGTGGCCACAAATTGAGAGCGGTGGTTGCATCAAAACCATATTAGCGTCTATCTGAATGTATTTATTATAACGGGAATCAGTTAAAAATAATGATGCAGATAATCAGGAAAATGCTGAATACCTGATCCAACAATTAAAAAAAAAAAAGATTTGCAATAAATGAACTCCTGGTGGATAGGAACTTGTTTGAAATGACAGACATCCCAACCCCATGACCCTCTGTGGCTCCATGGATTGGGGCACGCTGTGATGCAAGAGTTAAACAAGACAAAAAATGCAGGGGTCCAACGTAATGTTTCCTTCACACCATGAAGATGCATTTTTGTGTTGCTTAATAAACAGTCCCTGTTTACATATGTGTAAACAGAAAAGAGAGTGAGAAGTGTGAGTTAAACCACAACCAACAGGAGTCCTCGCATGTATCAAAAACAATACTGTAGCATGTCTGTCTCACCTTCTTAATGTCCTCAATACATTTAATGATGTAACTGCGTTTCACGGTCTCCTTGACAGCGTAGGCGTCACTCAGGATCCCCAGGTGCTCCTCCAGCGCCTGCTGAACTAGACTGGTGGGCAGGGTGGGGAGGTGAGCCAGCTCCCACAGCACCTCCAGCACCTGAACAGACAAAAGATGCTTCAGACTCAAGGCTACACTGTTATGTTGAAATATTACATACTGCAGATTTCTTTATCCAGCTTTCCAATTATTTCTGAATGTGTTTAGCCTTGAGGAAAATACAGATACAAACAACATACCTTTCCTGTTGTAGTTTCGGAGCGAGCTTCTCGGCCTATCCTCCCGATCAGACTGAGCAGCTTTTGCCTAACACGGTCACTCTCAACCTCCCAGCTCTAAACAATGTGCAAACATGGTATTATTTATACTGTACACATGCTTAATTAGCAGTTAAATCCAACAGTTTAATCAGGAAAAAAACATCACAGAGATAGGACAGACCTTTTGTATGAGGACGAAGAGGTGGGTGAGTTGATCGAAGCTGAACTTCACAGCAGCAGCAGCAATTATTGTATGAATGTTTTCTATCACAGTTGATGACTGGCCTGCCTGAAATGCCCATACAACAATCAGTACATCTACTGAAGGCCGTCATTTGCTATACTCTCACCAACATGTAAAAACATACAGTTCAGGTATTGTTTTTGGGCTATGAATAGACAAAAATATTGAGGATGAACAATGAAAATGTAATTATACTCATGCAACATCACTGTACCTGTATTCTCCAGATCTTGGAGAGTTCATCAAGTGACAATTTACTCCCCAGCAGCTCAATGATTCCCTTAATCCTCTCACAGTATTGAGCCTGATCAATGTTACCTGGACCAAGAGAAGTATCACAAGTGAACTGCTGTACTCAAACCTTAAGCTTAATGTATCTTTTTTTGTCTGTTTGTTTCAGACTGTGTAAGTGTTTAATTGTTCATTCTTACCTTCCAGTGCTATTGACAGGACTGAGTTCTCTACAAGCCAGTCTAGCAGTTTATCAGTGTCAATAGCATTCTTCACTGTCTTTGACACTGTGCTCTCTTCTATTAACTTTGTCACCTGAGAGAAAAATGCATGTAAAAACAGTGAGCTGTGAAACCAAACACGGACTGAAACATGGTAAATGTTAACAGTTGTAAATCCATAAGAGCCGACCTCTTTGAGGGAGTTCATCTTGGTGGAGAAGTGGGGGGTTTTGAGCATACGCAGAAGTGTATCGAGCCGCAGGTCGTCCACTACAGTGACCAGCTCCCTCTGGAACCTCATACACAACAACTTGATGGCCGACAGCAGATCTGGGATGCTCACCAGACGCTGCAGTTAAAAGACAGTTGATTAACTTCCAAAAGAATCCCCTTTTTCACACCAGCTTAGAGCCAGTTCCACTAAATTAAGGTCCTTGTCACTGTTTCCTCCCACTGAAAGCTTCCAAAGAGGATGCATAATCGAGGTTCATTGGTTCAGTGACAAGTAAAGTCTCTCACTGGCATCCCATCTCTCAACACTGATTGGTTTTAATTGAAAGCATGCCAAAGTCAGATGGATCATTCCAGATCAGTAAACACAGGTGTCTATAGAGTTTACATGCATTTTGAGAACTTTCACAACAACTTTAGGTGCATTCAATCTTGTGAGACTTCAACTATAAAGCACTACCTTGTCTTTAAGGTCCTTTTCCTCCAGGTTCTGTACATATGTGATCATCTTGTGAATGACTGGATCAAGCATGGGCTGGGAAAACAAAGTGAAACTCTATTGATCCCTGTGGGAAAAGTGGGCGACTGCAGCAGCAAAACAGTAACAGGACACAGCAAATAAAAACAGAATATAAACACATCAGAATGGAGCACATGGGTCATGGTAACAAACCCGACTGTGAATTTCAACATTCTGAGAGAGACAAAGTATAGACATAAAGACAAATTAGCAGCAGTCAAACTAATTAAAACAAAGAAAGGACACAGAGAAGCAAATTAAGGTTTGTATACTTCCACTGTGAGACTGTTTGTGCTTATATAGCAGACTATCTTTGTGAGGGCCAGTATGAATGTTAGATCTTAAGGCTTGATTATACTTCCTTGAGAACATGAATTCAATAGATGCTATGTTGTTGTTATTTCAACACTTTCTAGTCTGCTTGGAAGACTTTGCACTGTACATTCACAGTACGTCTGTGTATTCCATGCATGCAGATTACTGCCAAACATGGGCAATACAGCCTTGTAGTATTGTTGTCACACAGGCATAGAATTGGAAGTGCACATGGACATCCACAGAGGAGTCCACATAAACTCTTGTGGACTTGTGTAGATTCTGAAAATGATGGCACACACACCCTTGTGGACCTCTACTTACTCACATAAAGTATAAAACTAGCCTTAGAAGTCTAAGATATTTTGGGAAGTCCTTACTTTTTCACAGTCCTTTGGCCTATTTGAAGGTTAAGGCTTGATTTTAGGGTTATGGTAAGAGCTGGGTTTGGGCCTTTAGCTGTGATGTATCACGTTAGGGAAGGGGCTATGAAACACATTGCAAGTGTCCTCACAAAGAAGCATAAACTTGTGTGTCTGAGCAGATAAGGTAGCTCACCTGGACAAGGCTGGAGTTTAGGTATTCAGCACAAACTCCAAGAGGCTGGACCAGAGCTGATACACACTGTGTAGCCAGATAAAAAGAGACAGAACAGCTCAGGAATCACATAAATCAAAAAAAGGAAATCAATTTCTCAGTAACAGCTGTGGTATGACTAACGATCATAAGAATTCCTCATTGCATATTTGTCAGTTTCTGTAGCAGCAATCTTTCTTGAGCAGTTGTGAAACTGGTATTTAATTACTGGTGCCACTTTCAATTGAACAGACACAACAACAACACTCTGCCACTCTTCTGGATTGGAAGTGTGTAGGCCAGAGGTCAGTCTGGGTTTAAACTGACACTGTGTTTTGAAGATTGCATGTGAGTGAGAGGGAGTGAATGCTAACAGATGTGTGGGTGAGTTTCCAATACTGGAGCCCAGCTGTCATTTGTCATTCAGTGCTAAATCACAGGAGCTTAATGAATGACTCCTGTGTTGCTGTCTGTTTTTGACTATCTTCCATCTCAGCTCTCTATGAGCTGCTCCCTCTGCTCCACCTTCTCCCACTATCCACTGCTCCACCCCACTTCACTTCCTGCTCAAAGCAGACAAATGAATGAATCACCCCCGGGACTCAGAAGAGGAGGGAGAGTGCTCCTGCCATTATCTTTTTCTCCTTTCACTTTCACATCTCTCTCTTGACTGTGCTTGGAGTACGGTAGGTATCTGACAGCTTACACACTCGGCTGAGCTCCCACTGCTACCAAAGAGTGCAACAGTGGTCTGCAAAGAGTCTCTGCCTTATTAATATGCTAATGGTTAGAGGGAGAGTGTGTACATGCACACACACACACACACACACACACTGAATCAATAGCTATGCAATGTGGTGGTTCCGGCAAGGTTCCCAGAAGGAAGCATCAGTACAAGGATGCCTCAGAAGACATAAAACAACAGAGCATTTCAACCATCACACAGCGGGAGGATGAGAGAGTGTGTTTGTGTGTAAGTGAATATTACTGAGAGGGGGAAAGAGAGACACATTCAGCACCCTGCAGCTGAGAGCAGTGGGGGTAAACATGGTGACCTTTTGCCTCTATAGACTTCTTCGAAGTCTGTCTACAGTGTCTCTTCATCCATCACAGGGACGGGAACTATTTCATCACTCTTAAGATGCATTGGCACAAATAACACAAAAAGTCAAAAGTAAGGACTGTTTTTCTTACAGCAATTTCGATTTCCTCTGTGTTGAGCTTCGTCTGTATTGCAGTGAATCCTCCCAACTCTCCAAACTTTAGCAAAAAAAACAAAAGATAAGTAAACATACGAGGCAACTTTGGCATATGTATAATGATATCTAGGTGACACTTCATTACTCACCCGATTCACCAAATCAACCAGCCAACCGTGAGGCTCCTGAAACAGATAATTCAATATGTTGAAAACGTATTTATGCAGCAATGACACTGCAAGTTCTCATGATACACAAACACACATTAAGTTCTGTGACAGCTGTTGTCTGTCAATCTCACATGTTCTCCTGAGCCCCTGTGGCTCAGTTACGCAACACTGTGGGGAAGAAGAACTTGCTTGTCTGCTGCCCCTGAACATGACTATGAACCATAAACAAAGGCTAATGTGTATTTAAATCCTTACAAGTACATCTGGATAAAGTGGCACACATACAATACTTCAATGGTACGTCATGATAAAGAGTGAGTACAGACAAAAATAGCGTCCCTTACTTTTTGATAGGTGTTGCTAGGAGAGACGGCAAACATATTGGCCTCATCTCCAAAAACTTCAGCCCAGTTCCTCTGACAGGCCTTCATCCGGTTCTTAAAATGGTACTCATTATCAGGGTTAAGGGCCTGAACACAAAACCAAAGACACAGTAAATACATACTCCTGATGGATCTCAGTGGTGCTCTGTCACATCTGATTACCAAGGGTTAGATAAAACAGGCATTTCTTTACAAAGCTAAACCAGTATCTTTGAGAAATTGGTGGATTAGCAGTGAATAGTCAAACCACAATGGAAGATTAAATTTTAAACATAGCATCATTAAAAGATCTGTCTCGTTAAACAGTCAGAGTCATTCTCTGATGCAGAATAAAGCCCTTTTCAAACATGCAACTGGCTTTGTCAATCTTTGAAGGCATTCTGTTCGGACATGTTTAAGTTTCTTACATGGCCTCATTAAGACATACACACCACAGGGAGCCATGGTATGTGTGCGATATTTGTCAGAAAAATGACATAGTGACATAATGGCTATTAATGCACTAATAATAAACAAAAGACTGAGTAACAATCCTACGTGCAACAAATTATTTAACTGTAGCCTATGAACTGCAACTGTGTGTTCTAGCTCACTTGTCTAATGTGAAGAAAAGCAAAAAGTGCTACTTCCTGTTAGATTGTTATTGCTCCTGCCTCCATGCGGGATCATTTATAATAAGTAATTAATGAAGGTGATTCTGTTGTACAGTAAGCATAATTACATGCTACTCTCTTACATGGGAAACACTCAGTAGCAGTACATTATGATGCTACAAGTATCAACCAAGAGAAAAGACTTCTACAAACAGCTGAAAGCAACAAGTTCATCCTGTTACCATTTAGTTAAAACCTGGATTACATTCATCATTGATGAGCCTTCATCTGACCTGTTACAGTCTCTGTCCTCATTGTAGTAAAGTTACATTTTTATTGCAACGAGAAAGGTGTTTTTGGCCACAAACTGTCTTTTGTGCTCTATGTGATGTTTCTGGACCAATATTGTGGCTGAATTGTGTAAAAATTGTTCCCCTTAATTGCTTCACACAATTCTGAAGAACATCACTTGTGTATGCTGTAAAAAGTCGTGACTTTAATGGAGAAGGTATCAGCGTGTTTATTAAGAAAAGAAGCTGACAAACTCAGTTGTCAGATTAACAGAAAGGAGTGCATGTCTGAAAGGGGCATAAGAGGAGTGTTGAGAAGAGTTATTGACAATGTTGGATGTTTTCTGACTTTCTGAGATAACGCACCATGGTCAGGACTCCCATCAGGTTTACAGGCACCGGATCCTGCTTCACCCTCTCTGCAACCAGCTCCACCAGCAACATGAGCATATTGTAGATTCCCTCGTGAATCTCGGTGCCCCATTTGTGTACAGCACTGCTGGTCAGCAACTGGTGACAGTGAACAAGACAGATAGACAGGAGGGAAGTTAGGTAATGTTTGATAATTACTCAAGCCATCACTTAAAGGTCTGCTTCTCTGTTGCTCACCTTTTTAAAGGCCTCTGGCATGCACCGATCCATAAAGCGCTTGCAGTTCTCATCTGCGTCAGCAAGACCTGGCAGAGAGGGAGATGTTGGATTCACATATTTATCCCGCATCTAAACTTGGACAAAAACTTGGCTGTCACAGAGTAATGGCATATTGAGACATGCAACACAAGTGTCCAAAATAGCAGCATGTGAAAAACACCCGATGATCCAAACTAAACATGGCATCCACACGATTATGCAGACTTAACTGAACATAGACCTTAAAAAACAAAGACTTCCATCACACACTTTCTCTTACCATGACGAGCAAGGCAGGTGGAGGCAATGAGACACTTGCCCAATGACTCCTCTCTCTTGTAAGGTATGGACCAGTGGTCAGTAAAGACTCTGCTCTCCAGCTCGTACAGGTTAGTGGTGGGAAACTCCATGCTCCCTCCTGAGCAATTCCCATTCTCATCATTGCTCCTCTGTAACACACAGACAGACAGACAAAAATTACTGCCTAATGCAGAGGGTGACTTTATTTCACACAGCTGCTCCCACTGTTTTATAATGACACTGCAACTGTCCTCTGCGCGATGCTGGAGTAATACAAATGGCCTCTGGCAATGACAGAGTCAGACAGGATGATGCTTGATTCTTTTCCTCCCTCTGGGAGAAGCACGATAGCAGTCATTTGCAACGCGTCCTCTCCTTGACGGTATGCCCTTCATCCCTGCATCATTTTTACCCTCTATTTCTTTCTCGAGAAGCCCCAAAAACAAATCGAGACAGGTGTTTGTTTTCAAGTGCTTCACCAGATTAACTCTAAAGGACTGTGATGTGGAAGACAGGGTGTGAGAGGTAGAGTCGAGTTAATGAACACTCTGCCACATGACACGACATTGTCTTGTTAGCAGTACGATGCTACCCACAAGGACATTTTGTACTGTCATGCCTGAGCAGGTAATGAAAGGAAAGTTAAAATTCAACTCAGTTAAAGCCAGCTTTGATTTATTCTGTATTTATGGTTCAAAACGCCAAGGTCAAGCTCAGCTGCCATATGAACACAAAACAGGTAGCAGTAGTAAAATGCATCGCTCTGCGTAGTGAAAGCATATTGAATTATTTACCTCATATGGTTGCTTACATATTCACGAAGTTATCTGAATATTCATGATTAAACTGCAGAGCTCACTCCTGTGAAACAGTGCTGCCCACGAGCACATTACAGCACACATATCAACTCTTAAGAGTGAAATCAACCAGTGATTTATAGCATATTTGAACAGTCACCGTGCCATTTCATGAAGACTGACTTACTGTCTGGTATGGAAAAGTATGTTTTAACTATGACTGAGCCCCAGGATTCAGCTCTCCCTGCATTATACATGACCCAAACTACTACAACACATTTGTCCATTTCGCCTGTGGGTGCTGCAAAATATAAATATTAATTCAATTCAATTCAATTCAATTCAATTCAATTTTATTTATATAGCGCCAATTACAGTCAAATTGTCTCGAGACGCTTTACAGAACCCATATGCCTGACCCCCAGAGCAAGCCAAAAGGCGACAGTGGCAAGGAAAACACCCTTTTAACAGGGAAAAAAACCTCGAGCAGAACCCGGCTCTAATGTGGGGGGACCCATCTGCCTGCTGGCCGGGAATTATATATATAATATATAAATATATTCAGAAAAATATAGTTAGGTCAAATCTTAGCATTTTTGATTACATTTCCACATACTAGCATACATGACGGTGTACATGTTAGGTGTATGTTTCACTGTGCTGCATGCATGAGATATAAAAAGCGATAACTGGAAATTAAGTCCACAAGTGAGAGGAAAACAGGAGGGAGGAAAGAGGAAGCAATAGAGAAGCATCACATTTCATCTCTTCCCTTGTTTAAGAAAATCAGATATGACACATTGATGGATGAGAGGAAGGGAAGAGGGAGGGAGAGTGAACTAATACAGATCTTAGAAAACAGTATGTTCAAAGACCAGCTAAGACAAGACATCTCACTGCTGGCAGATACAACTCACAGTTGATTTAACTTGGCTCTACAAACTGATTTGATTGTTTTAAACAGGACTGACAGTGTAGCGGGAAAGGAAGCTTTCTCCCTTTGAATGAAATGTAGAAAACGTCATAAGAATCACTATCAAGCATTAATCTAAGCCGCAAAGCTCTCACTGTTTCTACACCTAAAGGCTTTAGGGGAAAGGTTCATGTCTCAAAGGCATGAGCATGTGTGTGTGTTGTTGGGCCGGACAATGAGGCAACTCAGCACCACTCTGTTACTATGCACCCGCAACCCTCCTGGGAACCCCCTGTAAAAACTGCAATGTGTTTGTGTGTGTCAGGGAGACTGCAGGCCTATATTTAGGAGCATAACATGAGGCCAGAGACCTATGACAGGCCTCACAAGCATAAATACAGCAAACACAGGAAGAGAGGAGAGGAGACATCCCTTTCACCCATGTCATTCCACACATTGCATGTTTACGAACTGATAATGCTATGCAGGAATGACACTTGTTAATTTCTGTTTCATGACAGATACATTTTCAGCAAATGTTTTTTTTTTAAATATATACACAAGTGGATGAAGCCATTGTGCTTATGTCTCAAATGTGTATCATTAGACAAGTTAGTCTGAATGGAATGGTTCAAATTAGACTTTCCGTTCAGCCATGGCTTTTGCACATATAGCGTATGAAAAAACACACCATATAGACATGTTATTGAGGCAAAACGCTTGATTTTCATGGGAGGGTTTGTCAGTGAACCGGGAGCTGGGGTCACTGGGTGCAAAGTTGTGGAAGGTCTGTAACAACACCATTATTACCATATTTAAAAAAAATAATAAAATGGGTTTATTATTTATATTGCTTTGCAAGTTTTCATGATTTTACACACACTGTCAATACCAAATATTGGGTACTCAAGACTCACTAAAACAGCCAATAAAGAACTGTGATGCTATTAAGAAAAAGAAAAACTGATGTTAAGAAAATGACTAACTGGTCAATAAGGCTGCAACTAATTGTTATTTTTATTCCTGAATAAACTATTGATTATTGTCCTGATTAATTAATCAGCTGTTTGATCTATAAAGTGTCACAAAATGGTGAAAAATGTTTATTATTTCCCAGAGTTCAAGATGATATCCTCAAATTTCCTGCTTTGCCCATACCTAAAGGTATTTAGTTTACTGTCATAAAGGATGAAAGAAACCAGATATTTAGATTTAAGGAGCTGGTATTAGAGAACTTAGACTTTTATTCTCACTCGATCTGATCATTCAGTTAATAAAATGGTTGGTATTCAGTTTAAGCCTTGACAACTTAGCGATTATTCGTTGCAACTCTACAGTTTATTTGTAGCTGTTCTGCTGACCCACAATCACAGCAACTCAAACAGCATGACCGCAAAAAGGGGAACAAGAAGTGGCTGAAATTTCTCAATCAATGATCTCATAAATGAGGCGATTTTGACTATCGATGACAGCAATGTTTTTTTGCAACACGTCAGAGCTTTTTGGACGTTTAGGTGGGCAACAGGTTTGAGGTCAAGTTGCTGAAGGCAAACAACCTGGAATTCCTCAAGGTGTCAGTCAGAGCAATGGAACCATATCTCATGTAGACAGGTACTTAGGAGAAGCCACTGCAGCTCACCACATAAACACTGCAAACAAGGACGAAGTGAGAGGACTTGTAGGTTAATCACTGTCGAAGGACCAATGGCTGGCCCTTAAGATGCTCACACACGCCATTTAAGAATGATCACTGAATGAAACAACAACTGTCACTTAGATGACAGCTGGGAATGTGTTCAGACGGATGATCAAAATGGCCACGTACGCCAAAGAAATTGCGAAACCGCTTCTACAGTGAGTCCGGTTCTAGTGGACTGTAATCCCAGGAGCTGAGTACGGTTGCCGCTGTCACACGAGCAGCTAACGGTGGCTAACACATGCAAAAGCACGCTCAGTAGATCCAACTGACTTGCAGGCTGACTGATAGCACTGATTACACGCTACAACAGCTCCCAGAAGAATGCAATCCTCCAGAGAGATGCCTCAGTGCTCCTGGTCCAGTTACTGGCGCGTTTAACTCTCAAGCAACGCTAGCTAGCCGGCTACTAGCTAGCTAGGTTAGCTTGTAAGTTTAGAGCAGCCTTTCCGATGCATTATTTAAACAACTGGGGTTAATGTTAACAGATAATTCTTGTGTCATGTATGAAGCAGTGGCATGCCCTGTCCTGTAGGTCTGGAGGGTAGTTCACCCCAGCTCTGACAGCTCACGTTAGGCTCGCTGCATGTAGCATTGAAGCTAACTTTAGCTAGTTAAATGGGCGAGCCCAGTCCCTCCTGCAAGTTGCATTTGGCCATGTTCTCCTCCCTTCAAATAATGCCCGCTGAGGCTGCTCTTACCTCGCTATCCACCACATCGTGGTATGCGGGAGGCGGGTCAAACCCTCCAGTCCCGGTCCTCCCGCTGTTTTCCCCGTCTCCGCTCGAGCCCAAGCCGGGGGCAGGCCCGCTCTCCATCAGCTCGTATCCATACCCGAGTCCGGGGCTTTCGTTCGTCAGGAGCGCCACTGCCTCGTTGATGTCGTTCTTTGCCAGCCGGAGCGCTTTTCGTATCACGTCGGGGTCCGGGAACCCCATGCAGAGGAGCGTCGTTATGTGCTGCTCCTCTTCGGTCTCCATTTTCGGGGTGTCTCCGTCTCTCAGACTAATAGTAACGGGATGTTCGGCACAGCCCTGTAGCTGTGCACGCCGCCATGTTTACAGTCCGCCGCTGCTGGCCTGTCACGATCCGCTTCCCCCACAACAGCGCCGACACAGGTGTAGCGGAGAGTTCTGCTCCCAGGAACTGCATGCTGCACGCGGGAGCGCGCACAGCGAAGAATCCTGGACGGTGTAACGATTTGAAAGGTTAATTACTGTTTAACAGCAGTATAGCTTTCACTGTCGGGGTCATTAATGATGAACGGCAGCCAGTTTTCATGAGAAAAAAAAGGCATGGACAATAAACTTTGTATGACTAAATAAAAAAAGTCACTGTGAGAAAAAAATCAGTTTTCCTCCTGCGGGTCACTGATGTTGTTAATTTTAAATCACTTTTTCTCTCTGTATTGCTGTGTTTATTGTATATCTTTTATCTTGAGCCTGAGTCTGAGATACAGTTTGACTGATTTGAATGCTCTCTTGGATCTCTAAATTTTATTCTACAAGAAAAGAAATGGTCCCTGGTGATGATGAAAATACTAACTGAATTTGTCATTAATGGAAATTCATTTCTTTCTTTGTTTTCTTTTCTCTTTTTTGATGAAGTGAGTATTGCATTGGGTTAATTGGGTAGCAATGGGAATACTGCAATGAAATTGTGAAATGTATTTATTTTTAATTTAAAATAAACACGAAAAACAATAAACTTTAATAATTGTATTCTTAATCCATTAACATGGATCATTTGTGGAAAAAAAATGCATGTTAAATGGAAAGAAAACCTTTGGCTAAGAATGTGAAGAAGAGTGATTTCTTGCTGGGACACTGCAGCTTCCACACAACAGCTGACAGATTTCTTCAGCCAAGCAAGTACTACTACTACCCCTAGTGCTACGAAAAATAATAATACACCCATTGTGTAACAAAGTTCACAAAGCAGATGCAACTCAAAGTGTTTTATATCAAAAAGAGAAACTAATATAATAAAATAATAACAAGAGTCCATAATAAATGTAGTAAATACTGGTAAATTACATGAAACTACATAAATGTTTGCCTAAAATATATGTTTTTAGGTTTCGTTTGAAGCTATCCACTGAATCAGATGCTCTGACCTCCGCTGGAAGGCTGTTCCATAACTGAGGGCCGACGACAGAGAATGCAGCTTTTCCATATGTTTTAGTTGTACTCTGGGGAGCGCTGAACAGACCAGAGCTCTCAAAACTACAGTAATGTGCTCTCTCTATTTAGTTTTGGAGAGAAAATGTCCTACTGCAGCATTTCCAATCATCTAAAGTTTGTTTAGAGATTTCAATTGTACTTACTTTTTTTCAATTATATCTTTAAATGAGAACAATAAATACTAAAATAAAGGCAACATGTTACCACATGAAAGTCAATGATAAATTAAGTCTTAATTGAACATTAACACCATAGTGACCAGTTAACTGCAGAGTGATAAATGTTGCTTCAAGATATAATAGTTCGCCTGCTGGTAAACTACATAAATAAATAAATGAATGAAAAAACTAAATCAGAACAGAAGAGAAAAAACAACAACTCGGCTCTAAATAACTAGTACACATCTTAAATGTGTACTAAAACTCCAGATTGTACATTTAAATATTCATTTAAAGGCTAACAGCGATTCATAAATGATGGAATTGAAAGCTGCCGCCTGAATATTAACCACTAATGCAGAGTATCGATCACTGATTATAAACAACAGAAGGGCGTGGTTGTGCGCGCGCGTAGGGGCGGTGGTTGTGGTGGCGGGCGGACGTCACGTGACCTCGCGGCTCATGTGACCTGGGACTAAAACAGGAACAAAATGGCTGCAACTGGAGACGACGCTGCAGCTATGGACAGCATCTCCAGGGCACCGGCGGCCCATTTGGCAGCTCTGAACACGACTGCAAGCGCCAGCGGTCCCGCAGAGGGCCCGGAGGATGCGGCAGAAAGTCTGACGGCCGCTTCCAGGAGACCCGGCACGAACAGTGAGCCGAGTTAGCTTTGCACTTCCGTTGCTTGCTAATGCTAATGTAGCATATAAAACCTAATTATTCTACTTTTTTGTTTGTGTATTACATCGTATGTCACAACCGTTACATTCTTTATTTTTTGTATTTTATTACATTCGAGTATTGCGTATTTATTATTGTAACATGCAGCTTCTGAACTGGATTAATGAGCTGTGTTGTGTTATTTTTTGTCTCCTGACACTTGTTTTCAGGTGATGGTGGTGTGGAGACAGCAGAGGAGGCTGTGGAGCCTGCAGAGCCCGACATCAACGAGTTGTGCACTGATATGTTTGAAAAGATGGCCATCTTCCTGCAAGGAGAACTAACAGGTTATTTTAAAAAATGTCTACCCCCTCTGTCATGTTCATTTCATTGCATACAAGAATTACATTCTTACCAGGAGTTAAATTATGATTTTACACTGACAGTTTTGCAGATGTGGACTTTGCAGATTTACTAAGACTGCTTCTTAAAAGGTGTGTTGCAGCTGAATTTTCTAAATGTTAGTTTTTAATGCTGTGCCACAGTAAATTTCATTCACATCCACAGTAATGGTGGCAGTTCAGAATTAGATATCAAATTTGGGATAACAATCTAAACAGACAGATTTGACCAGGGAAAAGCCAGAGAGTTCTAATTTCTGTTTTTTTAATTTAAATACTTTGTGTAATTTCTATTAAACTAAATGTTAAACAAATTTGAGGTGTGAAGTACCACAGAACAACACCCTAATAGACAGAAATGGCAGACGAGTTATTAAAATGATTATTATAATTTGCATTCAAGTAGCGAAACTGTGTAATAATATCCTTGATACACCTGGCAAAAAATAAGCAACATTTGGTGAGAGTAAAAATCTGCAGACAGCTCCCATGATGCTGTATTCATCCTGAGCTCGATTACTTTTCCCCCAGTTATTTCACTATAAAAAAACTGTGAAGATATTTACTGTACAGGAACACGATTAGATTAATAAGGCTCTGTGTCATCACATTAACATGAGAGATGATTGAAATAATCAGGGAAGTCACCTGCTGTACTACTATGTAAATTACACTCACACTCTTTCTCTATTGTGAAACAGGCTGGATCCTGCTGTTGTGCTGCTGTTTAATAAAGTCAAAGAAACAAAGCAACTTTCTACATTTGCTTATTCTGTTCGAGAGAGTGTCTGAAAGCCAGTTCTAAGACTTGTGTCTAAATTGGTGACTGAAAGAGACAGAGCTGAGGTCTGGAATGGCTTGATTTGAATATCAGGAGACAGAGCTCAGCTCCGGTGGGCTCTGGCCAATTTAACGCTTCAATATTAGTCATAATAATTACTGATGATCTTTGTTTTCTCATCTTCGATCTTACTCTTTGTTTCCACTGTTGTCTGTTCTCTCATGCATATTCTCCCAATGTCCTTTCCTTCTCAGCCACTTGTGAGGATTACCGTCTATTGGAGAACATGAACAAGCTTACTAGTCTGAAATACATGGAAATGAAAGACATTAGTATCAACATCAGCCGCAACCTGCAGGATCTCAACAATAAGTGTGAGTAAGATACACAATGTATGTAGTGTGAGGTCTTTCTTGGCTCAGACTCCATCCACCCATTTTCTATACACCGCTCATCCTCATTAGGGTCATGGGGGGTGGTGGTGGTGGTGGTGGTGTTGTTGGAGCCTATCCCAGCTGACAGGTCACCAATCTGTCGCAGGGCCACATAATCAATCAGACAATCACACTCACATTCACACCTACAGGCAATTTAGAATAATCAATTAACCTCAGCATTTTTTTGGACTATGGGAGGAAGCCACAGTACCTGGAGAAAACCCACTCATGCACAGGAAGAACATGCAAACTCCATGCAGAAAGATCCCAGGAAGGCCCTGACACAAACCGGGGATCTTCTAGCTACAAGGCAAAAGTGCTAACCACCACAGCCTTGGCTCAGAATGTAAAGCTTTATTAAAAAGTAGCACCAGTGTGTTTATGTACACTTCTTATTACAATGTCATGAACTCTTGGCTGTTCTGTATGTTTGTTTCAGATGCTAGTCTACAGCCCTACTTGGACCAAATAAATCAGATTGAAGAGCAAGTATCCTCACTTGAACAAGCTGCTTACAAACTGGACGCATATTCCAAAAAACTGGGTAAGACACCAAATGTGCAGACGTGTAGGAGAATGCATGCATAAGTTCTATCAAAAAACCCCCCAACACAGTTTAAAACACATTATTGGTACCATAGTGTTCATGACATTATTTGTGGGATTCCTTGATGTGCTCTCTTGGTTGCTCTCTGCTTAACTTAACTCTGTTTGATGAATAAAATATTTTTCTGTGTCTTTGAGAGTGCTTTGCCTTTCCGACACTGTAGGCTTTATGATGTCCTTCTTGATGTGTGGCACAGAGCAATAATACAGTTGGTATAGGACAGGCACACCTATTTGGCAGCAGATGGCGCCGTGACACCAATTTTTGAGCTAAATATTTCTATATTACAGCCTACAAATAGAGCCAAACATGATTTTACTGTTGTATTTGTGTTTTGTTTGAACCTCTTAAAGTGAACAATTCTGTGTTTTTTGTCTTTATAGAAGCCAGATTCAAAAAACTGGAGAAGCGATGAGTGGGAAGAGGAGACAGATTGAGAGTTATGGTGTCTTCTCACCGTCTTTCACCCTGCTTTGCTGCCTGCTCTCCCTGCCAGCGGAGCCAGGAGCTGTGGGCAGGATGGGAACTGAGACTGAAACAACCAACAGTCAGAGCCACTTTGACACCTAGAAATGAGCGAGGAGGAAGCAGCTGAATGCACATGAATTAAGACTCAAGTGTTTGGCTTAGATTTAACTCCTGTATCACTGATTTTTGGCAGCAGTCATGCAGCCGAGGTGTATGCCCACATCCTTTTGCAGATGTATTTTATGTAGAATCAATCTGCCTAACACCAGCTTATCCTAACTGAGTGATGGAATTAGAAAATACTAATCGACTAATAAGAAAAGGAACACTACTGATTGGCAGGTACTAAAATCAATATACAACAACACTTTTTGTCCTTTGTAGATAATTTTACATGATGAAGCATACTTAGAGATGTGTTTTTAATTGTGTACCGAGGCCTCTAAAGTTCCACTTAGCAGTTGCAGCCTGAAATATCCACTGGAATTTGTTGTTACACATTTATTTGCTGGAAAGTGTGAGCAGTACCTGTTGAACTTAATGAGTTTTATAAAAGCTACTGTGTAGAGGGAAGGTGATGACAATGTCTCCAAAGAGTGAGTTTTAAGTTTAAAAAAGACTGCAAACTTTATAAATACATCATGAAGTGTGCATCATTTCGTGAGTCTTTTCTTCTAATTGAACCTGCTAATGACAGCATATGGCAGAATTGCACCATGCTAGGTAATTAAACCAATGCATCAAACATTGCATACTGTAGCTCTGGAAAAACTGACCCACTGCTGAAGGAGGCTTGAGTTTCAAACTTCTCAGAAGAAGGAAAAACACTGGCAAGAGGGAGACCAACAGAGGGAAATGGATGACACATACTTGACAATTCAAAGGGAAGGATGAATGCGTGACTGAAGATGCATGCCCTCTGCCTTTTTTTGGTTTCCTCCTTTGTATTAGTCGTCCCAGAGCAGAACGCAGAGCTCCGTTTTGCCGCGAGCAACAGATTATCTAAACTGATAGGACCTCCCCCCTGAGAGTGTGTGTGTTTCTGTGTGCTGCTTCATGGACATGCATGCATGTGTGTGTGTTTTTGTAAGACCTAATCTAAAACAGGTCTCTGTCATTAGTCCAGTTGAGGCCCTGGCACAGAGGGAGCTCATTATTCATACTGTAACATTATTTACCGTTGCACTGTGATCCTCCATCTCTCCCTCTCCCTGCCTTTTTCCAGGGTCCTGGGGCATAAATTCAGCTCCCCTCCCAAAGGCTCTCAAATCGGGTCTATTAAATGATTTTAGGTTGTTTTCTGAAAGCTGAATGTGAGTGCCAGGAGGCAGTCAAGCATGGAGGAGTAGGTAACATACTAATCATAGGTGAGCCTTTCTTATATTATTCAGTTTGGGAAGTCCCGCAAAACTCCACCATGCTGTTGCAACATAATTTGGCCGTAATGTATGAGTGTGTGGCTTTTAGATGGATGTATGGGATAAACAGTATGCAGGGGAGTGTATAGGTTGCTAACTTGAAGTAAAGCATATACTGTAGGTGTAACCCGTGTGATTCATTAAGTTGTGGTGCCAAGAAGAAACGAAGGAAACATTGTATCACAGGCATATTTTCGAAAGAAAGCGCTGTTATTCTAAGGTGTTGCCTTAATACATTAAAGGAAACAGCGAAACAAAAGAAATATACGTCACAACTGACGTCGCCACTTGGGTTCATATAGCCATGATTACACAGAAATCCATGTAAGAATGAATGTCATGGCAACAAGGTTTCATTATTTTCTTTCCCACATATTTCTGATTGCAGTGGTGGAAAGTAATCAAATACATTTACTCAAATACTGTAATTAAGTACACATTTGCATTCCTTGTACTTTCCTTGGGTTTCTCCATTTTCTGCTACTCTACAATTCAGAGGCAAATATGATACGTCCTCTACACTATATTTATTTGAAACTTAAGCTACTTTGCAGATTTAGATAATAATGCAACATTTAATCAAGGAAATTATGATGTAGTATTATCTATTAAAATAAAAGTTTATTGCTAAAGGGAAAATTAACACTAACTTACACACTATAGAAATCACCTTTACCAGCTTCAACATTAAAATGATGAAAACATAAATGCATCAGTAATTCTAATCATGTAACATACATTCTGAACTATGCCATTTTGCATAATGAGCACTTTTACTTTTGTCACCTCAAGTGTATTTTGTTACTAAAGCTTTTGTGCTTATACTAAATTCTACATTTAAATGCATGACTTTTACTTGTAGCGGAGTATTTCTACTCTGTGGTACTGGTACATTTACTTTAGTATGAGATCAGAGTACGTCTTCCACATCTGTTGAATTAAACCCAAAAGGAAAGTGTTCCCATGATTTCCCACATGTGGATGCGTGACGAGACGTCACTTGCACTGATTGCAGGAGCAAGTGAATGTGTAATGTTTCACGGTTGTGATGATTAAAAATCTGTTCCACTTTTTGGGAATATTCACTTGTGTGTGTGTGTGTGTAAGTCTGAATACTGTATCTATGCAGTGTGTTTAGCTCCACACAGTAGTCTACTGTATGGATGGAACATAGTGGTGAATACAACAAGTAAACTTTAAATAAATTGTTTTGGGAAATACACAGTTGCTAAGTGGTTAGCTTAGTATATCATAAAGTTTAGAAAGAAGAGGAACCAGTTAGCGTAGCTGTACACAAAGGTTCCAAAATTTGTATATAAATACTCCTAAAACTCACATTAATTAAATATGCTTCCTCTGCATAAATACCAGGTTACTAATACTGCCAAAGAATTGAGGATGGTGTAATTTTAAAAAAGTGAAATAAATCAGGTAATAAAGAAAATGAATAAGATGATAAACAACAAGAGAACTGCAAAAAAAAAAAAAATTCTAATTATGTGTTGTTTCTGTGTGCCGTATGTATATTATCCTATGACAAGATGGCTGTCATATTTGATGTTTTATTTATGTGTCATTCAGCTTATGACATGCAGTCAGATATTGTGCAGCTCGGTAAACTGTGCCAAACAGATTCTCTTGCTTTTCATTGTTGTCTAATTCTGTGAAGTTTGGGATGAACAAGTCCAATTGTTTCCTATTATCGTATTTTTCATATTTCAAAGAGGAAGTACATCTTTGTCTCCACTTCACCACAGACTCTTCTGTTGGTTGCCACGGCTTTATGCATTGTTTTTTCCTCTCTGGTTCAACTGTGGTCACTTACTCTATATTTGCTATGTGTCTCTGATAGTAAAGAGACCTTCTGCCATGTTACATTCATGAACCAGATAACCAGTGAAGCAGAGTTTTGTTTTGATTCCTCCATTGTTGAAAATAAGCCTCATTGGTTAATGATTTTATAATTTGATTGACTCTGATAACTGGTTGGAGAGGAGTTTTGGTCTGAGGTTGGTTAGCGCTGGGTGTTATCTGATCAATGAGTCTAAGGATCAGCTGACAGAAAGGACTTTTTTGTGTTGTTGACCTGTTGTAGTACCTGGAATCTCAGTCCTCAACAATACACCTTAGGCAAGAAGAACCCCCTCACATAACCACTCATAGAACCAAAATCTGTTGTTTTCACGCTTGCAGTGCACGTTCAAAGGTCTACAATATTCTGTAATTCTGAGTCTGGCATCATTGCAATATCATACTGTGATGACTGTGAGGATATTGCCTAGCAACAGGAAGCAACAGACAGCCAAAGGCCAGGGAAAGGAAATAAAAAAGACCACAAAAACACCTCAAAAACGGCCTCTGTTCATGCAATCTGCATCAGACTCTTCAGTGCACTTCCTTGGGGGCTTAGCAATACACCCAGAACATTTGAAGTGGATTGGACAAATGATGGTCAAGATATGCAAAAAACACACATACAGAGGTTCTTGGGTTTAGTGGACAGATGAAACAAACAAGACATAATGTGTTTTTGAGCTTTACAGGTGCTGGTAGGCTAAATTTCATCTTCAGACAGAGCCAGGCTGGCTGCTTCCCCTCATTTTCATTCTTTGTGCTAAGCTAGGCCAAATAGCTCCTGGTTGTAGCTTTAGATTTAGCATACATACACAAAAGTGGGATCAATCTTCTCATCTAACTCTCAGCAAGAAAGCATAAAAACACTGAAAACCCGCTGGTAATTTTATTCTCGTGGTAGAAACTGTTCTCATGTATTTGCATTAATTGCCGTTTGTGGTACTCTGGTTTTCACAGCGGTTCTCCACTAATCATTTTCCACTCTGAACTTTATAGGTTCAAAATGAGGCTCTTTACACTCGCACTCCATGACCAACAACTCATTTTTTAACTGATTACTGTAACAAGAAGACATATGCCTTCCTTCTGTTCCTTAGAAATGGCGTCTCTCTTTTCACTCCCCGTCTCTTCTCTGATTCCCCTCCACAATGTAAATGCTGATTCTCAGGGTTGAAATCCACCACAAACAGCAGGGGACTTGGTGCAGACAATGAGTCTTCAGAAAATATGCTCCAAAAACGATCCTGCAAACCTCATCTCTTTTCCAAGTGCGTACTTCTATACACAGAACAGGCTCAGACAATGCATTACATATGTCTTAACATGTGCCACCTTCAATGCCAGGTTACATATCAGTAACATAGGATTGACTTTGATTGAATTACATGCAGTGTGGATTTAATAAACTTAAAATACAGATTACGCAAAATGCATCAAATTGACCTAACTCAACAAAGGAATTACTCGCATTGAGATCTTTCAAAATGACGCGGCCTCAATTTGATTTGGTCTGACAGACCTCCGGAGATTCTCAGAAACACGACTGAGAAAGTATCAAACACATGTCCGTCATCAGCTGAAGCAACTGAGCTGTTTTCTCCATAAGTCTCAAGCGGAGATTGGGCCAGTTAACAATAACAGGGCAGGATGCCACACCACAGTGTTGTGTAACTGACAAGCAAGCACGAAGTTTGGGAAATTTTGCCTGCCTTCATGAATGAGAGTGAACAAGGACACTCAAAAAGTCATTTTCAAACCACATTTGTTCTTTGTTTTTTTGGGCCTCAGTCTAAGTTAGCATTTCACCTAATTGGGTAATGTCAACAAATTTAGTAGTGTTGTGAAATCTCTCTTGATGCTTTTGTCTTTTTACTCACTCTCACACACATAGAGCTTAATGAGAGAAACAGAACTCCATAACTGCACCCCGAGACCTTTAAATACCCGTCTATGCTCCTGTAAAGCAGTGACACTATAAAGACGTGAGATAAATGGCAAAGAGGTTCGTGTTTACATCCGTTTCAAAGACGGCAATAGATCTGGGAGGTATTTAGGTGCAAATATGAGCCACATGTGAGATCTGACGGGACTGAGTCGAACTTCAAATACCTTCTATGAGAAGAGCATGAAAAGCCACATGAGGTCAACTTTTGGCACCCCAATCATTCACTTCACTCCACCGCTCACGCCTTCATCATATACTGTGCACACATGTGAGGACGTAAGAACAATCGCAAAACCTGCACATGTCACTTCTGACCTCACTGAAACTCAAACCCAAAAGCGTACGTGGTTCTCGGACCGATCCGACGAATGCTACATGAACATAATCCATTTTGATTATAGCAGAACGTCCACTCTGTCACTCCATTATTACAAACCTAAAATGAGACCAGATGGGATGGTGGCACCAAACTGTAGGTGCAGGGCTATTTTTGAATGCGAGACAGAGCCCAGCCGTTCCCAGCATGTAGGAGAGTCAGGGGTGTGGGGCTCCAGCCACAGGTTTCAGATCCGGCTCTGCTCCTGGGGTTAAAACACCGAATGAGGAGCTTTTCTCTGCAGGAGGTTGTAACTAACAACACCTGAGAACTGTCCTGTGTAATCCTGCTTACAACATGACATTAGTTCAGTCCTGGTGCGACTCCCTGTGTGCTGCTGTTGTTTGTGTTCCCATTCTGACTTTTTGCCTTTCATGTGCAGTGTCTCCAGCACCATGTCTAAATCGACGCAGCATCTCTCAGACCCCCTTCAGAACCCCACTCAGACTCTTTGGCACCAGAGACATCAGTGTTCGTCTCGCTCTGGATGTGTGGAGCGCACACAGTGACACTAACCACACCTGGGAAGACATTTTATACACAAAACATTTCTAACCTCTGTCATAATAATGTATATTGTCATGCTGCATTGCACTGTATTGTTTGAAAGCATGTCATTGGGCTGACATTAGAAGAGAACAAGCTGTTCAGAAGACTTACTAATGCTTCTCAACATACATACTAGAGGAAACACATTTTAAAGGGCTACATTCTGTTGACTGAGTATATTTTAAATTTAAAGTTGCACTTATCAATATTTTTATATCAACAATGGGTCAGCTGACTGTACGTAATGTAAAATAGTGTTGCTCGTTGTGAGAAACCCACAAACAATTATTACCCATTTCAGTTCCCCTTACCTCTATGAAGCATTTTACCAACTTTCAGCTCATTGTTTTAGTTTTTCTACTTACATCCTTATCCACAGTATGTGCATCATATTCAACTGCTGACAAGAGATATATGCAGCAAAACAGCTCTGGTAAATCAACTGTACGCTACACATCTAGTACCAGATGACAGACAAAGTTAGATTGGTGAACACAGTGGAGTACATTTAGCAGCTACTGATACTGATAAATTGCTGTTTTAGTGGAAAGTTTTAGTGAGTTAGTGGAAAACAAAACAGAGTAAAATAGTGTGACTTGTTTGGATTCACATTTGCTAGGTAATGACAAAAACAGAGTGAACTAGTTTGGTGATCACTGCCAAATGTGACATAATCAAGTGATACTGTACATTTGCCTTTGAGGATGTTCCTCAGCAACATGGACTACACCCACAGGCAGCCAAAGGCCTGGTAGAGAACCCCAAAAAGACTCCTAAAATGGCCCCCATTCATCTGATCTGCCTCAAATCTGGGGCTGCACTTCATCAGGACCCCAGAAATACACCTGCCAAGTATGAAGCAGATCAGATGTAGCTGTCGAGATATGGAAAGAACACATTCATTGAGAGATTCCTCAATCTATTAGTTAGATGTTAATGTTTAAACAGTTTAACAACTTTCTAACAAGTATGGTATAGGTCTTTCTTCTTGAAACATTTTTCTCCTAATAAGTGAATTCTGTCCTTTCATTTTTCTTGCCATGCATATTGTGGTGTGACACTCATTGTTAATTTTTCCCCCCAAAAAGGTCAATGAAATCCCACTTATGAAAAAACAAGCGTGTGTGTGTGTCTGTTCTTTATATATCTGGCCAACCGTTTGTCTGATCTACTTTGAACTTGGTGAATGTATTGCTCGGGACCCAAGTAAAGGCAATGATAAGTTTGAAGTAGATGAGATAAATCGATGCCATGTTTGTCCTCAGGTTCTTTGGCTGCCTTGTGGGTGGAGCCTAAGTCGCCCCTGTTGCAAGGCAGCATCATCACAGGCAAATGCATGATATCACACAAAGATGTCACGCTGAAATAAAAGCATTGATAAAATGACATGAACTTTATTGATCCCTCATCAAGGAAATTCACAATAGCAGCAAAACTGTCAGAACCATTTCAGATCTGTGAGGCTCCAGATGATGTCACATTTGACATTACATTGCAGGCCTCTGAATGGGCACCATAATAGTAAACAATGAATGTCAGTGTAAAATGTAGCCTTCACATCATTACAGTGACTGAGACATCTAAGACCTCCATGTTTGGGTAATAAAGGGGATTTATGGTTATGGCGGCAGTGGCTTTTTTCACAAGTCACATCCTGTTTATCAGAAATGAAATGTCAGTAGTTCACAGTTAACTCACAGTGTAAAATTTTCTCCAAAAGGGCTTTTGTGCTTTTCATGGTGTCCAAGTGTTTTCCTTCCAGCATGTGTGCATTAGCTCATCCAAATGAGTAATTAGTGTCCAAAAGCCACAAAAGGACAGGGTTGACTCATCTTATTATGGGAACACTGCAGGCTGTCTCAAAAGGAGTCATTCAGAACCAGAAAATCACAGCTTGGTTCTCAGTCATTACACTCGCAAAGATCTGCTTTTCTTTCCAGCACAGGCAAACAATAAAGTGTACCAACATCAGTATATGTACTGTTCTTTTAAATTTAGCTAGAATTGCTGATTTGCAAATTGTTAATGTCCAACAATCTCTACGCAACCAGCCTCGATCCCTCCTGCAGTGTCTGTTCCAGTTTCATGGCTCTCATTCTTCATGGATAACGAACAGCATACATACTGCAGTTTGAACTGATTGCAGAAAGGCCAAGGCAGAGAAACAAAGCTGCTCATGGACTTCTGGAAGAGCTTTTGCTTATACAACCATGGAGTTAATATTTGTGGCTCATATTGCCTCATCAACCCTATTGATGTGTGCCTCAGGGTCAGTTCTTGGTCCTGACTTGTTCTCTGTGTTCATGCTCCCCCAGCATCTTCTCAATCCATTGTTTAATGTTGTTCTGCCAATGCTGTGGTCCATACCTTTCTTTCAGACTAAATGATTATATGACACACATGGACTGAATATAAAAGATGGATATAGCCTGTGGGTCTGAAAAGTGAAACCAACATGTAACCCCTTTAAACTTGCATTCTATCTAACAGCCAGCAGGGGGCACCTCCTCTGTTTGCAAAAAACGGTATAATTGTAAAGAAGTCAATGAGAAAATGACCCTACTTCTTACCTAATCTGCTATCTTAGTAAACATTTACCTACTGAGTGTTTGGTCTCGGTCGCTTGTTTCATGTCTCCTTCAATATAGCATGATGTTCGTTTTGTAAAATACCAGGTGTCATCACAATGTTTTGAGATCGTGTCTATAAAATGGGCACCAAGTCGCCTAAACTGTGTCAATACAGCAACCTCACAGCCTGAATTTCATTTTGGGGAAAGGAAGAAGTCACAAGGAGCCAAATCTAGCGAATAGATTAGGTGGAGAGCAAAGACTGTGTGGTTGTGACCAAATATCCCATGCATGATCATTAAGCTGTGACTGCACTCACGGCAACCTCAGAATCAGAATCAGCTTTAATGGCCAAGTACGTGCACAGCATACAAGGAATTTGGCTTCGGCTGTTGGTGTCACTCTGGGGATGTAGAAGAGAATAATAAAAAAATAAAGAAACTACAGAAAGAGGAACAGTGAGGAAAAAATAGTAGGAATAAAATTAAATATAACTCAATATATACAGAAATTTACAGTAGTGCAAAAATGATAATTGCTATAAACACAGTCGTGCAAATGATAACTGCATGATGCAGTGCAAAAAGCAGAGATAACCTGCCATCAGGCCACAGTTCAGTCCACTGATCCATATCTTCTCCCTCATACACTTCAGGATGTTACAGAAGAACTCTGCCTTGACTGTTTGACTCAAGCCTGTACATGTTGAAGAAAACAACAAGCATGTTCCTAGAGTGGTCCTGACGAGATGAACCTTGTCTGGTTTTGAAAACTTTCTTTCCACGTTAAAAACTGCTGATTCTTCTCTGGGTGGTAGCTGCAGGCCAACCTCTTATCACCAGTGATGATATCAACATGAAGACTAACTCATTCCAGACTGAGACAGACTGTGATGGTTGTTTTCTGCTCTGTTTTGCAGTCAGTGGAGAAATTGCAAATGTGTACCTACCACTGCTGATAATGAAGTGTCCCACAGTCCCAGAAGAATGAGGGAAGGATGTGCAGCAAAGGGCCATGGGCTGGATTCGAACCCACGGCTGCTGCGTCTGGGACCAACACCCACTCAACCTATTGAGAGTACTTTACTGCATAAAAATAATCATTTTAAACTAAATTAAGACTAAACAGAGACTGTGGTTATTGGTTTGGATTGTGTGAACCATTGTCACATAAGTGTAATTAATCTGCTTTCATTTAGGATTTTTTATTATTCACTATTTAAAAATAGATAATAAGAAATCTGATAATAAAAAAAATCGTCATATATTTGATTTCTTTCTATTTTTTACTTGTATTTCTAGTGCAGTGCATGCTGTCAGGGAATGAATCAGATGTTTACAGACAGATGTGGTACAGACAGACAGCGTTTGCAAACAAAGATTGTGTATAGAATCTTTGCCTTTGATTTATGAAATCATACATTTGATGATGTTGCCTAGCAACAGGGGCTCCACCCACAAGCAACCACAAGCCAAGCTGATTCATCCAAAATAACCCCCAAAATGGCCATGTTAATCCAATATGCTTCAAACTCGACACCACATTTCTTCAGGTCCCCAGCAATACACCTGCTAAGTTTGATGGGGATCCGAAGCACAGTTGTCAGACATGCACAAACAAATCCACACATATTCCTTGATTTATTTGTAAAACTGAAGTTTGCTGCCACTCTTGCCACAGGGAGAAGCCTGGAAGTATTCGCTGTTGTAATGGCAAGACTGAAGACTAGAGTTAATGGTGTTTTTGCCATCGTTGCCTCTCCAGTTTGGCACAGCCTTCATCCAAATGTCAGAAAACCCAACTAAGTGCACATATTTGAAAATCTTGTTAAAACATTTCCCTCTACTTAAAATGTTATGTTCTGGTTGGTGTGCGACCATTGCTTCTTTGCCGTTTCTTTTTTCTCTTCCCATCTATTTCCCGTAATTTCTCTTTAAACTCCTCTTTAAACCACTTTGTAATTTCTCTCTTATTTGGTTCCTCAACATGTGAGAAACCAAGACACCAACTGGGTACATAAAAGTGTTCTGTTTTCTGTTAACTGTGAGTGCATGCGAGCTGTGTGTGAGAGAAATTCAACAGAACATTGAATTAGACATGCTTTTATTTCTCCCTTCTTCTAAGCAATATGAGCAGTGAGGGGGAGAAAGCCAGTGGAAACAGTGTACAAAGACACAGAGACTTTGAGGAGAGGCTTTTAAAAATATATATGTGACAAACTGAATAATTGAATCATCTGAGCAGTGAAATCAGATGAATGCTTTGTATTATTCTGTTCAACAACAAAAGGGAGGGAGTGTTTAAAGGATGTGCACCAAATCATGTGGAACAGCAGTGATCTCTCCGTCTTTCTCAACTCGTTCCACTCTGTGTGAATGAGCTTTGGCCAGTTGTCCAAGCAAAGCGCCCCAGCAGAGCAAAGGGCTTGAGGCTGCAATAATATTTGCCATAATTACCCAGAGAACATAAACATAACTGCACCTGGCTCAGCTGGGCTACCTGGTCGGTTCTGCTGTGTGTGTTGGTCTGTAGCAGGTGGTGCTACAGTAACTGTGTGCTCAGTTCGCCATGGGGTCGGTTTTAGTCTGCCAAAAACATCAGGCGGTTCCTTTGTTGCTTTTTGGTCTCCCTCGCTGACTTTCTTAATGTATTTTTAATGATTTTGAAACATTTCATGTTTATGCTCCCCTCTAGTTGACTAATCCACTAAAAACTTATCTCTGTGTATCAAAGTTGTATATTTAGAAGTTGTTTTTACATGAACATAATCCCCTGTTACCTTAAAATGGCTCAGATGAAACTCTACACTGTAGGTTCTTCTAGAATGTATGGATTTGCTAAAAAAAAATGCATAAAAAAATGGACATGTCGATAAGGTGAATTTCCTTTTCATTCCAAGGCATCTTTAAAGCAGTAACATCATGTTTCACTAGCAAGGACCACGCCATTGATTTGAAGCTTGATTTCTTATTGGATGCAAAGGATCATTGTGTTGGTGATGACTGAAATCAGCTGATGCGGTGTTGAGAAAAGCTTAGTCTGAGATCAGCAGCAGCTCCTGGGAAGGCGGACTCCCTAGGAAAAGGAGAAGACAGGAAAAGGAGGCAGAAACATAAGGAAGTAGGTGGGGCACGAGAAGCGAGGATGAACAAGTGGGAAAGGCAGAGTGGTACATATAGGCATACGATAGAAAGGAGGGGTGGGTGGTGGGGGGGATTTAGGTGTGGTCCTGCTCATGAACCTCAGCTAAAAAATGTTATCTCCATAGTAATGAGTGTATGTAAGCAAAAAGTGTTTCCTGCATTAGACTAACTTGCAAGTTGTGCAGTGATAATGTCACGTCAGATACGTGAGTAACTGTGCGTTTGAGATATAAACTTGTCATTCTTGTCACTCCTGATGAGCCCACTGACTGTCACATCCTCATACTGACCCTACACCTCCCCTAATGATCCAAATAGCAAACTCTGGGGCTGGGAAATGAAGTCAATGTGTCAAACGCCGCAGTTCCTCAAAAAGCCACTTGAGGCTGCTCCACAAGCAAGTCAATCCCCACAGACCCCCACATTAAAATGCCCAGTTTTGGTTTCTATGTCAAATTTCGTTGTTCATGAAAACTGTACGAAGGGTAAATTACTATATAGCTTATCTGTTTAAATTGAAATCAGGAATAAAGCTATTCAGGGCATAGCCACATTGTGTGATAAATGGACGTTGTGCGTCAGCTCCACTCATGCTCCACCTCTTTGCTTATTTTTGACTAGCAATAGTTGCTGCATTGTCTCAAATATTGTTCAGAGTTTACTTTTTTTGAGAGAGAGTTCTGTAAAAGTTCTTGGCAAGATTTTGAGAATTTCATATGTCACCAGACCGGGATTTTTTTTTTTCAAGTCATCCTCAAAAAATGACTTATCTGGGAGGTCATTTTGAGGGTTCAATATCTACAGAAATATAACTTACCATAGCCAGGAAATATGGTGAGATGTTTGAAGCAGATCCGAATGACTGAATAATTGCAGGAGAAACCTAATGTTTAATAGCAGGCACTGTAAAATGGAAAAAGTGCAACATTTTCAAATAAGAGTGATGTTGGGGCACCAGAAATGTCATCAAGAATATGTATTTGGATGAATTCAGATTTCCTATTAAAGATACAGTCTTTGACATTTTACCAACTTTTAAGGTCTCCAAAATCAGTAGAATTTGATGTGTGGCAAGTATTGTAAGTTGTGTTTCTACTTCTATTTTTTGACATCCCAAAATGGTGATTCAGATTCATTCACAGGATCAACTGGTATACTGGTGAACTGGTGTACATCTTTATGTTGATATTATAAGTGCAAAGTTACGTGTTGTTTCCATGTTGCCTTCATATTGAACTTCAACAACACATGAGGTTTATCTTGTCTTAAATATTCCAAATAAACACCGAAGACAGAAATCGATGATAATTCACCACCAATCAGTCACTCTCATATTTGATGAAACACATCATGGCAAGTGTTACAGTAACAAGACAACTGAAGAGCAATGCTGTAATAAAAGCAACAAAAGAAAAAAGAATGAAAAAGAGTCATAATTCCTTAGTGGATTTATGTTTCATTTATTTGCAGAAAGTGAATTATTGTTGGGGTCAGGGTTGTTGGTCTTAATGTCAAGTTTGTATTGTCTTCTCCTCCTCATTTTATTGCAGCTGGGATGAATGACAGAAGATGAAATATTGGCTTCCAATAAATTTCAACAGATGGCGGCCACTTGGGTTCATAAACTCTACCCTCTCATCCTCTTCATGTTGAATCCAGCCAACACTTTCCATCACACACAGTCATTTGTTCAAGTGGCCTCCATCTGTTGATATTTACTGTGTGCCAATATTACATCTTCTGTCAACCATCCCAGCTCCAATAAGACAATACAAACTTGACATTAAAATCAACAGAGACACTACAATGGTTTTTGACTGTTTCATTTCTGCAAATAAATAAAACTCTTTCGCATTGTTTTCTTTGGTTGCTTTTAGCACAACACTGATGTCATGTTTCACTCATCTTGTTATAGCACTAGTCATGATGTGTGTTAATAAATCTGAGATTTAGGGCAAACTAAGTATGCTGTTAAACTTGGACATGTAGACAACATAGAGGCAACTTGTAGCTGCACATTAAATAACAATATACTGTAAACAAGTTTGTGCATACCAGTTTTTGTGATCCTATGAATTAGTCCACATCACCATGTTGGTATGACCAAAAAACTAAAAATTGGATTCTTAGCTTACAAGACTTGCCACACATCTAATTCTACTGATGGTAGAGGCCTTAAAGGTTGCTGAGATGTGAAACAAACACTGCATTTAGTAGGAAACATGGATTCATCCATATTTATACACTTACAGTAAATTTATGGTGTGGTCCTGCTTTAAGATTTAAGATTGTGCTTTTTTTTTTTTTGCATTTTCAAGGGCCAACAATGAAGCATTTGGCCCCTGCTGGATCCACTCAATCATCTGGATCTGCCGGAACCAATTTTGTCTGAATTCTCATTAAATTTTCCTGCCTGTGAGAGATATATTTCTAGGGACATGAAACCCTTAAAATGACTTTCTAGATAAATATCAAATATGCTTTCAAAAAAAACAAAAAACAAGAGCTTGGATTAGACCCTCATGGGACAGGTTAGTTTTACCCTACTGATGATGTGTTGTTGCAATGGAGGGTGAAATTATAAAAATAATAAGATAAAGATAGATATTTTGACAGAATTTTGGCCTTCCACATGACAGCCTTCTGGTACTTTGGGAGCAAAGAGGTGATCGTGGCCACACCGCCGGAGGACGAACAACACTGAGCTGAATTTTGAACTGACTTTTCTGGACCTATGCAGGTGTCATGTTGCCTCATGAACAGTTTAAAAATTAACTGACGCTTTTTGTAGGCGAGACTGAAGCTATACTCGATGTTTCAAGTATAACCCAAACAGAACTTAGTTTGGGGTTTTCAACAACAATCAAGTCGACTGAACAAAATCTGTGACAGTAAAGCAACATATTTCCTGAATTCTGTCTGCTTTGACACAGACTGACCCAGGAGTCTTCCACTGACATGGCAGGGGTTGTTTATCTTTATATACAGTAAATTATTGCATGTTGCAGATGCATGAGGATGTGTCACCTACAACTGATGCTCCAAAGAGACACAAGATATGTGAGGCGGCCATTAAGTCCACGCGAATGCACAGTTAAAAGCAAGCTGTCGAGAAAACAGCTTTCTGTTGTCTTCAAGTTTAAAACAACATCATTAACCCTTATGTTGGGTTTATCAGACAAACACACAGACACCCACAACGCCTCTTCTTGGAACGCACAACACTCTCACCCTCAGACAACAGAGATAGCAAACATCCCCAAGCTTTTCACTGAAGAGGCTTTACTGAATACGTCAAAGGCACGGCTTTGACATCCCTAAGTGAGCAGCGTAATGTGATTATAAGTTTAAAGTTCAAAGCAGCCCACTGTGAGTTCTTATGTTCATAGAAGAGCGGTCACAAGTGAGGATCCTTGTCTTACTCTCTCCTTATTACATTTTACACCCTTCCTCACTGTCTCCAAACCCTCGTTATCCTATCAGCACTGAGTCTACCATTACACACAGGAACTGTCCACATATTGAATTAGGAAGAATATGGATCAATGAGAAAATGCTGTTAGCTCAGAGTGCGCGTGAGGTAGTGCAGCAGCTACACATTTCCCCCCAGAAGCAGTTATATTGTCCTGTTGCAAATCACATGAAACTGAATCTCCTTATTTACCCCTCAGACTAGAGTCCAGCTTACCCTGATTACCTCCAGTTATCCTGCAGACGATGACGCTCTTTTGCTGTGATTTAGAACTTTGTGTACAACTAACCAGCATGCAGCTCCTCTGTTCTTTCTATTTTGAGTGCAAACAGGAAAAACGACTTTACCTTTACTGTTACAGTAAACACAAACTTTTCCCATAGTTGGCTCCGGTGTCATGAAGAAAGGGAAAAAACGAAGGAGGGAGGTATGATTGATGGCTTTACCCCCTCTGGTTTTGAGATTCATACACTGTAACAGATCTAACCTACAACAGATGTGTGAGGTGGGTGTGTGTGTGTGTGTGTGTGTGTGTGTGTGTGTGTGCGCGTACATGAGCAAAAAAAAACAATACACTGGCCCCTCCTGTCGTGTCATTATTTCAAGCATCACTTGCTCAAGAAATAAAGAATAGGGTCACAATTTTCTCAGGCATGTTTTAATATTCAGGTGCACATATGCACATTGATAGAGCCTGTTGTGACCATTCCTCATAGAAAAATCTGTCTTTAATGTGCTTCCAGCGTAAATATCGGCAGGAAAATTCCTTGTTCTGTGTAGTATTGGTGTTGTGGTGCCTGGAGAACTGTGTTTACTCTTAATTTATGCCCCCAATAGTTTTTTTTTTAAAGCAGTCAATCCAGCAAAAGATAAATGCCCTGTATTGTCAAATGTCACATGTATGGTTAGTTTTGCATATTTATTTCACTCACAAATGGGCCGATCATATTTGCACATTAGTTGTGTTGCCCTACAACTGTCACGTAAATTTGAAATGAGCTTTTGAAATGTTGCAAAACTTAAAAAAAAGGAATGCAAATTATGTTTTTTTTCATTCGGTGCGTTGCAGCAAATAAACTAAGCTGTGTAGTGGTGGTAAAAGTGGTGGTATAGGTTACGTTACACATGGCTGTAATCAACAGAGTAGAAGTCAGAAACAATACCAGTTGTCTGCCAATGAAGAAAAACTATGCAAAGAGGAAGAGAAAAAACAAAAAAACTGGAAAGAAGAATGAAAAGAAGTCTTTAGGAGTTGTTTTCAATCAGGCAAGTTGTAATTATTCTTTAATGTTCGCTGGTATTGGACCTGTTTTCATGCTGTTCAGAGATGAAGACAATAAAGAAGCTGAAACAAAATTTATAGGAAAAAGGTGCTTCCATTATTCATTAAGCACATTTTTCAGAAAGCACCTCTAGCAAGAATAAAATAAAGTGTTTTTGCAAAATTAAAGGTGATATCTTTTTTTCATTTTACAGTTTTAATTAACTTTTTTAATTCAATACTTCAAATCAGTTACCCACAGAAGATGGGCAGATAATCAAATATTTTTTCTGTAGCAAACTTCATACAGCTTAGTGCAGTTCAAAGTGCTTCACACAGACTAATAAGCCAATAAAAACTCCAAACAAGAAGGGGTTAAAATTAAGTTGGAGTTCTAAAGGAATAAAAATAAAAAAAGTCAACATGTAAACAAAATAATAAAAAAACTAGGTAAAGTTGTATGAAAAGACAAAGCACAAAAACATATTAAAATCAAAATGTCTTTAAAAACTTATTATTAGGTTAACAAGACATGGATAGAGTGAAGAAAAACTAAATTTAACAACATAAAAACAATTAAATAAATTAATGTAAGAAACGTCTGTACCACATACTTAATGAAAAGCCAGGCTGAATAGGTGGGTTTCAAGTTTAAAGATTTAAACACTTCCAGCTGCTCCAACTCCTCAGGCAGATTGATCCAGCAGCTCAGAGCATAAACCCTAAAACCTGCCTCGCAAAAGGTTTTACTTTCTGCACTTTGGCACGACTGACAGACTCACGCCAGAGAACCTGAGGGGCTGAACTGGATCATATACTGTAAGTATGTGACACATATATGTGGGTACTAGATAAGAAAATGCTTCAAAAATAAGTGAAACTATTTTAAAATAAGCACGGAAACTGACAGACAGCCAGTGTAAGAAGTTTAAAGCAGGTGTAATGTGTTTCCTCCTCGTGGTCTTTTGGTCTAGCTGCAGAGTTCTGACATTGTTGGTTAGATCAGATGAAAGAGAATTACACTGGTCAGGCCTGGTCGAAAAAAAAAGGATGTATCAGATTCTGTCTGTCACACAGAGAGAGAAACAGTGATATTTCTGAGGTGGTTAAACTCAGATTTGAACACAAACTCCAGATCTGAATCAAAGATCACACAAAGGTTTCTTGCTTGGTGGCCTGGGGTGAATGCGTGGGATTTTCATTTTTTGGCCAGTTTCTCTCTGAAGTTCTAATCTTCAGAGAGAAGTTCTGAAGTTCTTGTTTACGATGGTAAACAAGGCTTGCAATTAATACTGGCCCAATGACTATAACAGGAGACAACTTGAAATAACTTCTTTCTTAGTCCGTGCACACATGACACTTGTGTTTGCTATCATCTATTGGGTGTTCTGTCAACTAGTAGTTCCTACGGACGTCCCGAACAAGTTTTCTTTTTCTGATGATTCGATCTGACCCATTTAATATTTAGTATCTGCCAGTACCAGATACAAACATGGCAGATTTGCATGGGATTAGGTTCACATGTCGGCCTCCTCAATTATTACAAGCAACTAGGTGCAGAGGTAATAATGGTCCTGTCCAAATAGGGTTTCAATCAAATAAGCATTTTTTGGAGAGGGTCAAACTATTTCCTTAACCCACGTGCATGTTTAGGTTCCAGCGTTGCATCATTGCACATGCAGGCTATATGTCTGGCAGCATTTACTGGACAGTTTATCTTTGCTGCCCTGTTGTATTCTATTTTATTGTTGGCCATGTGCACTGTCCACAGCTATGTTTAGATGTAGAGGAAGTGGGTTTGTTGATTGGTAAACATATCCTGTAAACACAACAGCATCCCATTAGGAGAACAACATGTTGTAAATGTGGGATTATAATAACTTTCAGGTTAATATCCGTCAATAATAAAGCCGACGACACTGCACTGGATTTGACTATCTCGGGCTCGTCTGGTCCATATGACATCATTTTTATCACACGTCTACAGGTGGATCAGGGCTGATAATCAAAACATCCCCTGATAAAACATTGGTTTTCTTGTGGAAGGGAAGGCAGAGTGGATACCAAACATCCTTATGATTCTAATATCAGCAAATAAGTAGAGAAATGAGGAAATGGCTATTTTGGGAGCTGTGCAAAAGGACCTTGACTGTGTCTGTGTGTGTGAAATGATTGTTTATGTATGAGACTGTTCCATAGGCGTGACCGTCATGCCACCGGTGACCCTCAGATTCCCTCCTGTGCGACGTCATGTCACTTCCCCCCTTTGTTTCGCCGCTCAAGAGGACATTTCTAAAAATGTCTTTTTGTTTAAAGGTTCTCAACAGCCCTCCTTCCTCCTTTGCTTGACAGCGCTGTGTGTGCGTGTTTGTGCGTTAGTGACACCCTATATAGTCGGTTTCCAAAAACAGGAACTGTTGAGATGCAGATGAGGATGCTGAAGGGTGTGTGTTTTCCTCTTTGGTCTGTACCTATATACAGTCAAGGATCCTGTTTCATAACACACACGAGATTCGGACGGCGGCAGATCGGCATGTCACTGCACACTTTATTCACAGCGACATGCACACGTTTAAACATCATGCAACTCCCACGCTGCTGGATTCACCTCTGCATACAGTAACCTCAGGTCCTGACCACAGCACGGTGTTGGGACGCAAAGAGTCTCCTGAGACTCTTTAGGAACTGCTGAACATATTCAGACAGGCATGATGTAATGTTCACTTTGTGTCACCATGAATATGTCGAGGTGTCGCTGCGATTCACAGTGTGATAGTGTCAGTTTGCTATGGGATTTCATCAGTTCAGGTTGTTTATTTCAGAAACTAACTCCTCCTACAGATACTGAAAGTAACTCACACATCTATTTGAAGTGCGAGAGAAGCACACATGTGTTTCTCTTCAGGGAAAAAAAGTGGCTTTTGTCCAGGCAAATAAGTCACTTCCAGACTTCCAACACTTCCAAAGCTTCCCTCGTCGTAGTGGTACAACAATGAGAATCTGTAGTGGCTATTCAGAGGCGGAATTATAGGATGCACCAGGCGGGAGAGCTGATAAGCCGACCTCTGGGGACGAGCCCAAGCCCTGCCCTGCCCAGCCCCTGGGACGACAACTGTGCAGGGGAGAGGACAGGGATGATTATAAAAACAGAGTGTGTTTGGCAGTGTGTGTGGTAAATGCATTTGTATGTGTGAGCATAGTGTAGCTTGTAAGTGATCTGCTTTATATATAGACAGACTCAGGGAGAGGCCATTCAGAAATCTCAAAGGGCCGGTCCTCAAACTTAATAATTATTGTTTGCTAAGACATTCCATATAATCTGCCACCTCTGATTAAAGCTGCACTACTTTACAAAATGTATAATAACAAAAAAAACTAATCTAATGCAGATAGTGTTACTCAACAAACCAAACTGACTCTGCAGTCCATGTAAACATCCGATCCACTTTGAACATTGCGGTTGTATTGCAGAGCGGTGTCAAGTATAAAGTTGTTTTGATGAGCAGTGGCCATTTTGGGATACTTTTGGTGTCCTTGGTTAGCCTTTGGTAGCTTGTGGTCGAAACCTCAGTTACCCCTTTTGCTAAGCAACATAATTAAAAGCAAATGCATGATGTCACATTCTAAGAAGAGCATCAAATGAAAGATTATGGTTGTGAAATGTGATGATGTCACATTCTGATAAGAGCTGAAGTAATTCAACTGCTCTGAGCAACTAAAAAACTATGAATGCAAGCTGAATGTTTGTTGAAAATAGGCGAGTAACACTTTTTGCTAAAGTTAGGGAAATCAGGGAGTCAAAGAAACCTGTGTTGAGTGATGGCATAACAAACAGGATGCAGTTTCCAGTGTCAAACTTAGTCACTTTGCTGGCCAAACCATCCAGCTCCAGGCCTCTAGGGGAAGATGTTTTACAGCACCACATTGTCTTGCTGCTTCCACCTTTGCTTTTGGGAGGGAAAAGTCATTATCTCACTCATAAAGCAGGAATCTGTGTGTGTGTGTGTGTGTGTCTGTCTGTTCATCACATATCTCGACAACTATTCATCTAATCTCCTTCAGACTTGGCAGGTGTTTCACCAGGGACTCGGGGGAGTGCCATGTGGAGTTTGAAATCATTTGGATGAGTAATGCTTATATTTTGGCAAAAAAAAAAAAAAAAAAGCTGATTTCTGTTACTCTTTTCCAAAAGTGTCCTCAGCAGCCCTTTAGCTGCTTCTGGGGGTGGAACCGAAGTTACTCTTGTAACATCATTAAAAGCAAATGTATGATGTCATGTGATTAATGTGACATTATGATGAGATGATCAAGGGCAAAATGTCAAGATTGTAGAATGTTCGCAAATATTTATGACAGCAGGTGTTGCACTATTTTGCTGTTGATTTTGAGGATATCACGAGAACTGAAAGCGCCCCCAGCTGTCATAAGTACCCTACTGGAGACCTTAAACACCCTAAAATTTGTGTATGGAGATGTTTAGTGTTTTAGTTGAGGATCAGGGACCAAACCGACGTCAGAATGAAAATCTGTGCTGCATTTGGAACATTGGAGGAAACATGTCAAACTTATCTAAGCAGCTCAACGACAGACATCCACATCTGTACACAGGATTTATGGTAAGAGTGTCAGTTTTTACTTTGTATTAACAACATGTCATCACAATGTTCACAACCTCAAATGTTACTTTTATAGTTTGTGAACTTACACAGCTGTAGGCTCTGGACATGAGGTTCACAAAGGCTAACGCAGCTTGTTTAGACTAACTAATGAGGAGGATGCTGTGCAGCAAATTAAGTCAACACACATCGCCAACTAGATCTGAAGCTTTCCAGATACCCAAAAAATTAGACAAAACCTTGCATCGAGAGAACAGGATGAGTGACTTTTATAACACAATTTTGTTAGTTTTAAATACTTAAAGACTAAATCCCACTACTGTTTTGTAATGTTAGTATTCTTTTATATATTTTTAGACCTATTCATTCATTTGCAGTCTCTTTTTTCATATAAATACAGTAAAAATGCTTTGTCATCATCAAAAATTTGACTGTTTCTGAATTGTTTTTCACAACTGTCATTTTTATTACTTGAAATCTTCATCACAAATTGCTGTTTTTTTCTAATGAAAGACTGTTGAAAAATTCTCCACATTAGTTTCATTAATTTATTTATCTAATCTGCTGTGGTATTAAAATTGGTATCACACATAATTTCTTCTAAATTTTCACCCAACTGCTTGTTTTTACATCTATGATTTATTTGCCTGTACTGGGAGAAAACTCTATAAAAATCTAAACAATATTAATATTATTATTATATCTACATGCCATGGACACCCTTGTAGTTTTCTTATCTTCAGAAACTACAAGTGCAGAACATGTAGATTTTGACTATTTCACAACCATGTTTGTTTCTGACTTTCAGACAAAAACATGAAAAACGAAACAAGCAGAATAAGCAGCATTCCTAAAGATGAATAAATATAGATCAAATAAATGTCTGTTGACCTCTTCTGTCCTCCATGGCCCTCCCTCTACCTCTCCATCAAGTCATTTCCATTCACTCGACAGGGGATCCTGTCTTGGATCCCATCTGGAAACTCTATCCTCAGCAAGTGGCTTCTTAAAGGGCATCATCATCCGCTGCTCTATTTGCAGACCTGTGAGTGAGTTTTCCGGTATCACAGCTCTGAAATAGCTCTGTCAAAGAGCCAGAGCCAGGGAGGCACCGCATTCTGTTCTCAACACGGATGTCCACCTCAACGCTGAGCGACGGTCCCACAGAATACAGAATGAGATTACCATATGAGATGAGAGGGAAGGAGGTGGGATGCAGACAGCAGGAGAGGAAGAGGAGAGGGAAACTTAAAATGAAGGGAAGTGAAAGGAAGACTAAAGGGTGAAAGCTTCTGCTGTGTGGAGTCTTTGTGAGAAGACCTGAGCCTGCTTTGAAGAAGGTCCTGGGGGGGATCTGAGCTCAGATAAAGGGGATGGAAAGAAGAGGAAACGAGTGTGTTTATTCTGTGTGTGTTTGCTGTTTGAAGATGGGTTCAGAAAGACAATTTGACACATCACTGAGGCCATGCTGCACTTGGCATTTGAATAGAATCCTGAATCTCACGGTTTGAGCCCTGAGGAGCCCTGGCCAGAAAACTGACCTCTTGATCAAACCATTAACTACCACCCACTGAACTCAGATCAGTTACTTGAGACCCCCGCTAGGCCTCTTCTCAGCCAGATAGGAGTGTTTTATTCCCTGGCAATCTGCTGCTTTGCCCCTCAGTCCAAACTAAACACATTTCAAAAGCAGGAGCCTGCACACACACACACACACACACACGCACGCATCGCCACACACTTAACACACTCGCACTGCTTGTATGTGAGCCTGGCTGTGGATCAGAGGACATCAGGGCTTCAGCACTAACAAACCTTTGGAGAAAAAAAAACAGCATCCTGTGGGAGCTTTGAGTCGAGCCCATCCATCCACAATGGTGTGATAACTCCAGGCCCGAACCCAGATATACACAAAAAGACACACAACGTATTTGCACATAAACACAGGCACACATAAAGCTAGCAATTGGCTACCATACCCCCCAACTCTCATAAATACACAGGGCCCCTGGGCTTTGATCCTTCCTGGCCAACAAAAGACTGACTAATGACTTAACAACAGAAACATGCGTTAACGACTTCTTCTCACTCTTCTATAATGTTTGCCAGGTTCTGCTAGTCATTGTGCTGTTTAGAAGGAGAAACACAACCAGCAGACTCTGTGACATCTGTTATGAGACAGTGTTGGAATGGAGGCTTTGCCAGGTCGCTGATTCTGGCAGACGTCTCGGGATGTAAGGAAAAGTGTCAGGTTTGGTGGTGAAGCGTTTACTGAAAGATTGTGTGTGTGGAAGTAGGAAGAATCTGGGTCATTTTACTCCCTGCGGTATCTGAACCCAGGCTTTGAACTATTTACCTCTGACACCTAAGCTGCAAACTACATTTGGAAAATCCCACAGATCTTGCTGCTGAATGCAAGTCTCTTGGGATGGCAGCGTTGGTCTGCCGGTCAGCCTCGTTTAGTGTTTTCTGCATTGTTAACATCACCATAGGCTGTTTTTTTTCCATGGTAGAAGACACACCACGAGGTAAATAAGCAATCAATAGCTGAGTATTTCCACCTTGAAACTTCAGTGTTGCAAAGTGTCTCAGAAACACAGATTCAGACTTACAGTATTTCATACGTAACAAACTTCAGGTACCAATCCAGTAACCTGTAGAGTGGAGTGTTCTGTATCAATATTCTTCTTCAGAATTTGTTTCCAGTAGCAGTTTTAAAGTGTTTGAGCAGATCTGTAGTTGAACTAGTGTGCTTGAGCTATAACTAGGGAGAAAGAAGTCTAAATATGTAATTTTAATATACAGAGATGAGTTTTTAGGGGGTTTTATCAATGACTGTAGAGTGACCTTAATGGACTACCATCAATTTTGTACAGACATTCATGGTTCCCAATAGCTAAATTCTACTGCATTTGGTAATCCTTTGGTTTTCCTTTGAGCACCACCAGAAGATAATTCCATCCATCCTCTTAACTTACACCTCTTTGAGTTTGGATAAGCCTATTTCGATTAGCAAAAATAATAAATAAAAGGTGCATTTGTAGTTCCCAGATGATGAATAAAACAGACTTTGGTGACTCCCTAAACTTTTCTAGCACCATCATTAGGCTAAAATTGGCCATTTTTAGGAGAAACATCTTAATGGCTGTTGGATGGACTGACATTAACTTTGGTACAGACATTTATGATTAATTGCAAACTCTTTGATGATTCCCTGACTTTTCATCTAGTGTCATCAGTTTAAAATTTCAGAATCACAAGTTGAAAGATGTTTAGTGTTAATCAGTAAATGTAAGCATGCGTTAAATGGTGAACATGGCATCAACACTGTCAACAGCCTACTAGAGCATTGTCACCGTAAGCCTGTTAACACGTCAACACTAGCATCTCACTCACAAATAAAGGAGTCTGTCTGTGTGTCTCTTTGTTCTTCACTTGTCTGGATAAGTGTCTATGTGATCTGCTTCAAACTTGGTAGATGTATTGCTGGGGACCTGAGGAAGTGCAGAGTCAAGTTTGGCATTGCTTTGTTGAGCTGTGACCTTTTTGGGGTAATTTTTGGCTGTCCGGGAGTTAGCACTCGTGTTGCTAGTCAACATCATCAAACTGAACTGTATGATGTTACTTTCTCAGAAGAGAATCAGAGGAAAATACATGATGTCATGTGATGTCACTCTCTGTTAAGAGCCATACAGATACCGGCAGAACTAGTTTATCTCAAAGCACTGCTGTGCACAAGTACAGCCTCACAGAGCTGCTAACAAGGCTGCAGAATCTTAGGCTGGTTTCAGATGTCAATTCTGATAATGCTGCAATGGTTTGGCCACCATAAACACAATTTCATACGTTTCTGTTTAACTTGAACAGCAGCAGAAGTCACAGACACTGGAATGTAAGAATTCAGATGATGAAAATGAAACTATCCCTTTGATTTAACAGTAACAGAGACAAGTCAAGAAAATATGCTTCATGTGATTTGTCTGACGTAACCCATGAAACTACAAAGTTTGTTGCAAGCTGTATAAGATTACATGGTAAATGGCCAAGATATAAAAGGAAATGGAAAGGTGTGTCATGTGTGTGCGCATGTGGACATTTCACTTTATCATGACGAGGTGCTTGGGTGGAGGGGGGAAGCTGCAGACTCTGGGGTCAGGAGTCTGACGTCACTGCTTTGCTGGTGTTTGACAGACAGGATTTCCTATCGGCAGGTTGTTTACCTGGTGCCCTGTGTGTCAGAGGGGGGTGAGACCAGCACCTGATCCCCGGCAATGATAACTCTCTGCAGGCCACCTGGTTTCTGTTTGTATCAGCTCAAGAGCTAACGCAAAACAGAGTGCATGATGTACAGTTCCTACTTATGAATCTGAACAGTCTGTGCTACTGTAATTTCCTCCATGCCGCTCAAATATTGTCCTCTTTTCACAGGTTGAGTAATGGTTCTTGGGCATGTGTCCTGTTGAGTAGTGGAAAGAGAGAATAAATAACTGTGAGACTTTGCACCTCTACATCAGCCCTGTGGTACCAGCAACAGTTCAGCCCTGTCACTCAGCATAGGCAGGGGTCCTCCATGCACACAAACACAACCAATCCTCCACCCCAGTGCTCACACTGCCCACACCTGGTTTAGTTTTGTGGGGTCAGAGGTGAGGCATAGATGGATCATTATCACAGGTCATGCGAGAGGCAGTGGATGGGCGATACTTAACATAAACATGCACAGTGGATCTTACAGCAGTTATTCCAGAGGAAGGTCACTCTTTTGATTGACGCCACTCCTTTAGCCACATCCCAGCACATATTTATTACTTATCCTCTCCTATCATCAGCTGATAAGACTGATGGAGATGGAGTGCTGTTTCGTGGAAATATTGCAGCACACTATGTATCCCATGTCCCCTCCCTGGTGACTAAACTGCTGGCTGAGAGCTTTTCCTGTCGGAGTGGGCAACGGTGTCCCCAGCTGTCATTCGAGTTGCAAAATGTATTGACAATTATAATCACACATGAATGCAAACAACACACGAAGTACCTGACAACATCACAGAGCAAACCTAAATGTGGAAAGAGGATCAAATTTGGCAGCAATTGCTCATTTCCTGGTCTTTCGGTCTGTTATACTCCATTTGTTAATAGGTTTTGTGATTGATTGAAACATATCTTAGCTGCTGGACCTCTCTTGCTCTCTTTCTTTGTTAGAAAAATCTCACTGGGCTTTTTCCACATTATTGAGGGATGTTTCAGGTTACGCTGAGCGCACTGTGTGGATTTGTTCTTGTCAGTGTGACCTCATAAAGAAAGCACCATTTCACATTTCTGTGTTTATTAGGTTATGTAACTGCTGTTGTTTTAGTCCTACTCCCTCCCCAGATGCACACAAGTAGGATTTTTAAAAAATCTGTGTACCATTACAAACATAATTTTACTCTGGTCAGCAGATTTTGAGGAATCAATCCCCATGTCTCTTTGATTCATTGGTTCTTGTGTAAGAGCTAATGTCCGCACTGCAGCACACCATCGCTGACTTGGCTTGCTCGGAGGGTTGTCATTAGTGCACAGAGATTTTTCAAGATGCTGTAATGTTAATGATAAGCTTGTTTGTATTGGAACACATGGGACCACACACTCACTTAGCAACACACATGCAGAAAGTAAGCCCTGTTTTTAAATAATGTGGTCAAAGGAGGCCACGTTAACTCCAGTTTTCTAAACTGAGATACAGCACTGATGTTTGAGGGTCAGCACGTGTGTTGACATTTGCATCAGATGTCACATTATCCAGTGCATGTCTGCAATGTGTGTATGTGTGCTATTATAGATGTAAATGGAGCATTGGGCTGCAGGTTACTATGGGCATTCAGAGCCAAAATAGCAGAGCTGCTATGGTGGAGGCTTGTTGTTTCAGGTATCAGTGAAATCTCTCCAAGGCTTATCAGAAGCTCCACAAGATATTGCTGTTTATAATCCTACTAATTCTGCCAGTGTCTTTTTGGCTCTTATCAAAATGTGACACCTCACATAACATCATATCTCTGCCTTTGTTACCAAGCAACAGGGGTGACTTAGGCACTGTCCACAGGCATCCAAAGGCCAAACCCACACAAAGTCCTCAGAAATGGTTAGTGCTTATTGACTTGCTTCAAGTTTGACACTGCACTAACTTGGGTTGTCAGCAATACACCTGTCAAGTTTGAAGCAGATCAGATGTACAGTTGTTGAGATATGTGACAGACAGACAGACAGACAGACAGACAGACAGACAGACAGACAGACAGACAGACAGACAGACAGACATGCACCAACAGGGATTCTTAAGATGGTACAAGATTGTGCAGTTCTAGAAATGTATCAGAGTAAAGATAGTTTTATTTTTTCTTGTGACCACCACATGAAAACTACACTGCCTGGCCAAAAAAAAGTCACCACCTGGATTTAACTAAGCAAACAGGTAAGAGCCATTGGATAATTACTGCAGTGATGAATACTTTTCACCTGCAACAACTGAAGCCTAGCTGATGCAGTGAGGAGCTTCTCATTTCTTAAATAATCGTGCCAGAAGACATGTCCTGTGGTTATGGAAAGGATGTTAATCTGTCTCAGAAGGGTCAAATTATTGGCCAGCATCAAACAGGGAAAACAACTAAGGAGATTTCTGAAACTACTAAAATCAGGTTAAGAACCGTCCAACACATTATTAAAACCTGAAGGAAAGTGGTGAACCATCATCTTCAAGGAACAAATTTGGTCGGTCATGTGGTCTGATGAGCCCAGATTTACCCTGTTCCAAAGTGATGGGGGCATCACAGTAAGAAGAGAGTTGGATGAAGAGATGCTCTCATCATGGCTAGTGGCTACCAGCCTGTGGGGGTTAGGGTTATGATCTGGGGTTGGTCAGGTTCAGCAATGTTATGTTCTCAAAGAATGAGGTCAGCTGACTACCTGAAGATACTGAATGACCAGGTCTTTCCATCAATGGAGTTTTTCTTCCCTGAAGACACTTACATGTTCCAAGATGACGATGCCAGGATTTATGGGACTCACATTGTGAATGAATGGTTCAGGGAGCATGCATTCATTTTCACACATGGATTGTCCTCCACAGAGTCCAGACCTCAGCCCCATTGAGAATCTTTGGGATGTTCTGGAGAAGACTTTGTGCAGCGGTCCGACTCTCCCATCATCAATATAAGATTCTTGTCTAATCTTGGTGAGAAAAATTAATGCATCTCTGGACAGAAATAAATGCTGTGACATTGCGGAAACTTATCGAAATGATGCCACAGTGAATGAGTGCCATACTCAAAGCTAAAGGTAGTCTAATAAAATGTTAGTGTGCAACTTTTTTTTTTGGCCGGGCAGTGTAGTTGAAATTTGCTGTTTGTGTTACAAACTAACCTACCAGGGTGTATATGAAGCCCTGGGGACTGGCACCCCAGTCAAACTCAAACGGCAGTTCTGTGAAAATGAAGGAGGTAGTCGCATTTTTTCCAGTTTGGGCTGGACTGAACATGGCACTGCAGTTATGTAATTTCTTTAAGAGATGACAGAGGTGACAGGCGTTTTGTTTACCAAGAAGTTGTATGGGCTAACAGTATATTCACACTGATGTGTTTTCATTTTGAGAAATACAGCTGCTGCTACGTTTACGCCCAATGTCCATAAGTCTGGAGTTTTAGGACCTTTAAAACTGAGACTTTTGAAAACACTACTGACTAGAGATGTCCCAATCAAGTTTTATTTAGCTCCCAATCCAATCTAAGTCATTTAATATTTACTGCCAGCCAACACCTGATACCAATTTTCTAGGTAATACACGCTAGTAAAGGAACACCATGACCTGCAGGAGGTCTATTGAGCTGGCCAGTGAACCAGTATTGATTTGAGCTGGAATAAAAGAAGACAGTAATCCTGCATCTTGGTATCTAATGGTTGACTCTGTGACAACGGATGAAAAACAACAAAATGAAAAAAATTCCCCATGTTGGTCCTCATCCCAGCACCCCTACTACTGATCTTGTTTTAGTTTAAAAGCTTCAGTGTTGCTGTGTTGCTGTGGCTTCTTAGTGTAGTGTCTTCCAATACATTACCTATGTTGCTTATTTAATGCTTTGTCTCGATTCATTCAATGCAGAAGGTTTGAGTTACATAAAATAACATATCAACTTATGGAACTAATTATGCTGCGGTTGAGTAATTTGTAAAGTAATCTAATCACTTATTTAATTAGCATTAAGTAAATAATCAATTTTTTCAAATACCTAATACGGTGCAAATGTGAATGAAGAAGCACTACATTCAACAGAAAAACATACAGTGTTTATCTGTCCTGACACACTGACCTAGTAAACTATGACGTCCAGCTGGATCCAGTGTCCGGTCCAAATAATCCTGACCTCATCTCAACCTCATGCAGGGCTTTCCGTCAAGCCCTGACCCTGACCTCAGGCCTCCACATGGTACAGCATCTTATCTCATGTTTGTAGGCCCCTTTCCATTATCTCTCACATACAGGCATTATTACATGACAGGATTATGTTACCTAGACCACTATGGAGGAAAAACACTGTGTATTTAGATATACTGTCTGTGTGTGTATGTGAGCCCAGTGGATTGATGGATACATGGGAGATGAGCACAAAGCAAATGAACAGCAGATGTGAGCTTTGCATGACAGCAGTAGTTACACACAAACATGCACACTTGCTCCGACACACTCAGCAGTTCACATTCACACCAGTGTCCTCTATAAAAGTCACCTGTCCATAAAACAGCCGTCTGTGTGTGTGTGTAGCATGACTTTGGTAGTAAAATGTTTGATACGACAAAGTTCATTTCACCAGAACTGGAGTAAATCATCTTAGAGAGGGGAAACAGAGGGCGATAGGAGTGGAAAAAAGGGATGGACGGAAGGGGGAGGCCAACATTTGTGGGGGATGAGGGGTGAGGAGGAGCAGAGCTGGCATCATTACAGGACACAGGTGTGTTTACATTACAAGGCAGTGTTTCTGTGCGATTAGCACACTCTGGCAAACTATATCACCAACAAAGCCCTCCACATCACTCACAGTGCTAACTCGTGACTGGCTGACACCTCCACTGGGACCTCACTGTTGAGAAATCCAAGTCCAAGACAATTGCTGAGCCCCTGAGCCGTGTGTGTGTGTGTGTGTGTGTGTGTGTTTGTGTGTGTGTGTGTGACCTGGAGATAGGGAGAAAAGACTATAGAACAACATATGAGATCATCTCGACTCCCTCGCTGACAAGTGTTTTATCACTCGGAGCCTGAGGCCAGCTACATGCCGGCTCTCTAGAGGGAGGCTGCAGAGAAGGTAACACTTAGTTTGCTTTCCTCATTAATGCGACATAAGAATAGGGCCATTAGATGTAATTGCCTCAGTATGTGGTGTGAAAGATAAGACATAAACGTGTGTGTGTGTGTGTGTGTGCGCACCAGCATCTGATTGTGATTTTGTGTGTGTAGGTGAGACAGCGCTGCATGTGGTATTACGACGCTAAATGTCCAAGAAATCATAATGGTGGGCATCGACTGACTATGATGCATGCATTCTGTACAACACGCCTGGATCACGATGACGCATCGCCAAATCAGTTAGGTGGCATCTGATGTAAGTACTTCAAAAACTGGTATAAATTCCTGCTGAAAAATGAATCAGCTTCATGATTTGACAAGGCTTTAGTAACATTTGGTTACACTTAGCTGCAATAATGACTTGATTAGGTTTGGGGAATGATCATAGTTTGTGTTAGATTACTTTAAGTCCCTCTCTGGGGGTTGATTTAACCCCTATAAACTCACCTCAATGTAATGAAGCGTCATATTTAGAAGTTAAAATAATGCCTCCCTGCCTCAAAACGACTTAGATGTATCTTTATACAGTTGCGTTCTTTAGAATGTGCAGATCTGTGAAGTTTTCTCTTCACTAGCTGCAGCTGGAGCACACCAGCTCACCTATGACTCTGTGTAAACACTGTAACATTAATTGACAAGACACAATGGCAAGTTGTATATTGGATTAATGAAGGCATACATCTTCTAACTGGAAACCGATTCAAAAGAAGAATGATATGGAAAGTCCCAGTTTGCAAGTTCAAATGATTGGTTTCTTAGGTCTGTTACATATGAAACCTTGGGAGCCTTAATATGTTTTCTTGAGACTGTCATTAACATACCAGCATACCATGTTGGTATGATGCTCAACCATAGTGTTGAACATTTATTTCGCTCATGATGTGTCTTCTAGCATATAAAATGACTGTATGTACATGATGACAAGGCATATATATATAAAAAAAAAACAACTTCATTTTAACTGGAGGAGGTGTTTAGTTAAGGTTAGAGAACCAATTTTGTGAGAGTTAAAATCCATACTAACCAAGGTTATGGGACCTTTGTTATCAATGTTACCACTGGGAAAACGTTGTGTGTAAAAATAAAGTCAGCGATGACACAGGAAGAAAAACTAATTAAAGTCTCTGGTGTTAAAGTCAAGTAGTTTGTCCACCCATCCATCTACCCCGACCTCCTCCTTTTATAGGCTTTGTCACACTACAACCCATGAGTGATTCCTTTGTTCCCAAACATTTGTCATTTGAGGGTATATGCACCAACAAACAATGTTTCTTTGTCCATTGTATTGTTTATGCAAATTGTGAAAATTTATTGGCAAAAATGGTAAATGAACAACACTATATGGTGCTTTTCTAACTTAGTGGCTTACAAAGTGCTTGACAATGTTTTCCTCTCATTCAAGCCCACTTGCACACCAATGTCTGTGCTAACTAGCTCCTGGCTTTGATGATCCTAATGACCTTCTTATTTAAATTTTTTTGGCAAGACAGCAAATAAGCATCCCCAACAATGCAGTAATATTCTTTTAAATGCTAAAAGGATTACCTGTACTTTCGCTCTGGTAATAGCTGCAATAAAATGTTACTGTTCTGTTTATATTATTATTATCAGTCTAGAAAATTAAAGTTAAGCGACCTAATCTCTTCAAAAGTATTTGCTAGTTCTTGAACACACATCTGCAATTTCAAAAGCACTTTAAAGCCTCCAGCTTGGCAAATGATGATAAATAAAGATGAATGAAAAGGTCGCTGTGGTTTCTGCTGCACAGAGGGAGGCAGAGTGGGCAGGAGATTCAGCTCTACTTCTCCAGCTGTACTTTTTACCTAACATATTTCTTTAACCACAAAGTTACCTTTGAAGTACAGCAGGAAGCTTACAGGAAACATTCCCACTACTTGCAGAAAAACTTACAAGACAGGGTTCCAGAGATCCCTGAGTTCATTTGCAGAAGTGGTTTTACCGTAGAGGAATACTCCCACTGATAAACACATATATCTGCCATAGGGAAAATTGACAGATCTACGATTGATTTCAAAACACTGGTACCTGGTAGTTCACTTGGTTTTGGAGTGGGAAGGATGAAGAGGGAAAAGAGACGACACAAGAGACCTGCCAGTGAACTCTGCATCCTGAGTGAAACTGTCAGGTCTTTTATTTTAACAACAGGAAAGCAACATGAGAGTGGGAAAGAGTTTGTCCCACAGAGAGAGAACAGTCAGCAGTTTGTGTAAAGTATCAATGGAGAATTCCTGTCCCTTCCTTTCCCTCTCTGCACCCCTGAGGGCAGGAGATATGCCACATCTACAAAACCAGGATCGGTACAAAGCCACTTTAACTTCAGAGTCAACTTTAAAATCAAAGAATCACCTTGAATTTTTTATAATTTTTTAAATCTCAGCTGCATTATGCTCAGCAGAATGACTGGGTACATCATGTGCATTTAAAGAGTATTCAAAGGAAGATTTAGGTGACTTTTTCCTTGCTCAGCACTGTCACATTTACTACATATTTCAGTTTTTTTATAACATGGATCCACTTGGTAGATCAAGTGTAATTCTACTGCAAAAAATCCCTAAAAAACTGAAAATCTGGCAGCAAGTGTGCCAGAAAAAAATGTGTTAAAAAGTAATGGAATAATTTAAATTTTTTTTTTTAAAAGCTGAAAAGGACAGCCAATATCTGTAAAATAACACAATTTTTAGCTGATTCAAATACAGTAAAACAGTGGGGTTCTTTTACAGTCACACACAAAAAAAGAATTCCTGTTTGTAAAAATACACATTTTTTATGTAGACATTATGTACATATTTTTATTTATTTATTTATACATTATTTTTTTCTAATGTAAAATAAGAGCCCGTAATTTTACTACTGCAATTTCACAAAACAGGAAAATTATTTACTATTTTAAATTTATTTTCTGTGATTTTACTAGATATTATCTGTAGTTTAACAAAACTTTATTATGAAAAATTATCAAAAAATTCATTTCAGAAAAAAAAATTCTTTCAAATAATGTCAAATATTTGATTTTTTTTTGTGAATCTACAGTAAAGTCATGGATATTTTATGCTCACACAAAAAATAACTAATTGCTATTTGTAATAACAGATTTTCAGTGTGGACATTATGAAGTTTTCTCCTGTTTTTTATTCAGTGAGGAAAATCCCCCAAAACAATTTCATTTAAAAACTGGTCAAAAATATGCATCTATTTTTTTTAGTGTTGTTTCAGTATGTTGCTTAACTGTTTAGTGTCGACTGGTTCACACTGAAAAAGACAAATCTGAAATGCAGAGTAAATTAGTATGTTATGGATAAAATGGCCTAGCTATATAAAATCTGCAAAATTAGTCACAATTAAAGAGTTCAGTTAAAGAATCCATAGCCGTAACCAACAGTAAAGTATCAGAAGATACAGCTTGACGTACTGCATTCCTGAAATTGTTACGAAACACAGCGTTGCACCAGTGAAACGTACAGTATTTCATCCCCTACACAACACTGTCTCTGTGGATGCTTACATAATGAGCAGCTCACTCTATAGGCAGACCTAAACAGTGGCTGCTGTGTTTTTCCTTTTGGGGTTATGCTGGGGCTGACTTTCATGCCCAGAGATGGACATTCACACTGCAGGATGTTTACGTTGTGCACGTGTGTCCACTGTGCAGAAATTTATGTGTGAAAAACCAACTGACTTTTCACTACTTCTTTGTCATGTGATGCAGCGCAACATGATTACTGCTGGACCGCTTTAAGAGAGAAGACAGAGTTAACCTGGCCTGAACCCAGGAATGTACTGTACTCTTTCAGATGCATCTATAAAAAATCGAGCACAACGTCAAAGACTATTTATGGATGCAACACATGTGCACTTGAATGTTTTCACCCTGACACTATTATGCACATGCTAACTCGCTCTCTCTTTGCCTCTCATCACAGACATATCTGCACAAAGGTGTCCAAGCAGTCACTCAAAGTCACATGCTGATCGCTTGCCCTCTAAACACACACACACACTCACAAACACACATGTACAGGCCTTTGGGGCAGCAGGATATGGCCTCTCCAGGCCTAAAGCCTGGGCTGCTTTTCTTGGCATCCCACACAGCAAAAACCTGCTGGAGGATACGCAGCAGCTCCGTGGCCAAACAGGACTGGCCCTACCCCTGGTTCAGATCATACAGAAATACACACTGGACGCTTTTCAGTCCGTCTTCATCTCTGAAATAGAACCGGACACGGCACTGTTGCGTGGGTTGAAAATGAAAAGGAAGGACGCTGCACAGTGACTGAACAAGGCCACCCAAACTGTGCGGCCTGTGTACCCTCATCTGTTGGCAGAGGTTAATCCCAGTCCTGTTAGTATGACTCTATCTGACACATAGCGGCTTGATGGTAGGAAACATATGGACAGTAGGACAATAGACAGTGGCAGAAGACTCAAAGAAGAATTGCAAAACTCTCCTCTGCTGCATTACATAAAGAGCCACCACCTTGTTCTCTATTTCCTCTCTTTTGTTTTTCTCACCCTTTCTCATATGTAGCCCAGAAGTATTCCCTGTACACCAATATTTGCATCCATCTTGTCTTTTATTTATTTTTTTTACCAATGCATACATCCTGCCATCTATGTGTGTGTTATTCTTGGGTTTGCAGTTGACTGTGTTGATCTGTAAATGCATGTATGTATTCAAAATGTATAGATAGAAACTGTGACTCATATATATACTTTTGAAATCTTATCAGCATCAAAATAAGTTGTGGAAATTGGCACTTTTTCTATAAACAAGTGCAGTACCCGTGGCCAGTGGTTAAACTCTTCAATCTGTGACTGTTTACATGGACTGCAATATCCCGGTTATGATCGAGTTTTTGAAGCAATGCATTTTTGTGTTTGTGAGTCACATCCCGACAACAGAAACCTGGACAAAGCCTTATCCCACTTTTGAGAAACCCAATTATGTGAGCAAAACAACGACATACTATTGCAAGTAAGAAACAGAAAAACTAAATATTTGGATGGCTTCCTCCCGGCTGAGGACTTTTATGGCGTGGCTCAACGCTTTGTCCACCTGTGATCTAACATCTAAGGCTACTTCAAGCAATCTGTGTGTGCGAGTGTCTGTTATTTGCATATCTCAACAAGCATTCATCCAATCTAATTCAAACTTGGTGCATGTATTGCTCGTGACCCAAAGAAGGGCAGTATTGAGTTTAGAGCAGACTGTGTCAACGGTGGCCATTTTGGAGGTCTTTGTGCAGTCCTCAGTCCAGCTATTGGCTGCATGTAGGTTTAGCCACTGTTGCTAAGCAACATCACAACATCCATGGCACATGATGTTATAAATCAAAGACACTTTGCGTGTCTGTCTGTACCACATCTGTCTGTAAACATCAGATCTAACCACTGACACTGGGCACTGCACTAGTACATACAACATTTTGAACGTGCCTTTGTGAGACTCAAACTGCTTAACAACTGAACAATATTCCCCACAACTTCCCAGTTTGTGTGATTCTATGGCCGCCTTCATCAGTGACAAAATCAGTGCTCGGACTGTTACTAGTCTCCAGTAAAAAGACTACCTACTCATACTCAATTTCCTCTCCACTAAAGTTCACTGAACTCCATTATGAGGACCAATCCCACCAGTTACAGCTGCGTATCTTCATCCACCGTCTTCTTGTCCTGCATGGCGGCAGTCAGTCTGACACTAGTAAAAGTGGAGAACATGCATAACATTTCTTGTTGCTTCCGTCTCCTATCGCAGGCAAAAAGGTCTTCTACATGACCATCTATGCAAACACACACATGTACAGCTTGCACTTTAATTTTGCACAGTTCCCTCAAACTGTGACTGTTAACAAAAGCATTTGGTGTTAAAAAAACGTGAGCCGAAGACATTAAAGTAGCTTCCACAATTCATTGTTCGCTTTCTCATTGCCCGTGGGGTTGCTACAAGTCAGAAGCTACCGTCAGCTCACCGGTTTGAGTTTTGAAACACTGACTTCACTGGCAGCAGGTTACTTGGCATCCAGACTGAACACAGACCACTGGCACAAACATCTTCAGCTGAAGGACGCCTTTGAAGTGCTCGCTGTGGTTTGTAAATTGATGAAAACCTTAATGGCAGAAATGAAGCCAGCAAAGAGCAAAACAAATGTGTGATTCATCTTCAAGGGCCCTGAAGTAATTGCTTCAGAATGCTTTGTCCTTGAGCCAGTAAACTCAGGTTGTGCAGCTATAAAAGAGGCCAGTTCGATGTGAAACAAACAAACAAGTGCGCAGCAAACATATGTCCTGTCTGGATGCAGAAATGATTGCAACAGCAGTACGTGTTGTTGTGATATAAACCTGAGTGCACCTCATGCATGTACTGAAAATGACTGTGTAGCTTTGCATGTATATTCCTTCAAATTTGTTAGTGGATGCTGCGTTGGAGCGAGTGTAAGGCCGCAGGGTGTAAGAAAAGTCTTTTAATAACTAGCAGGCCTGTGTAGCTCGTGGCCATCGAGAAAATGTTTATTTTGATGGATAGGCCAAGAGCGACCAGCTGGTTTGAGTTGGGAACAATACTGGAGATTCAGCCTGCATATGGTTTTGATTTGGGCCTCCCTCCTCCTCCGATTCTCAATCCCCTTTCTCCATCATCCGCCTTTCTCTCTCCACAGGCCACTACTGCCTGTGTCTTAATTTCCTGGGAATCCTGCTGTCCCTCACCTCACCATCAGTTCAACTTTTTTTTCTGTCACCTTTACTTACACCCTGTACAAGCCTCTGAGGATTGGAGCTGATAAAGTAATGAATGACTCATAGAAGTGCATCGTGTTTTATTGCTGAAGATTAATAGAACAGAAAAAGTTTGGTAATCCCTGAATTGTTGGCCTTTCTGCTCTATTGTACACTCACTGGGAGAGCAGAAGTACTTATTGGCCCCAGCAGCATATCAGGCTTACGTATCTGTATGGGAGATAATGACACCAGGAATAAAAATCCCCAAAAAGAACTCTTTGCATTCACTTAGTAGAATAGAGAAGTTTATATCTGCACAGGCAGGGAGGTTTGATTGTGTGCTAAAACAAAGAGGGCATATGTCAGCCAGATGAGAGCTGTGGATGTGTCCCTGCATGTATGCATGAATGAATGTATATGTGAGTATATGCATCGCCCACGTTATCCATCTTGTTTCAGTCTTTTCTTGCCCCAGTGCTGGTGACTGATCAGCTCAAACTTCTTCTGTTTCACCGTGCAGGCTGTGGTCGAACTCCTCTCACTCTGTGGTCTGCCTGTGGTCAGTGGCCTCCTCACACAGGATCCACTAAAGGTTTTTTTTCTCTCCTCAGTTTCCTGTCTCAAACTCATACGCACACATAGGAACAAACATCCAAACACAAGCCTGCATGTGGACATGGATGCATGCACGTCACATACGGGATGTGAAGAAATTTGGTTCTGTGGTGAGCCCATTAGTTTTACGCAATGGGGTAAATCAGATGTTGTGGTACTGCAGGGGTATTTCCCTGGCAGTGTGGCATTTATAGATTTTTAAATGGTCTTAGTCTGGAATGGCCAGTCCCCCATTAACTAAACCCCCCCTCATTGCCAGCCTCCCTCAGTTAGTGCTGCAGAGGGAAGGAACAGCCATCCTCCTACTGATGTTACTGTCATGGCTGAATAATGGTGAACATCTTGTCCTTTTTTAATCTCCTCAAGTAAATCACACCTTGTTTTCTCCCAGAGCGCTTGTGAGTTTAATAGTTTTCCTCACCTTACTGTGCATTCATTCACTGCTGCTAGGCATTAGCGATGTTTCATTGAACACTCATTCAGAAAGCAGCGTGCCAGCATTGTCATCACATCCCTGCATGCATTTACTGACTGAGGCAGAGCTCCAGAAGGATTCCAGTTTTCAGGCCATTTGCCAAACTCATGGTTGATTTGTGATATCTGGCATTTAAGATGCTGGAAGTCAGTTCCAGTGCCTATAAAATGTTTTCATCTCGTTTGGATGTGTTCTCTTTTTATTACTTTTAAACGTTGTATCATGGCCAATTTCATTTGGCTTTTTTGACAAAAATTTACAAAAACGGCTCTTTCATGTCAAAATGAAAACATATTTCTAAAAAGCAGTATCTATTGTTTGCAAAACATAAACTGTAAAACTAGCGGTTGGATATGAGTTTATCCCATTCCAAGGGACTCACCTAATTCAACACAGGTGCAGCCAATTAAAGCTAGAAGTCACACAATTAGTGAAATGGAGATCATCTGAGGTCAGTGAACGTGTCTCAAGTGACTGCACAGTAAAGACATTTGTATGTGGAAGGTCCAATCACTGATGAATCACTGCTCCTTGATAAAACTACATCATGAGGACAAATGAACACTGCAGGGAACTCAAGAATAAGTCAGGAGATGGATACAAAAAAATTCTAATTCACTGAATATCTCTTGAAGTATTGTTAGATCCATCATTAAGAAATGGAAGGAATCTGGCACGTGTAAATCTGTCTACAGCAGGCCATCGTCAGAGTGACCATGCAAGAAGGAAACCAGCGAGGGAGGCCACCAAGACATCTATGACTCCATTGAAGAAGTTACAAGCTTTAGTGGTTAAGATGGGAGAGAATATGCATACAACAGTTGCCTGTTTTGACCAGTTAAAAGCTTTATGAGAGAAAGGCAAAGAGAAAAACACTGTTGAAAAAACTCATATTAAATATAGACTAGAGTTCACCAGTAGGCATTTGTGAGACTCTGAAGTCAACCAGAAGAAGTTTCTTTGGTCCGATGAGACCAAAATGTTACTTTTATGCCATCAGACTAGACATTATGTTTGGCAGAGATCAAACACTGCACACTATCAAAACCCACCACTCCCACTGTAAAGCATGGCGGTGGCAGCATTATGATGTAGGAATATTGTTTGGCAACAGGTCCTGGAAGATTTGAAAAAGGTGAGGGTAAACTGAATGCAGGAAAGTCTAGGCAATTCCTGAAGGGCAACCTGTTGCAGTCTGCAAGAAAATTCCGATTTGGGAGAAGATTTGTTTTCCAGCAAGACAATAGTCCGAAGCATACAGTCAAAATTACACAGAAATGGTTTAAAGTCAACGAGGTGAATGTTCTGGAGTGGCCAGACTTCAATCCAAAAAAAGAATTTGTGGCTGGATTTGAAAAGGGCTGTTCACTCACTGTGCACTTATGTTGGCTACATAGAAGGTTGTATCCAAGCACAACAATGTGTTATTAGAGTGAAAAATGTTGCATAATAAATTGATAAATTTTATCTGCCCTGCAGCTTTTCTTCTCATGTGGGAGTGTGTATAATTATAAGATTACCAAGGATCTGAGGGTGGGAAAAGGGGGCCTGTGTGTGAAACAGACTGGATCTGAGCCTAGAGTGGAGAGATGAAGTGAACGATGAGATCCAAAAGGGTGTCTCTGCGCTAACGAATGATGAACTGTAGCTGAGAGCAAGACGGTGGCGTCGACGAAGACCAGAAACAGCTGAATGAGCGACTGAACGATGAAAAGAACCGGCTATGCCAAGTGAACGATTATTTCCATCACTAGTTTTTCCACTAACACACAGAGAGTTGCCACTGCTTTTTTTTTCAGAGTAAGAGCTTCACAAGGAGGCCATACACCCTCCAGATCCCACCTTATTCCATACAGTCATCCAGACCGACCAGCAGGAGTCACTACTGCAGACACCAACGCTGCCAAGGCACTTACAGCGCTTTGGCCCACAACCCCGGTGGGATCCAAAATTGCACAACACTGGGGTTTGACATTAAAGTTTGTGTCGACTGATGCACTTTGACAGTTACATGCTGAACAGAAAAAGCTCTGGCAAGTCTGAACTGTAATCCTCTACACACATACATACATGTGCGTTTGAACACACTCCTTAAGGTTCGGCTCAACTGTACCATTACCTTAGGGATTAGAGAATTAGGTTTCATTGGAGCCATATTTGTGTCCTGAAATGATTGTTTGAATGTTTTGAATTAAATTATGTTTTGGGTCAAAGTCATGACAAACAGCCCCTGGGTCCCAATGACACACACATATACATATACACACACACACATACACACATACAAAGAGTAAAAAATAAAAAAGTATGTCATGTTGCTCAATCTGTGTTGAATTAGTTGAGCATTCATTACTGAATCAAGAGTCGGAATGAGTGAGGGAGTTTAAAGAGGGAAGAAAAGGGGGGAGACGCAGGGTTAAATGCACCTCTGCTCTAGTTCGTGAGAAGTTATTATTTGACAGAAAAAAAACACAACATCAAGCCCTCCAGTATTTGTTTATGTTCTTGGCTACATCTTCGCTGAGCCAACTTCAATACTTTGTATTAAAAAAAAAAAGACAGCTCTATTATATAAACATATGCGCTCACACACATTCATACAAGTTCTTTCTTTTAGCACAAGACTAAGTCTATTAATAAGCAATCAGATGGAGGTTTGATTCATTCTCTCTCAGTGCACAAACAAACAAGAGTTGGATTCTGATTGGATCCAGATTCCATGTGGATGTCATTTCTCTGACAAATATCTTCCAATAATGTTTTCCATTTTGTGGCTTTCATTACAATACTGAGCAAGATATCAAAGTGCGGTTGTATAAAACAGAACATCTGTAAAACATACACAGCTTTGTCTATAGCGTACATGTTGAGAATAATGCAGTAAAACACTGAGGATTGCTCCCTTAAATGGCTTCGATCCACTCCATTCCTCAACTGATGCATCATCATCAGTGTTTTCCTCGGTATATCAACACAGTTTCATTAAATTAAATGTTGCGTTATTTTTTGATCCTGCAAGTACCATAAGGCATCTGTACGGTTGTTAATGTGTGTTTGTGTCATTAGTGTTAATGTGTTTATGTGTTAGCTGAGACACGAGCGTTCAATTAAGCCACTTTGTGGTTCACCTATAAACTAAGTACAGTTGGTCCACGCTTGGCCTCTATATGCAGATCACACACGATGTAGGCAGCAGTAAAATCCAGGCTAAATTAATACCATTGGTGTTACTGTTTTTACTCAGGATGCAAACATCTCAAAACTGTTCACATTTACTGCATACTGGCTTGCAAATATAGCTTCCTGTTCGCCTGTGAATAAGCATTCTTTTGCATTTATATTAACGTGTATATCTTTTATAGTGGTTTTGTGCAGTTACTAGCTTCATGGAAAATGGTGCAAGCATTCATTTAACAGTTTTACATTCTGGAAAATGTGTTTATTCACTTTCCAGCTGAGAATTGACATGAGAAGGACCATTTTTATTTATACTTAAAGCCCACCTCCAGTGAAAATCCCATTTATTACCTTCTCCATATGGCCCATGTGGTGTATTCTATAATGTGGAAGATATATCATGATAAAAAAAAGTCAGTTAGGTGTGAGTGAAGCAAGCAAAGCTGGCCAGCAATCTGCCTCTGTACCAAATGAAATCTTCAGAAATTTCATCACCACTCACCCAAAGAGATTTAGCAAATATTACTTATTACAACTATTAATTATGACTAATGTATATACTCTATGATTCTATCATGGGCACTAGTTTCAGTGGTGCAATGCAATGTCTGACGTGCCACATTTTATCCCAAGTGTGTAGTGCAGTATCGGAGTCACCCTGTAGGAACTTCAGGAAAAATCAACTGGAATTCTCTTGTAGGTTTTTGAAGACATTTCACCTCCCATCCAAAAGGCTTCTTCAGTTGTGACTGGCTAATGGGGAGTACCAGAATATATAGTCCCTCCAGGTCACATGGCTAATGGCCCATTAGTGACCCAGGACTCACATGCCTCCAGGTGTGAATTATTGTGAAATCAGAAGGTCCACCAACAACGACAGCAATCATGGTGATGGTTCACGCCAGTTTACACAGCAAAGAAAGTGAATCTGCCATGTCAGGAGTGACTCAAGATGTGAACGATGGTGAAACTTTCTAGAGAGAGACCTCATCACTGCATTATAGATGTCTGATAAGTGGTGTTGAAACCCCCTCCTCTGTTTAAAGATAGCTGTTGACATAGATGGCTTCCTTCAATCCTCTCTCAAACCATCTGCCTCTCTGTCCAAAATATGTACATTTCTGTCCTCAAAGGAATGTCTTTTGTCCTTCAGATGCAGGTGAAATGCTGAGTCACAGTCAGTGAGTCACACTGTTCTGGCCCTGGTTTTGACTGTTTCTCAGCCTTGGTATTCTACCTTCACAAATCTCCCAGGACCTGCTGCATCATCATATCATGATGCTGCCACCACCATGCTTCACAGTGGGAATGGTGTGTTTGTGATGATCTGCAGTATTTAGTGTACACCAAACATAGGGTCTAGCTTGATGGCCAAAAAAGTCAATTTAAGTCTCGGCAGACAAAAGAACCTACAGTTGATTTCAGAGTCTCCCGCATGTCTTCTGGTTGCCCTTTGTACTTGGTAAAATAATCAAAGACAAATGTACAATGTCATGTGATGATGTCCTATTCTGACGAGTGCCATACAGACATTGGGAGAACTAACTAAACAAACAGGACATAAAGTTTAGGGGATAGTAGGAGGAGGGTTTTGTTACTTCTGGACCTGACTATCTGTTGACTCCAATTTTCAGTCTTTTTGCTAAACTTGGGGTTTAATCATGAATCACTTGAAGTATTTTAAATATTTATACTCAGTTCAAAGACTTAAAGTCACTGCCTATACAGTTTACTTATTTTCCAAATGTAATTGGCTGTGTCACTGTTCAAATGCATTACAGTGGGTCAGTAAGCGAATGTATTGCCATTCAAAAGAACCTCGGCAGTCATCAGCAAGTAAAGACATTATTGCTCACACAGCCTACTATTCATCTGTGATTCTGACTGTCAGTCCATTCTGTCTTAAGCTTTAATTCAGTAAGTAAGAAGTCAATACAAACGCTGCATATGTAGTTGATACTCAGCAGTCAGATATTTACCAGAAATGTGATCTGAAGAAGAGGCTCTCACAAGCCCCTTTATAATGAATCACAGCTGACTCAAAAACAATAGCTCCACCGCTACCGATGCAGTATTATCAGTTCACTTTGAAGATTTACTGTTACAGATTTGTTCGTACACATATTGAACACCTTAAACTGTAGCTTTAGATTTATCCCACAAGCATGAGAGTGCTATTTATCTTCTTACCTCACTATTCTCAAAATGTTGAACTGCTCCTTCAACAAAACCCCGTTGCATAATAGAAAGCTTTGGGCCACTGTATTTACAGCACAGTACAAATAAAATATTGTTTTGACACCTATGAGCCCACCTGAGCAATTAAAGGGCAGTATCACATATTTTTTGACTTGTGCCAGGCCCAGGTCGCTCTGTTCTTTCTGCTGGTGTCTGCAAACCATCAAGTTGTTTTATAGACGGTAACTAACACGAATTACAGATTGCCAACCAAGACTTTAAGATCACCCAAGATAAATAATCGAATCTTCCAATCGCATTAAACATGAAGCAGTGGTCTGCTGAACCAAAGTTTCTGTTCTATTGTTTCACCATACCCAAGTAGTTTTTTAACTTTCAATCATAGTTACCGTCAATCACAAGGCACCCTTACAGGAATAATGTGTTAGGTAGGAAATCTAATCTCCCAACTCTCATTAAACTTAATATCCATGGATTTTTTAGCAGCTCTCTGGGAAGCTTTTTTTTATTTCAAGCTAAATATGATACTGCGATGGTTGCATTCAATGTAGAATACGTGGCATGCTTTCCAAATGACTTAAAGATAATGCAAACTAGGCAGAAGTCATAACACTATAAATCTAAATGACACTACAGAAGGATTTACGGAGCTCTTTGGCCTCCATCTCATCAGTGATCCTCATGCTGCTGCTCTGCTTTAAATCATGCAAGCATTTCTTCGCCTGGATCACTTCCTCGTGGCATCTTGTTCTTTCTGTGCTTTGTTCTCTGCCCCCTTTTGTCTCTGCTGTGTGAGAGAGAAAGCTGAGTGGAACAGTAACAGGACAGAACGTTCCTGATAGCCAAGCCAACTCTCTGACAGGCCTCGCACCTCTGTGATTTGTGACCCTGTGTGTGCTGCCTTTACTATGTGCATACACATGTCCGTTTTTTTCAATATTGTTGTGCACGACCCATAATCTCTGTGTGAGTGTTGCACATTCCTTGCACATTTCCAGAAACGCTGCCTAAATCACTCCTGGCCTTTTATTTAGCCTGTATAAATCAGTAGTTGGGGTGCATTGCTGCAGGGCAAGTATGTTCAGGTGCCAGTGGTCAATCCAATAACATATACACAAATTAAATACATTTTCAGTGATTATTTAAATGCCCTGGAATTCATGATATTGTCATTTGGGCCTTGCCTGCTAATAAGGACAAATCAAATTTTGGAAAATACTGCAAAATCCTACTTTGCACAGATTGAATTTCCTTCCTGGAAACTGTAGTGAAGTATTAACAGTCATAGTAAAAGCAGGTGAACTTAGCGCTGACTCACTCAAGACACTCCATGCGATGAATATCATAGCTGTTTGTTGCAGGCGAGGTTTATGCGTAAAGAAATTAGGACTTTTCTCTCCTCTGCAATTCCCAATATATTCCAAAAAATAAATAAATGGCCAAACCTTATAAAAAACAAAGTCAGCAAAGGCAGTCAAATCTGCAGGGAATAAAGAATAAGGACCATATTTTTGCCTTTGCGGTGGAGCGAGAAACCTGAGCAGTGTGTATGAACGCCTAATCTGTCAGTTTAGCAAATGTTCAGGGTTAAATCAAATTTAGTGCCTTTGCTGGGGTCTGGATGAAGGGGTTTTTCTAGGGGCCACCGTAGTGAGTTTCATGTTGGGGAAACTACATTTGGAGTGTTTCTTTGCTCCATCTCATCTCAAAACTGAAAAATACGACTGTTAGGTCACTACACTGCTGTATAGGTCAGCCAGTGATAACCATCAGACTTTAGGGTTAAATCTTCTAAATACCTAAAGTGCCAAAAAGGATGTTTTTAATGCTCACTGTCTCTTTGCATTTTTTTTTAAAGTTGATGAGAAAATGATAAATCTGAGCAGAGCGTCTTGGAGCTCAGAACAGCCATAACCATAATTCTGTTGAGAGGTAAAGAAGAGAAGCAGTGAAACACTGGGGCTTTGGGACACCAAATCCTCTGGCAAGACAAGAGCTCCTGAATGACAGAGTGTAAAGAGAAAGAGGATCGTAAAAGCAAAAGATTTAAAAACTCACCGACTCATCTACTATATATTAGTTGCATTATACCTCATTCCATCGCCTACCTAAAAGACGTCTGCAGACTGCAAGACTGCCACCAGATCATCAAAATAAAGTCAGAAGAACATTTGCATTTAATTTTAATAGAGTCAATTTGCACCCAACCAGTGGTTTCTTACACAAAGAAAACACATTTTCCCCTTGATTGCATTTGTTGGTGTTGTACATACATAGACTTGTCACTCTTGTAAACTAGAATAAGCAGAAAAAGCTTCAAATGTTGTGAAAGTGTTGTATTTTAAGCCAAAGCAGGATACATTCCAAAAATTGACCTAGTAGTTTAAGTACCTACACGTAACCAGACAGCAAGTCAAAACATAAGTGTATCCAACACAGGACATGAACTACCATCTCCTGGGTCGGTCCTGTGTCATAATGATGCCACCACCATGCCTACAACTTTCTAACATTGCCTTTGTTGGAACTCTTAAGGTGGAAAATTTTCCTGCACTATTACAATACAAAAAAATTTAGTTTGCACCCAACCAGTGGTTTCTGAGGGGTTAAAATGTTCTTCTATTGGCTGCATCATGCCAACAGTCTCTGTAGCTTCAGGCTGCATGTCTGTTGTCTGATCAAAGCAGCTCTACAGCGATCGCACTGGAAACAGTCCCATTCTCAGTCTCCCATGAATCGCATAAGCTCACAGGGGACAATAATCACAGTCATGTCTAAATATTTGAAAAATCAATGAAAAAGAAAATGGAAAAATGGATAAAACCTACGGCATTTTATAAGCTTTCAATGGCATTTTTTTGTCATTTCCATCCAAGCTTTTTTCTACATCTATAGCTTTGATTTTGAGACATTTTGGTAATCTATTTTAAATAATTCATGCTTTAATTGAAAGTAAACAATTACTAAGAAGATTTCAAACTCATGACAGACAACAAAGTAGACAATCTGAGTTTCCACAGAAACAAAATGTGCGCACTAAGAGAAAAACATAACAATACTTGACAGACTGGGACGTTTTTGTGTGAACTGACACAGATCTTTCTCTAATCAGCTCCACCCTCGGTCTTGGATGATACTGTAACTGTACCAGGTTGACGATGATTTATGAGAACAGGTATTAAAAGCCATGGCAGGACCGTCTCATGTTTCTCTTGGCTCTCAGCTCGTTGGCCCACAGAAAACCTTCAGCAGCTTTATTTCTTGAAATTTTCTGTGATTCAACTCATCTTCCACCTTTTACCTCTTTACTCTCCGCTGAAATTAGGTCACCCCTACAAAAGGAAAACTCCTCGGGCCAGGGGGCTTTTATCACACCTATTTATGTTTCCTCTTTGACTGGGCAACTCTGGCGTAGCAAATGACGCTAGCAGTAACCCTTTCAAAATTCATTAATTCTTCTATCGCCTTCTCATGCACTTTCTTTTGCCTTTTTTCATGCTTTGTGATCAACACACAGGGAAAAGCTCCACTGGACAAATAAAACTATGCTTGTAAACCTGCTGAACTTACAGTATATTGAGCAAGGGCTTTCCACAACTACTGAGAGCATACAAAAGTAACTGATGCGAAGTTTGCAGAGCAATGCAAGAGGAATGTTGGAATGTTTCACTACACTGTAAAACATTATTGTTTTATCAACAGTTTTTTTTAAAGAAATGCTTTTTAATGTGCTGTTATTTTACAAAGTGTTCCTGCTTTGGGAAATTACAGACTATAATAAAATAAAATCCCAGAAAAAGTATAAATTTACAGGTCAACTGTAAAAAACATAACAAAACTAAAGAAGCTGTGCCTGTATTTTTATAAATGGCAATTTGTTCTTTTGTAATGTTTGATTGTAAAATTATGCTATTTTTTACAGTATTTAAATCAATATTTTTAACAGATGTTATATTTTCATATTTTACATTTGTTTATATTTCATTTTTGTTAACTATTTGTTTGTTTTTTGTAAGAAAATTATGTATATTGGTTGTGTAATATTCTCAACTGTGATGCTACAGATTTTTTTGTTTTGTGCAATTACATATAATAACTAGTAAAAACATAAAAAGATGAATCTACATGTTTAACTTAAAAACAAAACAAATCAATAAAAAACAAGTCAAAACTGTAGACAACGTCCACAACAAAAATCTGTATCTTTAAATATAGTAATTCATCCTTTTACAGTGTCTGACTACAATATTACACTTTTTCCCCCCTGCATTTAAATCAGCTAAAATATCATTATTTTACAGACATTTTATTTCATTTTATTTATTTTCTTTTTACAGTTATGAATGCTGCAGTATTCCAACATATTTTTGTGGCCCCTAGCTGCCAGCTGATTTCACAGATTTTTATTTTCACTATTTTTTACAGTGTACCCAACTGACAGTTTATTGAGACTGTTTTTGTTTTCTATTTTACAGTGTAAACAAATATATTTGTATACCTGTATCACAACTGCGGTGGAGTCAAGATCTTTGTGTTTACACTAATCACCAACATTGATGATCCGATTATTCAAAGCCAATTTTCAGTCTTATGTTTGACATGATTTTGGATTAGTATCACCAGCTAAAGTTGTTGGACCTTGATGCCCAATTGAAAGCAAAAAAAAAAAAACTTTCTCATGAAATTATTTGAGCATTTGAGCTTACTTCCTAACACTAGAAACAGGATAATCCAACACCTCAGGCTCAATTAAACAGCTAGATCCCCGTTCGTCTGCGGCTGCTGTGGGAAAAGGGATGTGGAGCAATGATCCATGGAGATCCATGCGTGTGTGTGTGTGTGTGTGTGTGTGTGTGTGTGTGTGTGTGTGTGTGTGTGTGTGTGTGTGTGTGTGTCATAAAGAGATGGAGAGAGAGAGAGACCACAGTGGGTGACAAACACTCATTTTCCGCCCTGATAGCCAGAGCAGTGGGAACTTCCTGTGGGCAGCACACTCACAGAGCAGCTAAAGCCCAGAGCCAGCCGTCGCACACAGCGCAGGCGTGCAACTACACACAGCAAAGGCTCCCATTAACAACTTTGCACTTACATAACTCTTGATTTATGCTTTACCAAGCCCTGCCTCCAAAAAAATATGGTCCTATACAGCTGAACTGCATTCGCAATTACACGAAGGAAACACATTTTCCTGTGGATTGCATCTGTTTCTGTTGTATATACATAAACATGTCATTTACTGTATTGTTTCCCAACTGCTGCTGCTTTTCAGTCAATCAATCATGTATTGGGAGTGCGACTTGCCATTCTGAAAAACCAGAATAAGCAGAAAAATCTTTAAATGTTGTGAAAGTGTTGTGTTTTAAGCCAAAGTAGGATATATTCCAAAACCTGAAAAAAAGTAGTTTAGGTGCCTACACTTAACCAAACATCAAGTCACAATAAAACTTAAGTGTAAAATCAGTGGATCCAACACAGGATATGAAGCACAATCTTGTGATTCAGAGTCCTGTATCATAATGATGCCACCACCATGCCTATAACCTTCTAACATTGCTTTTGTTAGAACTTTTAGAGTGGAAAGTTTTCCTACACTATTACTTTGCGTAACGTACCTTACTAAAACGCAGTTGAAAATCCAGTTAAGGACACAACTGGCTTTATTGTACATACATTACAGTTAGAGTATTAGAAACTCCTTTGAAAATATTACACAACACGACCACAAGTCATGAATTCAGTGCTAAAATTCAAATAACATCTGTATGACTGTAATTAAAAACAAACAAACAAAAAAATAAACATCATAGTCATCATCAGAGTAGACTTTGGGGCAGGACAATTGGATTTAGAAGCTCAATTATGCAGAAAAGTTTCAAAAACGAAGATAGAAACTTTTAAAAAAGTTTTTAAAAAAGCAAAAAAAAAAGTCAGATAAATCTGAAGTGTCATGAGATGATTAATGGAAAAAGAAAGGGGAAGAAAGTTGTGACTCGCAACTCTGTTTGCAGTTTTTGGGTTTGTTATCTAATATTTGACATTTGGTGAGATGTTGCACCATTTCAGCATTTACTGAAATAAAAACACATGAGAATGAAAATCACTAGCCAAAAGGTTAGGGAACCACTGGAACAGTCTTCCACAATATTTTTGTGTTGTTTTTCAAAAGCTTGTTGTAGTTTCTATGAAGTGAAATCCTACCTTAAAAGTAACTGATGCAAAAAGGATATAATAAAGTAGAAAGAAATACTCTGAAAACTGTATTAAAGTACTTAAGTATATGTATTTAGTTAATGTCGACAATTACATGCAGGCAAAGGCCAGATAGTCTCACTTAAAAATCGCTATGTTTAATGTTTTTTGCATGAGGCCCTCCTAACAGAAGAAAAGGAGTCCAGAGCCTGTATTACATTACATTGTGGGATGGGTTTTGTGGAACTTGACACATGCTGTGGACTAAAAGTATGTAACATCAACCAAAAAAAAAGATGTTTCATGCTGTACTACACCAATTTTCTCTCAAGTCATCCAACTGTAAGAGATCACACTTGACTTGGACTTGTCTTGACTGATTTGGGACTACGTTCGTCCCGTAAGCATTAAAAACCAGCCACAGTGAAGTATATTGACTCCTAGTGAGCAAGTCTGGATGACACAGTAACACGACCTCAGCAGAGAGACGTTGACAAGTGGCAATGTTACCAAATCATATGCAATTCCCCAAACGCTGAACTGTCTGAATTGCTATGGGCAGAATTTTATAAGAGAGACTGTAAGAGCACATGGTGCATTATATCATGAGCTGTCACGGCGTGGTGGTGGGTGCTGATGCCATTCTGGGTGTAGGCAGGCGGGTTGAGAAAGGAGGGTAATCAGACCCTGCTGCGTCAAACTGGGATCACTGAGTCTAAAGAACTAAAAATAAATAAATAAGTAACTTGGTCCAGATTTGACATTTTCTGCGAAATGCCGTGTGGTGGCGAGCACACACACAACGCTGCAAAGCTCCTAGCTGTTCCAGGTCAGTGAAGCTGAATCAGAGTAAAGCGCCGCCAACACATGATGGCGACCAGCTTCCACATCGTCCCATGTAGGGACTCACTGCTGGCGTCTTGATATTCCCGGTAGTCTCTCACATGTTTGATGTTCCAACTCCTGTGTTTAGGTGACATCATGCAGTTACACACACTGATGACAGTGTTGTGAATCCATAGAAACAATGTGGGAACACAAGAAGGTATGGCAAAACTCTCCAGCATCTCCTGACAGCAAACTTTACATGAATGGCCTGTTACAACCATAGAATGCATAGAGAATATGGATGTAGCTGCTGGGTCTGGAGAGTAGAGATGGGAATTCCAACACTTTTAAGAGAGCCAGTTCTTATGGCTCGGCTCAGTAGAAAGAGTCAGTTCCTTCGGCTCCCAAGTGGCTCCTCAGATTTTCTGTTGCTTAAATTAATTTATTACCAAAAATTATGCATAAAATGATTTGCTAATGTACAAAAATACATTAAATCAAATGTTTATATGGCTTATTATACTCAACATAGAACAGAGGGCTGCAAAAATTTGACAATAAGATGCAATCTTTTAACTATTTACAGTGAAACAACATAGAGAAGCTTAAAGAATCACTCATAATCAATCATAGCCTTTTGCACAAACTGTCTCATAGACCCTGGGTTGTAGGTCTAGGTGGTTGTGGTGGCGTACTGGATGAGGCTGTAGACCAGGGATCCAGACTAACTTTTTCACTGGTAGCACCTTGTCATGGTAAAATACATCACTTATCGATAGACACTACAATTTACCAATGTTCCCTAAACGCCCCACACTGCAGACTATGGTAGCTGCCGTTGGGTGGCTGTGGTGCTCAGACAGATGAGTGACCAAAAGTGACCTTGAAAAGAGTTAAACTAAGGCATTCTAATGTCAGACTTGTCCAGTATATAACTAAGAGATTTTTTAACATACAATCTTTTCTATGAGCGGAAAAACAGTGCATGTAGGTGTGCTCCACATTTCACAAGAAGATTGCATTTTTAAGTGTAAATACCACAGTACACCAAAGTACTTGTATTTTCCACCACTATGGTTAAAACAGCTGTTGCCTGTTAGAGCGACCCCAGTACAGCTAACAGATCATCACACCCTCACACAATGTGACCACTTTCTAACTCGCACACTCGTACAATTTTAACTCTCAAAAAAAGGTTGCAAGTGAGACCCTTTTTGGTCACAGTCTGGAGCCCTGCTGTAGGTACTGCAGCAACAGCAACAGGTACAGTAGACATATTTTCATTAGTAGCATTCTCTCTCTCTCTCTCTCTCTCTCTCTCTCTCTCTCTCTCTCTGACACACAGACGTCACCACACATCATGTTGCTTACCGGCTTGAACAGAAAGAAATATATATATATTTCTTTCTATATATATATGACATTACCAAGCTACAAGAGCTCATGCCTCAGACAGCAAAAGCCCAGACAGAAGTCTGAAAAAGACCACAAAACAGCCCCCTGATCATCTGATTTGGTTTAGATTTGACACTGTGCTTACTCAGCTCTACAATGATCGAACGATCAATATCGAAATGGATCAGATGAACAGTTGTCAAAACATCCAAAAAACATACCGACATATACACAGATTTTTAAATTTTGCAGAGAGATGGCCAGTTGGGGGCGACTCTCCTGGCTGCACAAAGTAATGTGTTTCAACGGAAATCTATGAGAAGATTATCTTACTGCTCACCCGATTTGTTACCTTAGTAAATATTTTCATGATGGGTTTATGGTGTTGATCACTAGTTTCCTGTCTCCCTCAATATAGCATTGTGTTTATTTAATATCTTACAGTTCCATTTAAAGGCAAACTGACAATAAACAGAGCAGAGTATGCTTTAGGGTGTTGGTGCTTTGTGATTAATTAGTGTCCACCATATGGGCGTGCATGCTGCCCACTAGTCCTCAGTCAGCTCAGTCCCTCACATGCCATGTTCACTTTCAAAAGACCAAGATGACAATGGCCAAAGTCCAAACTCAAGGCTTCAAAATTAGTCCATGAACCAATGGATGATGTCAAATGCAGCTACACCCATCTGTCACATACAGACTGTGGTTGTAACTCAAAAAGTTTGTGCTGCTTGTGTGTGAGAGGTGTCAACAAACTACAAAACTGAGAATAAAATCGCATTTCAGTCATGGCTGCACTGCAGCAAATGTGCAATTCATATTTACCGGCTAACAAAAAAGTTCAACAGCTCTCTACTGTGCTGAAAATATTCAAGCATCATATTTTGTCCCAGTGATTGAGAGAAGTCCTTTCTTTCATGGAATTCATCCCTCCAGGCCTGCTGCTACTGCTGCTGAATCACCAGTTGTTCCTCTGGTCCCAGATTCTCCACTCCTCCAGCTCTCTGAGGAGGAACGCCAAGCCGTATATATTATACCTGCATCTATATGACTGTGCTGGGAGTCATGTTCCCTTCCAAAATGTACTCAGACGCTCTTCTTTCAGTCTGAGCTCTGGCTCCACGTTTTGCACCGCTGGGACCAAAGTCTGTATTTCTGTGTGTGTGCACGCATTCATTGTTTTTTAGGCCAAAGTTTGCCACATTCTTTCCATCATATTAGGGTGTACATTCATGCACGCGTGCATGCACTCACAAAAATAAAGAAAAAGAAATGTGCATTGGAAGGAGATGAGTTTGGAGAAGCTTGCGGGGTCGTGGTAAATCCATCACTTGTGTTTTTAAAAGCGGCCGTGCATGTGTGTTTCTTGATATGAGGTGCTCTCTTACTACATACACACACACTGAGCTTCAAACCAGTCCAAAAATGGGAAATGGCTTTTTGTTGTGGAAGGAGTTGCAGGTATTTTCCACTTCAGCTCCAGACAGATCCAGCTCTGACTGCTGGATGGCCTGATAAAAACACTGTGACCCACTTAGAAATATCTGACAGCAAACAGTCTCCATGTCACTGCCCTCCCTGACTTCATGCCTGCTACACAGTATGTAGCGGCAAATTCTTCGGATGCCCATAATTATTCTGGCATGCATGGCCTTCTTGCTCAGTCTAACTGCAATATGGATGAGGTCCTGAATTAGCAGTTTGGTAATCAAGCCACCAACCACTTTCAATGAGAAGACCACCTGCTGCTGGTTAAATTTGGCTGGTCTATTTCTTGCCAAACATGACCAGAACACGCTATTATTTTACATTATTACAACCATTGGAAGAGCTCACTCTTGGCTCAGTCTTATTTTGGAGCAGCTTTAGAATGTATGAAAAAGCACTGAAGCCATTTAAGAATTAGAAAAGCACTGTTATATTGCTGATTTTATGCTTGAACAGATGTGACTGACATCATGTATCATGGCACACTAACACATGCAGTATATTTTTAAAGGAATATAAATATGTCAGTTCACTTCCTTACTGACAGTAAAAATAGATTCCACTTTTATCAGTCCAGTACGTTCATCTCTCAGCCACAACATTAAAACCACTGACAGATGAAGTGAATAGCATCCATCATTTTCTTACAATGCAATGTTCTGCTGGTAACCCTTGAACTCAGGCATTAGTGTGGAGGTTGGTTCAACATGTACCACACACCTAAACATCGATAAAGATCTAGCACACCATCCCATGGCGACATTACTGCCAAACGCCTGAAGACAATCATAAAAAAACTGCGTAGACCCTAAGGCCTTGACTTGGTCTCCGAACTCCTATCATCTACGGGAAGCGCTCCAATGTGTAGACGCACCATCTTGAAATCCACAGGATCTAAAGGATCTGTTGCCAACGTCCTGGTACAGATACCACAAGACACTTTAAGAGGTCCTGTGTCCATTCCCCAATGCATTAGAGCTGTTTTGGTGGCACAAGGGGGGCTTACATGATATCAGGCAGGTGGTTCTAATATTATTGTTGATCGGTATATGAGAGTACTGGAAGCAGTCAGTTAGCTAATTATATTCTGGAAAGATGGAAATGGCTAACATGATTCAAGTGGCCAGTTTGTAAAATCTGAATAATTTACATATCAATTATAGAGTTCTGCGCTACAGGCAGATTTTTTATACTTTTTAATTCCCGTTTTTACAAGTTATTCAGGTTTTCTTTGTCTTATTATTCCTCCATTTCAAAGGGCAGGATGGCTTTGAAAAGAGGTAAAAGTTAGAATCGACCACAAATAAAATGTTTCATTTCCTAGGAGCACCGTGCCGAATTCAACAGACACAAAAGCCTCGAGGCATAACAGACAGTTCTAAATACTCTATGGACTGACTATGCGGTGCAAACAAACTACATATTTAGTCAACTAGCTGGCTAAAGCTAACCAGCTAATGGGTATATCATGGAACAACCTGTGGTGCTGAAAAATTAAGCCAATACTAAAGTGTCAAAAACTGCAGTTCGTTGAATTGCCACTTGAGGCTGGCTCCAGAAGAGAGTCAATCCCCACAGACCTCCATGTTAAAATGCCCAGTTTTACAGCAGAAATAAACATGTTATAGCCTGGTACAAAAATTGGTTTGAGCTCTATAGTTAATTTAATTGTTCATAACTTCACAGGGGATGATTCGTTTATGGAGCTTAATCATTTAACTTGTATTAAGGCTTAAAGTACGTGACTGGCCAGGACCACCACGGTGAGCTTTGAAACCACTGTTCAGGGAACCTACAAATAACACCACAGAGGGTTTGTCAATCTTTATATCCAGTCAGTGGGATGCACATCCATGTTTAGCCTACAGATAGCATATCAGTCTTCTCATATAACTCTTGGAAAGAAAATAAATGAACTTATTTCCCCAAATTTTAAACAATTGCTATAATATCTCTTCTTTTAATCAAGACATTGGTTGTTATTGAAGGAGTAGTGAAAGCCACAAACTGATTAGCTTAGCATAAAAACTTGAAAAGACTTTGTCTGAAGGTTAAAAAATGTGGCCACTAGTTTAGAGCCCAAAGATTATCACACTGCATCTTCTTTGTTTATTTATTATAAAACCAAAGTGTAAAAGTGACAAGTATCTGTTTTACTCAGGTTTCATTGTCATTCAGGAAGTTATTGTCCATGAGTTACAGGCTATCTGTTCAAAGTTTTTATGTTAAGCTAACCGGCTACTGTCTCAAGCTTCATATTTACCTTACAGACAAGAGTAGTGTCAAACTTCTCCTGTAACTATCTGCAAGAAGGTGAATACATTTATTTCTCAAAATATCAAACTATTAATTTAATGTTTATCTTTTTAATTAAGACAATAGAAATGCTTCAGAAGGAATAGTGTTACCTTTGACTGACTACTGCTCTCACAATAAATAACCCCACTAAGGTCACTTCTGCAGTCTTTCTCCTGGTTGCTTCACTTATTTGACCAATGCTATTTTTCTCCTTTTACGCCACAGTGCCCACTTTATTTCTCGTTTCACAAAATTCTGAGAAAAGCAAAACCCCTGCATTGCTTTTTCATGCCATTTCCCAACGTCTCTCTGTGGGGTCTGCTCTTAAAATCACATCTCTCACATTTACACACCGAACATTTGACTCATAGCAGGTTGACACTAGGGATATTTTCCATGCAGGATTAAATGAACACACGGCATCTTCTCTTACTTTGACCAATTTTTGTCCTCAATTCCTCTCCTGTTTTCCAAGCTGGAGAGCAAAAGTGTTTGGATGTAATGTCGCCGTAATGAGTGTAAACAGCACTGTTGGCTTGAATTTACAATTTCTGGATGTCTGCGGTCTGAGCCAGGGCCATCTTCTGACCAACATATACTGGAGCTGTGTTAATTTGCCAAATTCAATGCCTTAATGAATGCACCGCAGAGCATATTTAATTTGGTAAATGTGGCCCAATCTAAAATTAACACATTAACGCGCACAAAATAACGTCCCTAGAGGTAAATACCTATCTAGTCATCTACTAGTAACTCCAAATAATTATACAAGAATACCAGCTCTGTTTTGAGAGCAGCTTACTGAACGTCCAGCGCTGGAGAGGGGAGAGCTATGCAAAATCATAACTCATGACCACCCCGGTCACACAGTCACAGAGGAGCAGTTATATCCCTGCTTAGACATACCTTAGGAAATGTGATTTAGAGTTATTAGTTAATGTGTGTCATGGGACGAGCCAAAATGTGCTATGAATGTGCTCGGCAGTGAGTCAAGCACGGCTATAAGTGGAATAATCACACGAAGCAGGGTGTCATGCCTTTTCAGAAGGATTTAGGGGAAGTCCAACTCATTCCCCTTGTCTCTTTTTTCTCTCCCCCTCTTTTTCTTTCAGCATCAGCTTGGCCAAATATTTTCAGAGGAATCAGATGTAGGTTTTCGTGCACTAAGCAGTCGTGGTGCTGCACGTGTGCTACACCGTTCAGCTCCCACCTGCAGCCTCAGGAACACTTTGCCGTCCAAGTTACCGTAATGTGCAGCAGAAGGATGAAGTCACTGCATGCGGCTGGCGGTCACTGTGTGAAGTCAGGCCGTGAGAGGAAATATCAGCACCTCCATCACCTCTCCACATCCACGTATATACTGCTCTTTGAAGAAAAGCCTGCACAGGAAAGTCTCACATCTTTATGACCTTTAAAGATTACAGTCAGAGCTTTCGTTGGGTCAGCTGTGTCTGTGTGTGTGAGAGAAAAAGGGAACTGAAGACGTGATATAGCTTCGGGGCGTAAGGCAAACCTTTAACTCAGCAGTCTTCCAAACTTCAATCCCACACTCTCATTCTGACCCTCCTTTATGACTGATGTCCAGGAAGGAGCATTAGACATGGGCCAGTGTACACTTGTTATTGTGTATATATTAAACACACACACCCACACTGAGATACAGAGATTCTCAGGTCTGGCTAATGGGAAAGATAACAATCCTCGAGTCCAGAGTAAGAAAACAGCCGTTTCTCTCTGGCGATGAGTTGCATAATGGCACTCAATAACCCGACGTCTGTAGAACGTCCAGTCCACTCGAGAAAAGGGAACAAGACCAAGACTCATGAAAACATATCTGGAGTATGATGTGCTGCAGAGGCGTTGTCAGGATGTTGAAACAGTAAGGGCTTAGTGCAGCACAGAATTCTTTCGTTTTTAATATAACTGTCCCATTTTCACATTGTGACACAGTAGTCTCTGCAAAGTAAGATCGTCCTGCTGTGCTTTCTATGTTGTCGCAGTGAGTGCAGGGTAGTTTTCAAATGGTGCTTAATTTGTATGCCTTGGATTTAGTGTAATTATTATGATCTACAGCTATAATAATGTGTAAAGATGTGCTTTGTTACAAAAAATGTGTCAGAACCACTGAGTTAAGCTGCGTTTGGCTACCAGCTGGAGGGAAATTGGTCGATTGTTATTTGAAATGCTGGGAATAATCCGATATAATTGGGTGACCAAGCCTTTAAATAACAAGAAGTGATGCAGGTGCCGTGATGGGAAAAAGTTCTCTCATAAAGCCTCATAACACAAAACCCCAAATACACAACCAATGGTAAGCCAATGACAAAAAAATCTATTGTCTGTGTTAATGACAAAAAAAGTCCTACCAACACCACGTTTAGCCTAGTGATAACTCTCCCTCAAACTTCTCTGGCCTCACCTGAACCTTGCTGCCTTCCCCTTTTTCTTTTTGAAAAAAGCTTCTTATTTCCACAGACTTCAAGGCTTATCTTGGTGAATTAGCTGACAATCTGCCAGTTGGGGAAACAAAATGATGAGGGTCAAGTTGATCTTCTTAATGACACACAGAGGATCCAAAATGCAGGTGACTTGCAGTTTTGATTAGCAATGTCATCTTCAGAATGACAGATGAATAGGTATTTGCACTGATACTTATTTCCTGAAACTCTGTTGAATGGACATTATTTCTCATTTTTGTTTACCAGAAAACTGGTGCTATAGCCTCAGATGGCCAGACCTAATGATGCCACTGAAGTTGCGCTTCGGAGACTATTTTCTCCTCTCCCCATTCCCCTCACAAAGCTCTTTTTTGTATCTCTTCATCAGACTCTGATCGCTGCATTCCTGCTGGCTGGGCTCCCATGTTGCCCCTCCACCACAACAATCCACACATTATTAAGCCATTAGCCACTGACCTCTGGCTTTCTGGGCAGCCTGGACCTCTCATAGGCCAGAGGACAGCTTAGAGGATGAGAGTGGGGAGATAGCACAGTGGAAGCTTTGTGAGATGAAACAAAAGCTGCGTTCAATTAACAATCAGTTGAGAGTCTCTCTAAGTGGCTCTGGAAGTTTGCCAAAGCAGCACTATCAGCACCAAGAAACAGCCTGGTCAACTCTCATGTGTTAGCTTGGTACCTAAAATATCCACAAGTCAATGAAAATGAGTTCATTTATTTGCAAGTTTCACACTTTTTGTGACAACAACTGTCTAAAACGTGAGTATATGAGTCTCTTTAATGGGGAAAATACACCAATGATAAGAAAGCATTCAGCAGTTAATGTTTTGTTCCTCGTCTGGCAAACCGACTCTCACGCAAACCTCACTTCCTGACAGTCTCCGATAGGTGAAAGGGCGTTCAGGTCAGAGGTGAAAGGTGTTGTGGTCGCAACCTAAGCTATGAGAACCACTGCCATGGGAACAGCAGAGACCCAGGGGCTGAATGACTTCCTGTTTGCTCAACAGCCGGTCTGAAAAGACAAGACTTACATGAATGTCTAAATTTGTCATTTTTGATTTTGAACTCACTTCCTGACAGCAGTTGGTTTAACTGATCTGCTCCTTTGCAACCCTTCGCCATAGCAATGTTGATGTGTATCTGCAGTGAATCATAATTCGAGCCTAAAGTCATGAAAACAAATGAGAAAAAACGAATCCCTGCAACATGAAACCTGCTGTTTATGACTTTCACAGACTCCCATTTCAAACTGTCAGCCAATCTATAAATCACTCGAAATGTTTAGTTATTAATGAGTTTTGTGATTTTTCCACAAGCCAGCGCCTCGTTATTGAGTTAAAGTGACTAAAGATTTTCTGCCAGAAGCAGAGGGAGGGACTTGAAGCTTTCCCTTGGTTTTCCAGAACTGATGAAGCATTTGACTGCATTCCTGCATAAGTACATCCTGGCACTCTGTTTACTTGTTTTGCCTAAAATCAACCAACTCAATTTTTCTTCCTGTCAACCAAGGAATCTGCGATTTGGGGGTGTATTTGTGCATTCATGTGTTTGTGCATATTGAATGTGTAGTATTCCCCTGTCATCACTACAGGGGAGAGTTGCATACTTTGCTCTGCTTTGTCAGCATTTACATCCCACAGGAGGGAATACAAGTGAAAAGCTGTCAAGGTGCTGATTCAGAATAGCTCAGGCTCATCTGCACAGTCATGATTTATCACTACAGGATGGGAAGACATTTAATGGTGATACACACTAAATGTTGGCATTTTTGCCTTGAATGAGCCTAGAAGTCAGGATTAGTGGTCGGATGTGGTAAATACTTGAGGTGCTAAATGCATTATCACAATCGGTTCCAGTTTTTGTTCAAATAAACCACACACTTACGTTGCTACAAAAGCTGCAACATGCAGTTAGAGTATGGTTTAGCTACAGCATTGAGTCATACCGACATGAAGCAGAACACCAACCTGTCATCACGTAGGAACTGAACATACAGTTAGCAAGCATTCGAGTTCCTGTTGCTTTGATTTGGTTTATATATTCTGTGTTGAGAAATTGAGGAGAATATTTGTTTTTATAGTCTGAGTCACATGGAAGAAAGGGTAAGCAAACACAAAACCTCAGCGAGGAAGTCTTAAGATGAGAATGAGACATTCCAGCGTAGGTTGTTTAATTGTGCATGCTCATTTCATTGCACTGCTGTTGCCAAACGTCCTGAGATGTTTTGCAACAACAATGATGGATTTCCCTGACCAGCAGCTGGTGTTGCTGCATGATCCTCCTCGACTGTGTTTGGAAAGCAGCGTCATTGTGAAACTGGGAAAAAATTCTCAATGTGGTGTTGTCGCAAATGTCTACAAACGCTATAAAAACACGCTGACCTAAATTAAACCATTGTGCCGGCTTGACCGTGAAATTTCTGCAGAGCCTGGCGTGGACCTCAACGGAGGGCATTCGGAGATGGATCTGCATGTTTGCTTTTCTTAAAGTTAGAAAGCTTCATCAGCAATAGAGTTTGAAGTTGGAGTGGATCAAATTCAGAGGACAGATTCCTGTCTGAAGATTAATTAATTTAATCTTTACTGAAACTCAGAATACAGAGCCCACAATACAAGATAGTAATGAGGTAATGTAAAGGAGTAAAGAAACATTAAGAGCCTAATAAATAAATAACACCGAACGTCTATCTTTCCTTTCAAGGGCCACTCAACCTTAGTGTACAGCTCAAGTATTCTAATTATCACCAGTACAAAATGTTAATTCATAGAGATTAAACAGTGTCCAAGCGCTTAAGAGTCCCCACAAAAAAGTCACCATAATCCATCATTGACAGAAAAGTTGCCTCAATTAACATTTTTCTAGAATGCAGTGGGAAACATGATTTATTATTGTTATTATAACTTTTTTAAAGCATATTTGCTCATTAGTTTTGACACACTATATTTAAAAGCCATCTTCTCATGTGTCCAAATATTTAGACATTATTTTCCTGACGTGTACGTGTGATTGGATGCCTGTATGCACACATTAGTGCTGGTTTTGTAATAACATGTACATGCATGTGTGGATGTGGGCTATAACTAACAACTATTTTGCTGTAGCATTAAGGTCACATGTTTTAGACATCTGCTAAATAACCATAAAGGACAGTACAGATGCTGGTCCCTTACTGTTGTATTACAGGCTTATATTAAGTGTGATTTTTGGTGATTTATGTCAATTTTTGTTACAACACTGCAGTTTTCTGACACCCAGCTTCAGTATAATTTGTTGCAAAGTTGTTAAACCTGGTGGCAAAGACCCAGCAGTGACACCAGAACACACAGAACGCTCTCATGTCACAAACTGACAGGCTCACAGGGAGGGTCAGCGTAAAAACCAGTAAAACCTTATGGATGTTTTGACACTCCTGATGGGGGGCCGGTGCAAACCAGCAACATGCTGATGGCAGCATTAAGCCAGCGCTGCTCCCAGTAAACCACATGTAGGAAAACTGACATTTAACTTTGGTGAAACATCAACTTGTGCACGATGAATATTTTATACATTCAAAAAAAGCCTGTACAATATCAGTTTCCCCATATACACAAATATCTTTGCAATATCAGTATTTCCTAAATAGGTATTTTCTTCTCATGGAAGAATCTGTGCAACATTGTAGTTTTTCAGCATGCAGAAGTATGCAATATGTTTGTTTTCTATCTACACAGGATTCTGAGCAATATCTGAATTTCCACATAAGGTAGAAACTGCACAATATCAACAGTACTTATGTTTATTTCTTGTTTAGTTTTATTATCTACTGATGTTCCCTACATGTTTGTGCTATCCCTTGTACTGCTGCAAGACTGGAAATTTCCCCATGGTGGGATTAATTATCTGATCTGATCTGATCTTATCCGATCTTATCTTAATCCAGAGAGATATAAACAGTCCAAGGGCTTAAGAGCCACCACAAAAAATGTCACCATAATCCAGCACTGAGAGAAGAGTTGCCTAAATACGCACTTTTCTACAATGCAGTGGGAAAAATGAATTACTCCTGTAAAAGAAAACAATTTTTGGACAGAGCTTATCATATCTTATCATATCTTATCTTGAAGCAGGTTCCTGTAGTTTCTGTGCTAAATTAGACAAGGTGCTCAGGGCAATACTGTTGACTCAGTGGAGCTGCGAATTTTCGATGTTTCCAACCAGCTGTTCAACCATTCTAATTGTTTCAGTTAAGCCTCACTTTAATAGTAGTTTTGCCTAAAGGGTGTCATTTTAGCTTGCAAGAATCTGGCAGAAACCCTGCTGAATATTTTTGGTTCAGCCAGTGTTCCTTCAGGTTTTCTGTGCCGAGACTAGCAGCGAACTTGTTTCCTCTGTCTTTAGACTTTTATATGCTCACATTGTGCAGCGCATCACATCAGTTAATGACCCACTTCACCATTACACCATTACACTGACACTTCATTTGGTCATTGGTTTTAGCTGACTGCATTGGATATTTGCTACACCCTTAATGTGTACATGCATTGCTTTCCTCTTAGTCTGTTTTTGCCATAGGCTGCATATAATTAATCACTAGCCCTCCATGACGTTACCCATAAGTTTCCTGGAGAGCAGTTTTGAAGCTAAGCGCTCATCCTTGCAGTGCTCGTCTCTGCCCAGCTAATCCAAAAATGAGCATTGCGTGTATTTTATCATGGGTTTCTGTGGGGATTGACCTGCTTTTAGGACCGGACTCAAGTGCTCATTCTAGGAACTGCACTTTTTGGCACTTCTGCATTGGCTTCACTTCTCAGCCCTGGCGGTTGCCTCTTTATGTGACCTTGCATGAACCGCTCTAATTTTTACATGATGCCAGAGAAATACAACAAAAATTATTGCCAAACAGCTTAAATGTGGTTTCCATATGTCCATATATTGTTCTTATTTGTAAAACATTTATTACTTGTGACATTTCATGTGGACTCAGAAACTTTCTAAAACATTACTATTCCTTAACCTATTTAATTCATTGATGCCAGATGGCAGATCAGAAAAATATTCATGTATATGTCATTTCACAAATCAGCAAAACCACAGATCATGTAGGAATTCAAAGCTCTCTTCTTGGAAGTATGTTAGAAACGTAGCATTGCAAAAGCATCCATGCCAGATACATTAATGTTAACACGACATGGATGGTATCAGTGCTGATTAATCAAAGACGATGTCAAGGATTTATTGATGCCCCATAGACAGACTAATGGGCTGAATTAGTATTTTAAGGCCCGCTATATATTTATGAGGTTTAAATGAGGATGCAAGGCAAGCTCATTTTCAGCAGACGCCACTCTGACTCACACACTAGCAAGGCCCACTCATGTTGCTTCCTGCATGTATTGACAGGTGCACACACACACACACACACACACACACACACACACACACACACACACACACACACACACACACACACACACACACACACACACACACACACACACACACACACACACACACACACTCATGCTTGACCAGTACAGCAAGCTCAGCTGTTAGACCCAGCAGTTGCACGTCAGTCAGCTCCGTCTGCAGGCGAGCAGATCTGAGAAAGGCATTCTCAATCCGAGCCTTTCTTGGATCGCTCTCCCGGGGGGAGCTTTAGACAGCTCAACGGCCAAACCTCATTCTGACCCGGGTGGAAATGGGTCATCAATAATCACAAATCCGCCGTCACTGAGGGGAATCCAGGGTCCATGCATGCGTAATGAAGAGCATCTGACACACCCGTTCCCCTCATCTGCTCCCTGTGTCATGAGCGTAATGGCAACAACGTGTGGCTGAAAGAGATTCGGAGTCACACCCGGGAGAAGCGAGACTTTTTTTCACTTCTCTGTGAGTCAAACCATGAAGAAAAATCATGCCGTGACTGCTTTGAACTGACGCATTATGAAAACGCAACTCACAAACACATCAGTGAATCAGTGTTCAGTGTTCAGAGGCTCAGTTTAAATCTGCTGCGGTCTGTGCAACGTCACATTCAGGTGGATTGATCGTGACAGCGGTAAGCAGAGACAGTGCAGCTCCAGGATAGTCTGGGCTTTCGTGTGCCAGGCATGCACACCTTCTCCTCTTACTGCTGGGCCGAGGTTCAAAAACGCAGGCAATGCTTTGATCCTCAAACGCGGTCACTATAAATGATAGTGACAACGACTCCTTCCAATACTGCTGGCCCTCGGTGCTGCCAGGTACGAGTAGCAGATGCTATGTGCGGTATTGCTGCACACCTGTCTCTTTGCTCATTGAGTGAAAGAGGATAATGCCTGCTGGAGTGTGGTTAACCGCTGCAGCGCCAAACTTGGTGGGGTCTATTTTTAAGGAGGGAGAATATATGCAGAAGAAAACTGAGAGGTTTTCAGACTTAGAGATACGGTGTATAGGATGTCGGACCCACAGGTAGATGTGTTCTCCCACCACAGAACCCACAAAAAGTATTCACCCCCCCTTTGGAAGTTTTTCCCTTTTTATTGCTACAGATTGCAACACAGTAATGTCAACTCATTAAAAATAGAACATGTTAAATAAGTGATTGTATAACTATTCACTCCCTCAAAGTGAGAATCTAGGAGATGCACCTTTGGCTGACATTCCAGTAATGACCCTGTGTGGATAGATCTCAATCAGACTTGCACATCTGGACACTGCAATTTTACCCTGTTCTTCTTCGCCAAACTGTCAGGTTTCATGGGGATCATGAGTGCACAACCATTTTCACGTCCATAAAAAGGTTTTCTATTAGATTGAGGTCTTGGCTTTGACTTGGTTACTGCAGAACATTCACCTTTTTGTCTTTAGACCATTTCTGTGTAGTTTTGGTGGTCTGCTTCGGGTCATTGTTTTGCTGGAAAACAAATCTTCTTCCAAGTCAGGGTTCTCTTGCTGACTGCATCAGGCTGTCCTCCAGGGTTTACCAGGCAAGTTTACAAACTTTCCAGGACCTGTTGTCGAGAAATAATCTCTGAATCATGATGCTGCTACCGCCATGCTTTGCTGTAAGCATGGTGTGATAATCTGCAGTGATGCCAACTAAGATGACGTCTAATCTGATGGTCAAAAAGTTTCATTTTGGCCTCCTTAGACCAAATATTCTTCTTCCATTTGAGTCTCTTAGGTGCCTTCTGGCAATCTCTGCTTGAGACTTAATGAGATTATTTGTCTTACACGCAAGACTGGACAGTACATCAAGTGACGTTGTAAGGCGTAATAAACAAATGACTGAATCTAAATTAAGAGCAAGCTTAAATGTCTGCCTATTAGTTATTGCAATGACATGCAATTTAAACTTGTGCCATGTTGAAAGTGAAAAATGTTGCTTGTGAGACTGCCGTCACCACTTCTACAGAAAAGTGACTATGATGCTCATCTAGACACATAGCTGACATGTTCTGATTCCACCACATTATCAGAAATCAGCGCATGTCTGAAACCACTGTATATTTAGTTTGGATAAGAAATAGCAACACTAACAGAGTTGCACAGTGTTTTTCAGAGTGTGATCTATTGTTTGTTGTGATTGTGAAGAGTATTTGGACATTATGAAAGTAGATATCTGCATCATTCCCTGGTGAATAGGAAGAAACTGACGCAAAGTATATAATGCATATTCAAGCTCAACATCAAAGAAAAGTATATGGCTCGCTAGTAGAATACTGGCAATGAGGAGTTCCTATGAAACAGCAATTTCCCTCTTAAGCACATTTACAAGCACAGTACCAGGGGTTTCCATTTGGTCCAGCTGCCAGCCAACGAGTCGACTACGCATTTAAGTTCAGCCAGCTATTTTATTATGTTAACTTTTGATTCAATAATATACTTTTGATTAACACAGTTTGATTTCCTCTGGTACAGGTTTTACAACCACTAGTCTCAGCTTCATTACACTGCAAGCGTGATGATGGAGAAACTCGTCTTTCTGTCTATATCAGTCCCACCTCCACATAGTGACATTTTTCATATATAACACACAGACAGTCGTAGGATTAATGGAACAAAGAATGAATAATCTTTATTTATACAATGCCTTTAGCAGCAGAAGACGACTAGAAGTTGAGTTGATTCATCAGAATCACATGATGGGATGTGAATCACATCGTTTGATATTTTTGAATTATTTTTGGCCTATTTAGCAATTTTTTTTTAATACCAATACATATGCAAGATGTATGGGATTAAAATATGTTTCACCTTAAAATATGTTTGTTTTCTATATATGAGAATGCAGTTATGGTTTGAGTAAAATAAATTAATCATAATTGTGGAATGTCTTCATAAACTTTACAGTGAAGGTGTCAATAAGCAGCAGCAAGTAATAAATAGTATGTAATAATTCTTAATTAGAAATGTTCTAATCAGTCAGGAATAGGTGTGGTTTTACAGAACAATAGCTATTTACATAACGGGTGAGCCAAAATGCACAAGAAGCCTTATTCTCCTTTAAAATAGCTCATTGCATGTTTACAATCAGGTAGGCGGCTCATTGAAATATGCAATAATTAGGATCAGTGCATAGCAATGAATAGGGGTATGAAAATGTGCCAGGGGCCAAATAATTTGGGATTTTATGGTCAGAATCTTTCTCTAGGTGGCCACGTTTTCCTACATCCCTGTGGAAAGCCCTGCAGTAGTTCTAAAAGGCCAACTGCACATAACAAAGTGTAAATAAATGTGCTTTATTACAAAAACATGGAAAGGTGAAAAGTCCACGATCCAGTTTTCCACAATTGCGAAGGGAGGGACAAAGAAGCTAAAGATCACAGTGAAGCCAAGTGAAGTCATGCCTAAATTCCTCTGGAATGAAAAGGTCTCAGCCTGAATCCAGCAAGTGGATCGATTTCAACTCAGGCATCACATATATCACCAGGTCTGTGCCGTGCTTCTGATTTGAGCTCATCCATCCATCCATCCATCCATCCATCCATCCATACATTACTTAATACCCATGAACTGATCGTGTTCAGGGTCAGCAGAGGGGCTGGAACCAAACCTCGCATGCAATAGGTGACAGGCTGAGTGCACCCTGGATGGATTATAAGTCTGCCACAGGTCGAATGTATCGACAGACCCACAGTAGATCACTGCAGGGCCCCAGTTGGCCTTTCTGTGTGGAGCTTGTATGTTCTTCTCGTGTCTGCGTGGGTTTTCTTTGGGTGCTCCGATTTCCTCCCACATGCAGGTTTACAGAACTGGAGACTCTAAAATTTCCCGTAGGTGTGAATCAAGCCCCCGAAGGTTGCAGTGAAAAGGTTAAACCGTGTCAGTTGCTTTGTGAAAACAAATTAATTTTCGCAAACATTTGTGATGTGAGCTATTCAGCGACGTGGCCTTGGTGAAGGATTGTCTTTGGTTCCAGGAAGTGTTTTCAAACCACCTGCTGCTGCCAGATACCCTACGTCCAAAGTCAACTGTGTGAATGTGCGTGCATGCATTCGTATTAATCCAGTCATGTTGGGGTGCATGCATGTGCTCTTGCGGTTGCTTTTGTGTGCATGTGTGTCCAAGAGCATCCAGCTCACGCATTCCTCTTGGATGGAGTCAGAGCTTTGGAGGAGACCCTGCTGCCTGGACTATTGAGAGTGTCAGGACCATGAGGGAAACAAGAGAAGAAAAAGAGAAAGTGAGCAAGGCTGCTTTTCAGTGCAGCGCTTGGTAATATGCCACACACACACACACACACACACACACACACACACACACACACACACACACACACACACACACACACAGAGAGAGAGAGAGAGAGAGAGAGAGAGAGAGAGAGAGAGAGAGAGAGAGAGAAACTAAAAGCCCCCCTGCAAAAAAGTTTTTAAAAAAAACTCTTCTGGATCCTGGAGGCAATTTCCTCCTTTGGTTCACCCAGATATCACTTAATAACTCAGGGACAGCTTTTTTTTCCCCCCTCTCACATATGTACAGGTGGATACCCCCTCTGAGGACCCCCAGCCCTAATCCCCAAAGGCATCTCCTGGAAGCTTCTTTCTGATCCTGCTTCTCCAACCAGCGTTGGTCGTCTTCCCATCCAAAAAGCCTCTGTCTGGGAGGCCTGATTACACAGCAGCTCAGAGGTGGATAAAGGAGCTGGATCTCTACTATTGCTGTGTATGTGCGTGTGGTAAACCACTACACTGGTCTCCACATGCGTTTATAATGAAAGAATCAGCTGGTTGTGCAGCACGTTGTACGTCAATGTCAGCATTCACTTATTATTTTCAGCTGACCTAGAAAGATGACATCCATCCTGAGAAAGGTACAGCAGGTTTAATCTATTCAGGACAGCCACAGAAAGTAAATCTGACTAATATTCATATTGGTATTTTAAAGGTAATTGAATCTGATAAAAGTAAAAATATAACGGCTGATATTAATTTACTGACAGGCAGTTATTTCAGTCTAACTGGGCCAAGTCCCTGTCTATGGAGAGATCCCTAACTGCAATTTCTATTGTCACTGGGACATGAAAATTAGGGATTGACCAACATGTTGCTTTTCTGTTTGTTTGGTTTTGTTGTCGGGGCCGAAACTGACAGAAATTATATGTAATCATGAAAAATCAATAGCCAATATTTTCAGCCAACATACGCAAAGCATTATATATTACGCAATGAGACAGCATGTAACAGCAGGGAATCTGTCATTCATAACTATGTTACTACAAAAATAAGGATTACTATAACGAAATGGGACAAGATAGGAAAAGGAGTGATGATGCATTAGTGTTGTTTGATACTTTGCCCTGTTTACTGTGAGATCAACTGAAGTTGATCAGTTTGTCTCTTACAGTTGCATCCACTGTTTGTCTTTATTTTCTTGATCTTTCACTGTTCTATCACTTGTATTGTTCATTAAGACCCATATCTTAAAGCATTAGCATTAGTGTTTATGTTGTAAAAGAAGCCAGTTTCTTGACTGGCACCAATGGCTGCGCTTCTTGTTCAATATTTGCAGGTTGTGTCTCTGCTAGAGACATGTCTCTCAGTTAGAACAAAGCGTTAGCCACAGGCCTGACAGCAAGCCTCTACAGGACAGCCTTAGCTTTGCACTCTCCACAAAATAAGTGACGGTCGCACTGACACCAACAAATGAAATATTCAAGTATTTTTCAGCATAAACAGGAAACTGGGTTTGCTTGTGTAAGATTGCTGTGTTTTTATTACAACTTCAGTTCACCCAGTGCCTCACTTTCCAAACAAACCTCCGCTCTGCAAATGTCTGTCCCTGTCTGCAAACAGTAGCTTTCCATGCTGATTGGCTGTTACTCGTGACACATGACAATCTCCCGTCCACAAACTGCCAAAATTTGTTGTTGGGCCACCACTGAAGGCAGTGAACTCAACATCTTTGGTTTTTTGATTGTTGAACCAACAACAAAATCACAGTACTCACAGTACAGCAACTTGCGTTTTCTCTAGTTTTTGACCAGATTATCAAAATAAACATCAATCAGTTCAAAGAAATAAAGCAGTTTGATAAAAAAATATGATTTAACAACAAATCACCACAACATAAATGAAAACAGCTGTTGATATTCTACTTCTGTGGTAGAAATTCATGACAAATGTGTAATTTATCACAATACAAATACCCAAATGATGTGAAATAAATCTGGGGCTTTTGGAGCCCACAGGGGAAATGGGCCTCTGGGCAGCTGGTAATCCGGCTCTGCTTTCACCCTGTCAGTGTGTTTTGTGATGTGTAAGTCGCTCAGAGAGGCGTAACCTGCTCCTGAACCCACCGGCATTAGCATAGTGTTGGACATTTTCGGCATATCTGAAAAGTCAACAGTGATTTTTCAGCATAAAGTGAACTCGTGAACTTGTGTCATCTTGAGTTTGTACCACAAAATGTTCGCCTCCGTCCACACAGACCCCCTCCCAGTCTGGCTTCCAACCTGGCCAGTCACTCTCCGACATCAAACCGAAACAGCCAAACCACAGCACAGCAACAAATCCTCCTCCCAGGAGTGTTGGGCTTTGATCTGCATGTTGTCGCAGCTCACCGGGAACACAGATGCAGACAGAACCCAGAGCAGGATTTTGCTTCATGTTTTTACAGCCTTTTGAGAGCGACGTGATTCTTACAACATCAGTCTGCAGCTCTGCTATAAAGTATATGAGCATTTTAACCTATGCAACAGCAAAATGAATTCCACTTAAGCTCGAAAACATCACATACTGCAAGACGTATGTAGCTGCATGTAACAGCATTACGTCATATTATTTTACAGTGCGAGTTCACATGTAAAAGCCAGTGTTCCAGCCTATCGCTTCTATCTGATTTTATTGATTAAACTGGAGACGTAAATCAGCACTTAATTGGCTTACAATGATATTATAGCTTTACCCTTAAAGAGAAACCGTGTGACCTTTGACCACAAAGCGGAGCCAAATGGAGGAAGATGAATGGCATCAAATTATATATTCTGAATACTTTAAGTGCGACTTAATGGTTCAAGGCTTGAGGTTCCTGTGCTGTACATTACATCACCTAATTAATGTGGGCTAAACTATGCTGTACGCTCGCTAATGTGACAGCCTGATGACTGTTTTCACGTGTGCGAGCCAACCAGCGCTGGGTGTGTCGGGTAGAGCGGCTCCAGCTGAGACCCTCAATGCAACTTAAACGATGTCGTGAAACCCCGCAACGGTGGTAATGTTGTTATTCGTATTGCAGATCTGCTCCAATGGTAAAGTTTCAATAGAAAATGAAATAAGAAGCACAAGTATCCTGACCCAATAAAGAGCAGGAATCGTGACATTCACATAGGGGATTTTCACTTTGCATGATTTACACTTCAGTTTTTTGCTCATCTTAAAATTGCCATTGCAGGGAAGTTCAAAACAACGTCTACTTGGATGAAAAACAGACTCCTGTTTCTTGGAAGTGAATTACCTTCTACCATCTTTTTTACATTTTCTCCTCTATGTACCCCCTTAATATCCTTTAACCCCTTAAACCTTCTTCTTCTACTCTGAAACTTCCATTTCGCCCCTTCTCTCCCTCTCTGCACCCCAATGTTCTGTAAAGATTGCCACCATATGTCTCAGAGAGGGATACTACTACATGGCTGGATCCAGTGCCTCTGGCTGAGAAAAATGCTGGGCCTCAGTGGGCTCAGAAGCCTTGGCAACTCCCATTCCCACAGATCGGTACTTTACCTTTACATCAACATGGCAGCAGGCCCACATCCCTCAAAGATCTCTGCTTTCTGTCTTTTCACCTCATCCATCCACCCCCCTATTCGTCTCCATCTGCGGCCAATAGCTGATCCAAGCCTTCCTTTCTCTATGTACATTTTCACCTGAAACATCCTCCTCCCAGCTCCATAATTCCCTCTTCACAGTGTTCATCCGAAAGAAAAAAATTCCAAACTTCAATATGAATCCAAATGTTTCTCATTTTCAAGTGTTGACCTTACATCAAGTTAATTGTACATGCTCGTTTGCTGACAGTAAAATGAGAGAAAACAATCCTGTGAACGGCTAGAGTTACAATAAATAAATTTGTTCCAACTATAGCTGTGACAGGATATGTGGGATTTGAACCCTGTACAGAATGCTGAGTCAAACATAGTATAACTGGTGCAAGGGATTTCTCATGGGACACAAAGATATGTGGTCCATGTTGAAAGGTGAGCAATTTGAAAGAAAAAGTTTATACTGGTTTGATCAACGATTTTCTTTTTCAATTGCTTAAAGTAAAACTAAAATTAAAAGTGTGATTAAAAGAAATCCAATACGTCTTTGTGAGACTGCGCTCCGATAGGTTGTGCAAGCAGAACATTGCAAAGGTTTCATTGTAACAGTGCTATCTATGCTGTCTGGCTGAGTAATTCTACAGTGAAGAAAGGAGTAAGGAAGATGACATATTCATAAAGCCACACAGTCGCTGTAAGGAGGAGGTCAGGGTGGATGGATGGGACAACGGCATGCTGCTTAGGCCAAAATTATAGATCTTTCTTTGACTACAGCCATTCTAGAATCTTAACCATATGTTAAACACTTTAACTAGTTCCACCAGGGTCTGTATGTCTGCAGCGAGATGCACATCAAGGACCCAGAAAAGATCCTCAAAAACTGAGGACACACTTAACTGGAGTGACTTCAAATTTGACACTGCAGTTACGTTCCCTGGCAGCTCACCCACCAAGTTTCAAGTATATGGGATGAACAGATGTTGAGAAAAGTGAAGAACAGACAGACATAGATTCCTTTGGTTATAGTTACTAACAAGAAGCTCCTCTATTTTAACCCAAACTCTGATCTTTCTGTTAACCTAACAAAGTTGGTTTGTGTCTAAACCTAAACAGATACATGAAAAATATATGTTCTAATTCACGAGATATATTCAGCAGGAGTAGTTATTGATCATCTGTGTCCAAACCTTAATATCCAAAAAGTTTATCTGTAATTATCCACTTAAAAAATGTACTTTCTGCTGTGTACCAACAGGCAATATCGTGTGGTATAACTGCGTGAGGTGTACTCCTACGTGGAATGGACAATTTTAGTGTCATGATATGAAAAACATTATGTATAATGCATGGATGTATGAAATTTAGCTCATCTCTTCATTCATTTAGTTTATTCATGACTCATTTATTCCAACTTGCACAAGAAGCATCCCATAAAAAGGATACAGTGTTTGGAAACCACCCACATGGTTTCAAAGAAAATGCATTGTTGCCAAACAGATTAAAAAAAAATAATAATAAAATCAGAAGTAAAATTTGTTATATTTTATGTTCAAGAGGCCTCTTTCCCCCCTACTTTCCCCCCTACAGAGATTCAATCACTGCAGATTTTACCAGCATCAGAAGCACATCCAACATTTGTTCTTTTGATTTCAGCAGCTCCTCCTGATGCGAATGCTTCCGTGTCCATTAAACAAGAGCAGATGGAGTCATGTGAATGGTGAGCCGTGAATCACACAGGATGAGTCAAAGATAAATGGGAGAGTATGTGTTGCTCACTACTTTATGCTTCTTCCATTCTTTGGCAGGAACATGTTGCTCCAAAGTTATTTGCAAGTTTCCAACTGTGTGTGTGTGTGCTTGTCCCACTAAGTGTGTCCATAATATTTCAGACCCTGGTTCGAATTAATGACTTCCCGACACAATTGAAACAATATAGCTCGCAGCCAAAAGTGCAGAACATGTCCCTGCTCTTGATTTCAAGAACACACAGACACACACACACACATATGCGCTTGTGGCCATGGTACATTGGTTTTATATTTTACAGCTGATTGCAGTTACCTCTTGTTAGCGTGCCCAAAGAGAACAAAGAAAGAAAACTGAACAAGAGCATATCTTTCAGTCTAACATGTTACCTCTAATGGAGTCCACTCAAGCTTTTTCCATTTTGTGCTTCAAATCTGACTTTCTTTTTTTTAATAAAGTAAAGTTGTGAAATTGAGCGCCATTTGCACCAAGTGGTTCATTCACAGTCCAATAGTTCTTGTCTCACTTTGGGATCACTCATGTATTATATTACTGGAGAGACTGTGGTTCAGGCCTTTCAATGTTTAACAGCAAACTTATGGTGCATATGGGAAGCTAAAAGGTAACAATGAGAGGAGTAAAAGGGAGAATATAGTTGTGATATGAAAAATTCCTAAATAGGCAATGATCACTGCTGATTTCTACCCTTTGTATAAGTTGATCAGTTGGTCCATGTCTTTGTTCCAAAGAAGGAAAAGCACATGTGGAATTAATATCAACAACTATAGCCCTGCCATTCAGGCGAACTGCTTCCAGGTTTTGGTACGTTGACTCGCTAAAGGTTCTTCTTTGACTGCTCAATGGAACATAGCCATTGTTACTGTTACTAGGTCCAACTGTGCTATTATGATGAGTTGAAATGTCTGCTATGGTAAAGGCCTATCACATGTGTGCTGTTGAAATGGCTTGACCACTACATGATATGTTACCATGAAATTTTGTAGTGAAATTGTAACAACTTTTATGATCTGCCTACTTTTCATGTAATTCCACCAGCAGGTCAAATTTATATCTTCTTCCAGTCTTCAGTAGTCCATTGGCAGTGTTTCATGGCCCAGTCAAGCCTCTTTTTATTATTCTGACGTCTCAGCAATGGCTTTTTTTGCTGCAACTCCACCTGTCAAACCTGCAACTCCAAGTCTTCTCTTCACAGTTGAAACTGGAACTTTCTTACTACAACCATTATTAAGCTGTGCTTGAAGCTGTTGTCCTTTGAGCTGCCTATCATGCAAGCTGTTGACTCTCAGAAACTTGTCTTCTGATTCTGTTGTAGCTTTGGGTCTTCCAGACCTCTTCCTGTCAGATTTTCCCCCAGTTTATGAGTGCCTTTTGATGGTGAAGGAAGCTGTACTCACTGACACCTTGACTTTCTTCACAATCTCTCTGTAGGAAAGAACTACATTTTTAAGTGTTATGAAGTCCAACAAATGGTCACTGCTAATCTAAATGACTTCATACTCGATACTGGATTTCCTCAGATTTCTAGCAAGCTAGCATCTGCCAAATTTGAAATGGGTCAACTGTGTGTTGCTGAGATATGTAACAGCCAGCAAACTATCAGAGAATTAAAATAAAATCTCAAAGGAGAAAAAACACTGTTGAACTGGGCAAGTATTGCACCACTCTATATGTCACCAATTTATCTGTAAAGGCTTTCACATATTTTCATGGCTGTTTCATCCAGAAAAAATGCATTCTCGTGTTGACTCATTGTAGCGTAACGTTAACAGTCCAGCTGTTGGTGCAGGTTTTCTGACTTGTATCATGCAGACTGGACAGGCTCACAGAAAGTGGAAATTACTCTTTACTGTTTTAAAGTAAAGCTCAGGTCTACTAAAATGAATACAAAACAGCAACCAAAATCACATAGAAACTAACTTCTAGAGTGGGAGGCGAAGTTAGTTGTGTGTTTGAGTTTTGTATTATCTGAACTGACAGCTTGGTTAAGAGTTTACGGCCATAAAAAAAGATTTATTAAAAGTGCTCCCTTCCTCTCTGGGTATTTTTAAGGCACGCTCTTCCAGGAGGTCCAACGTTGACTAATCAAATTCACCTCAGAGATCTGCGGGGCACGCTGCTGTGAGGAGAGGTATGCAGAATCCATGTCTACAAAACACTCATCACAAGGTGTCGGTGCAATCTGCGACTGAAGCAGTGTGAATTATCTGCACAAGCTGTTCGTGGGATGGGGGTCCCTCTCTGAGATAGTCATGTAGCATTCATATCTGTTGGCGTTTTGTCAGACTGCACATCATTAACAGCTGCACTTCGCTTCGTTAACTCACACACAGACCACTTTCCTCCCTTCTCCAATCTTCAACTTCTCTTGCACACCATCACTTAAAACCCTTCCATTCGCACTCTCCGCTATCAGATGCTCACCACAACGTTGCCCCCATAAACCTGAGCGATTCGACTGGTGGTTATGACAGCCAGCCATCATCACCTCTGTTTATTTAATCTCTGTCCTCCTCTCTCTGTCCCTCTTTCACCTCCATCCTCCTCTCCCAGGACTCGATCTTTGACTCCTTTAGGGAGGTCCACACTTCTAGGAAAACCCCTCTGGACCAAGACCACAAAAACAGAAAGCAGAGCAGCTCCAAACACACACACACACACACACACACACACACACACACACACACACACACACACACACAGATCACCAACACACATGTGCTGAAGCATGTAGGCCCTCTCAGAGGATTCAGGATGTTTTGGTTGAATAAACACGCGCTTGTTTATGCTGAGAGGTGGCCGTCAGAGATTCAAAGAAACTTCTTGCTGTAAAAATTATTTTGGTGCGAGACAGACATGACTGTTAAACCACTAAAAATCCACCAACGTGAATTTTTGCAGACTTTTTATTTCATGTGAAGTGTCAACACAATTCATTTGCGCAACTCCTGGTTTGAAAACCGGGACCCGAGGACTGATACGACCATATCAGGTGCTCTCCAAATGGTCTATGTTCTGGGGCGCAGAAATGGAACCCAAACACTGCAGGAGCATTGAGCCTCCCAGATCCAGAGTCCATGCAAGACCAGGCGAATGAGGAAAACTACTAGCATCTGCGCTGGGAACCATCCACAGCACAGACATTAGCTAGAGAATGATCTGTGACATCTGCAAAGGACGTTTGTCAGAAAACTACAACAAACAAACGAAAGAGGAGCGTTGCAAGTGGTTTGAGGTTGCAGTGGAATCCTGCGGAACAATAGCAAAGTCAACAACATTAAGATAAGTGCATAATGCACTTCCGTAGTATACACACACGCCCACGTGCAGACATTTGCATAAATATTGTATAAATACACTGACACACTGATATAAAGTGGCCGTAAATCAGCTGGAATGTGGTTTGAATAGTCTGAGGTGCTGTGGCTGGAGCCTGAGAGACACTGTGGTTTATCCCCAGCAGAGTTATGTTCCTGGTAGTAAACATGGGGACATACCACACACCCACAAGATGACCACCCACCTCAGCATCCCCCCATTAGGACACTGAACATGTAAACCTCGCTGCAGTCTTCATGTCTTGGAGCCTCTGATTCATCCTCTTACCTTAGAATGGGCTCAGGCAGTTGCTGCTGAGACCCTCATGTTTCTGGTGCAGACACTCCACTGCACTACTGTACATATGAGACTGGCAGAAGGTAAGTGCTGAGTGAAATACGGCAGATGACCAAGGTGTGACCCAACACTCTCTCCTGGAGGTCTTCGGTCAGAAATCATAAAGCTCACTCTCTTGCCCCGCCCTCCCAGCCAGTCTGTCTGTCTGTCTGAGTGAAATGGAAACTGTTTGGTCTGAACTCTGGCAGACCATGAAGACACCTGACTCAGTGATATATTTTCCCAGCTTTCCAATTTTAAACCTGCAAAATCTTTCTTCCCACTCTTGGCTTTCTAGAGTCATAAGATGAATTTGGACACAGATTCAACAAACTGTAGCATATGGCACGCCAAGAATATGAAAGGAATGAGGATGGAACAAGCAGGTATTTAAGAATTGCTGAGCAGTCTGAGCAAATCTAGACAGACAATAGGACATTAATTATTCATCTGAGCTGTAAAATGAACCAATTTAAATATTTCCATGTATGTCCGGCTATATTGACTTTGCAAATATCACTGCCATTTGTGGCTGATCAGTGTTCGTGGTTGATACAGAAAGTATAGTATGTAAGTCTGCTGCTGGAGAGTGGAAGTGACAGCTACTAAGTTGGGTCTTGTAAAATATAAAATGCAGAATAAATGCAAAAAGGTCCCATGATAGTGTCATTGGAGCCCATTTTTGCTTCACAAGGTGTGTGCACTCACCTCTGTCTCTGAACTGCAGAAAGCAAAGGGTCAAATCATGCTTTCCTTGTCCATGTGTGCAGACCAGTGTGAAGTCAGTGTGTTCATTGGTATCCTATGTGGCTGGTCACATTGGCCCTCATATCAAACACCACAAAACACACGGCTATGCATCAGCTGGGTACAGATTAAGCTGTAGCACTGTTTTAATGTGAATAGTCCTGAGGTGAGCTGAATACAGTGGGTGGACATAGCACAGGATTTCTGAAGAGTTTAGAATTTTCCACTGTTTGCACTTTGTCGATGAAAAACTTGCACAAAACAAAGCTCCTCTAATGTCTGTCTGTCCACTACTTCAATTACAACTTTTTTAATGCTGAATTATGAAGGTGTGAATGATGGAGACTTGCCTCGCACTAGGGATGCAAATTTTGAAGAACTTTCTTTACTAATAATCTGCAGCATTATATCGATAGTAAGTATATTGCTGTTTTTGTCAACGATTGTGTGACATCACTCAAAAAAGCAGTTACATTTGTTTCTGAGTTGACGCACAAAACATACACTGTATGGGCTTGGGCCTGATACCATTGTACGTCACAGAAGCCTTTGTCATGGTAGCCTTATGCTAACTAAACCCCCGTAATGTTCACTGCTTGCCAACATGAAGCTGTCGCAGTCGTCTTGTGATGCTACAATATTAAACACTAACTAGACACTACTACAGCTAATGTACAATACATTTTCTGACATGCATGTCCTTTGTCTTCCGCCTTATCGGTTGCTATATTTTTAATCAGTAAAATCGACAATTAATTGTTGAACAGTTAATCGATAACATCCCTACCTCACAGAGACCTTCCTTATGCTAAACATTTTTTTAACCAGTTTTCCTAGCACATGCACAATTGGTGTCCTTGCAGCATGGACAGTCTGTGTGGTTATTGTTATTGAGTCCACCAATTTCAATGGGTGACAGAATTTACATCATAAATTGTGGATGTGGATGTGGAAAGTATGACTTGGCCTTAAGTCTCCACAAAATGTGCTCTAAAAGACTGTATATTTTGATCATTTTTATTTTTTATTTGCAAATAGTAGAAAAAATAAGATATTTCTATTTCATCTCTCACATATGTTCAAACTTTCACTCTTAACCAAGCCCATTGTAGATATTCCAGCCCTGCACGGAGCCTGTAAGCTGTGAAGAATCACGGAAATATCACACGCTCTCATGGACGCACACATTCAAGCAAAGCAGTATCCCAGACAACAAACTGATTTATGTGGCAGCTACAGATGTAAGCAAACCACACATCAAGCGTGACTCACAGAACCTCTTGACAGGAAAAACTAGGAGAGACACAAGGAGGAAGCTGTCGGCCATCAAGGAAGGGAAAAGAGAAAGAGGATGTACCCCCGCCAGTCACCTGGCACGGCCATCAAATCTGCTCACGGTGCCAGGGACTATGCGATCGCCTTCATTGGTCAACTCAGGACCATGTCCCCTTTCTCTATAAATAACCCTCTCTATATGAGTCTATTGTTCCTGGAAGGGCCTTCCCATGCACCCCACCAACATGAAGGGAAGGCCACACTTTCACCTCATTGACTGGATGTGTGTTTGTGCACTGGGAGCGACTGAGTGTCTGCCCGGCATGTGGGAGACTGGAAGTGTGTCTGAGTGGAGTCTCGGATGTGGAGGCTTGAGTGGAAAGGACAGGGGACACAGTCTGCCTGACAGGATACTTCCAGCGGGGGTCAGGCGGATGATATTACAGCATGCTGTTTACTGCACAAATGATAGCTGTCATAACATTGGACTCTTACCGGAACCTCTTCAGCCTTTTACAACACACATCTCCCTTCAGCTCCAGCTCTCTCTCTGTCTTTACAATCGGCAAATGTATACAGCCTGCTACATGCTACTACTCAACACAGAGTGCTGAGTATGCAGACTTTGTTTTCCTGTTAGACTTAATGGCAGGCTCGGAACAACATGCCTCCCATTAAGTCTGCAAGATCTTATTGAACATCTGAGTTTCCCCTTGTACTAATTAGCTTCCTTTATCCATACAGTGCCAGCAGATCCTAAGCAGTGTCAAACTTGCTGCTGGATGTAATTACAACAACATCCACTAGATGGTGTGTTGTGGCCTTACAGTCTCAGTGCACTGTACCCAGTGCACTGTATAAATGGCACTGAAAGGTGTTATACAGTGGGCGACTTACCACATCATCAAACTCAACTTCAACCAGGAAACAGAAACAGCTGATTGGAAACCCAACGAATAACAGTGATAACAAACCAGCAGGAGATCTGTTCTGTTCCAACTCTCACAAACACTGACAATATCTCAACGTTGTAAAGGGCATTTTCTCTGAAGCTGGAAGTGTTTTGCGGTGGATCTGACAACACTATAAGGAATCTAAATTACTGCCACATTTATTATAATTTCCCAAACCCACCACTGCTCCCTCTGTGTCTCTCTGTCTCTGTGTAAAGCTCAGAGCACTGTGATTGAACCCTGTTTCATAAGCCAACTCTGATTTCTTCAGATTTACTGGTGTTGTTGTTTGTGTTTTGTAAGCAGATGGAGGTCCGGTCCAACCAGAGTCAGGGTTCTTAAACACTCTTTGGAGCTCCAATCTGTCTCCTCTTGACTCCTCACGGTATGCGGATGGAGGCCAGGATGAGGCTGGCTTTGGGCTACGGTGTTTGTGGGAATCAGTGTCCTGCCAACAACCATGAGACGCTCCACTGTCAAAGAACGCAGTGGAACCATGTTTGTGTTTGTACAATCTCTGCATGTGTGGCTTTAGCATGCCTGATGAGTGTCCATGTGTGTGTGAGTCACGTTGTGGGTATGGGTGTGTAATTTCGCCTGCATGTACATTCTGTGTTCTTGTGCGATTGCGAGCTGGTGGTTCTGGGGTTTATTGTGCTTATAGCATGCGGTTCCCCTTTTCCCAATCAATCAGGGCTTTTTACACTGACAGTCTTGGAGTCGAGAGCCTATTAGCCACCGCAATCAAACTGGGGATCCAAACTCATCTCCAACACGGAGCCCTGTGATGACTTTAATCTGGGTTCATCCCTCAAAAACCCTGCTCCCCTCTATGATGAGGCCTCAATTGAAGACCATAAAATGTGGTGTCCCCAAAATCACTACTGATGTCATGAGAACTGCTACATCAAATAAGGCAAGTGACAAAAGTGGTGATATATTACGCTTGCATTAACTGATTTTAATCCAAGTTTGGCCACCTGGAGGCAACAAAAACAAACTGGTAACTGGCGTGCTAGCTTGAGATGAATAATTAATCAGATTTAAACTGAAATCGAAGCAACTAGCGCAGTGCTGTCAGAATGTGAAATCATTACATGGTATTCTATGTTTGCCTTTGATGACGTTGCCTTGTAACAGCAGCTCCGCCCACAGGCAGCCAAAGGCAAAAAGACCCCCATATTGGCCCTCATTCATTCGATTTGCATCAAAATTAATTTTCTGTGACAGTCATGCTTTTAATGGTATCTCATGGTAATGCTTTATCGCGTTTTACATCTATACACAGTGAATACTGAACTGATGATTGACTTTAATTATGTTGCAAATTAAATAGCAATATCTATCATAAAAATCGCAATTAAATATTTTCTCCCTATCATAAATCATAATTCAGCCTTAGGGTTACTAAACACTACTTTCATGCAGCAGACATGGAGCAATGATAGCATGCATTTGGACTTGTGTTTCAGGTCGCACCACAAATTTAAGACCAAAAGCTCTGGTTTGCGTCAACTCCTGACAAAAACGTCACATTCTTTGGCTGATAAATGTTTCTCCAGAATCAGATAAGCTGTCTGCCTGTTGCCGCTGTCCAGTGTTTTAAGACAGAACCAACCCCAGGACTACACCGGCCAAGTTCCAAGTAGATCAGATAGATAGTTGCCAAGAAAAGCAACTAGAAAACTGACAGAAACACAGAGATTCCTTCATTTATCATTAGATTTTAGTTGCACACAATTTCTACATCTAGTCTGAATGTAACAATATGTCTGAGTCAGAAATAAATAATGTCTAACTGTCTGCCTTGGTTTCATTCTGACCCATTCACGACACAACATTTGTGGTGTAATCACTCATCAGACTTCAGGGGTCGCACTGTTGCAACTGACTACAGGAAAACTGAGCTAGTTCTCCCACTAAGCTTGAATGTATTTTGACTATCTTAACTGTCATGAACCTTAATGTACGTTGCTTCAATTAGCTAGAAACTTACTGAATAAATGTTACTTTGCGATTGCCAATCATTTCTCACTGTACTCTGACCTTGAATAAAAATTAGATGTTTATCTTATCTTAAAGAATTTTATTAATCCCAAAGGAAACTCTGTAGCCAGATACTGCTCAGAAAATAATATATTCACATTACAAATGAGATAAGAGTATTAAATTTGAAAATCTATGATATAGGATAAGTTTCTTTCTTTCATATATTTACTGGAAGTCATGGAAGCAAAGGTCAGATATAGAACTCAGGTCAATCAAACAAAAATGAATGTCTTTCACAGACCATTTCTGCTGCAGGGGTGTGTGTGTCAGCGATAGACTGGATATACAGATGGATGTAGCCAAAGTGGCTTCATCCATCCCTTTGGTGTGTGTACTTCTATTTTAAAGGCTTGAGCTTTACATTTCAGCCATGACAAACTTGTTTCCTTTAAAAACCGGAAGTGACAAGCAAGGGCTAATTTGACGGAGAACTCAAGGACACTATGCACAGCGATACGACAGGGACATATCAGATACAAGTTGGTCACACCCGTATGAATATCCTGCTTTATCTTGTATTTTACTCCTAAATGGGAGCCCCATTTACAAAGTGAAGATCATGCTGTATTGACAGAGACTTGAGACTATTAATTGAGACAATAAACTAATTTACAAAAACTTTACTGAGGTAATCATATCAAGGGAGAAGTAGGGCCGTGTCGTCAAAGACTTCTATACATTTGGACATTTGGAAACATCCTCTCTTGGCTTTTAGAGAGCATACAGGTGTAAAGCACCTCAGCAATGACTTCAGTTTTTACATTTTAACAATTCTACAATTTGTAAAAAGTTACGTCTATCTGAGAGTAAATACAACACAAGCAAGGATCTAATTGGGAGGAAACAACTTGGATAAGTGCCATAAAACATGTTCAAATGTGATAATAAGACCATGGTGTCTACAGGCAGTGCAGACGTGGGAGGATTTCTTTTTTAGACTCTGAGGATACTTCCATATTTTATAAACTGTCTCAAATAATGTTTGAAATATTCCAGTGATATGCATTGGAAATTAATGCTTTTAAGTAAGAATGTTCCAAACTGATCTCAAAGATGAAGTGCCTATGGAGTACAGAATTTTTAACTTGCAGGTATCTGCTCTTTTCTAGGCCTGTTTTTTTTTTTTTTTTTGTTTACATCCACAATCACACACTTGCCAGAGTAGGAGAATAATTTAGGAGCCAGAAATTCTGGCTGGAAGCCATTAAGTATCACAGATATCTCTGTCATGGTGCCTGTTAATAGCTAAACTCCCACAGTGCTTTCTGCTAGTGGTGCACCAGTGACACTGTAGTGGTACTACAGCTAATGTACACTATATGTTCAAATGTGTGTAGAGAATACAGGTTTTTGTCATCTTTTGAAACTTGTGGAGCAGTTGCAGCAATGTTTTTTTTCTTAATGCACTGTAGAGCTATTCAGTTGTCAAGCATATATATTGGATTGATTTTAATAGTTTTAAAGTGGGTATTGTCAAGGAAATAGTATCAGATTAGGACTTTGTATTGGCTCAGATCGGGGACAAAAAAAAAACATGATCAAGACATTTCTATTTCTATCAACACTTGTCAGCTGTAAAAAGAATTGATTATAGCAGCTATAACTGAAACCAGAAAGTGCAAGAAGGCTTTGCAGACCCTCTAAGATCTAAACAGAGCTGTTGCATTTAGTCTCACCTGCCATTTCTGTTTGGTAACATGACTCACGTCAGGCCACCTCTGTTCATGTGGGCCTGTGAAATCAGCTGATCAAAGTCAAGACAGGACGGAGCGAATATGTGAGCGTTTAACAGCCTGTTATTAATATGACTGCATGTCACAGTTAAGAGTGACGGGCAAGCAGTGAGGTGTACAGTGTGTGTGGGATTGTGAATTTATGGGTGTGGGAACAGTCAAAATAAAAGACGGTGTTGCCTTTAGTCATAAACATGTTCATTCTAGAGAAGTCACTAAAAATACAATGACTTTTCCTGCTCTGTTAGTCAGTGGTGGATATGTATCCTGTCTGATGCCAGTTCATGAATCAAGAATGAGGAAGTTTATCCAGCTTTTAGCCTGAGGCACCACCAGGATTGCACATTTTATATTCAAACCATATTTAATTCATAGCTCTAATAGGCAGTCTTGGATTGATAAATATAACACATGTGCATCTCATTTCCTAGAACACAGGAAAACGGAAGTTCCAGATAGGAAGAGAGCGTGATGGCCTTTATTCCGCTTTCAGTATCAGGTCCCAAAATGAAAAGTGTTGCAAGCAGACAACATGTCGTATGTTTTTCATTTTCTTTTCAGATTTCGCTCCATTTCAGGAATTGCTCTGACTTGAAACCCCAAATTTCATAAAGCTGAATCAATCCTTTATCTGTCCCTTAATCCAGTTGTTCCACAGTTATGCGGCATCTTTTACCGGGATTTTAGAACTTACTAGGTGAACAGGAGACATTTATGTCACTCCCACCCCCTCAGAATGAGATTATCACTCGTTTTGTGCAATCCATTTATTATTCCACCCACTCCTGATCCTTAACTCCTCAGCAGCCCTGGCATCCACCCACCCCCGTATGTCTGCATGTATGGAGCTCTTATAATCTGCTTAAGTCCAACTCGTTTTCACATTTTGCTAAACTGGTATCGCCTCTCCGTTTGTATTTCTAATTTTCCACTCTTCTATTATTGTTCAGTCAGCGTGAGATAAAGAAACGCTCCCACACCTACCGGGTTTGAAGTTTTGTTAGTTTAGGGGCGTCACCACACCCCACGTCTCTGTGTGTCTGTCTCCCCCTTTTCCTGTGGAAATGGGATCATTTAGTAAGACGGGAGATAAGCTGAGTGGACGAGCTGAGTGAAGCTTTTTGTGTGAAGGTCTGACGCACACAGAGCTGCTTTTCCTGACAGCGCCTCTGTGCTCGTGAAGAGGGGAGGGGTCACAGGTCAGATGGAGTTATTTTTTCATTTATCCTCCTGTCTGTCTGTGTTGCCTTTCACACACAATATCTCCAATGAAATTTCTTAATAATCGCAGGCCGGCATCGCTATCACTCGCAGCGATGCCCTTTTGATCTCTGAAGCACGTTTCGCTCAGGGAGGATGATGATACTGCGACACCTTTATCTGCCCTCTTCACTTTCTGAACTCATCTCCTCCTCCTCCACATCCCCTCTTCATCACTCATCTCACCTCTCTTACCTTCCCCTCCTTTCATCATCGCTGTGATTTCCAGGAAGTGCATATGAAATACCAGAGGCAATTTTCCTGCCTGACCATAAGGAGCAATTCCTTCATGAATAATTTGAACTGTGAGAGGAATTTTCCATCTCGTTTGGCGGTGGTCACGGGCGTGAAATAAGAGGAGGGGAGGGAACTTTGATTTTGCACGCCGAACCTTTGCCAGCTAATTGAAAAACATAACAAGGGAAAGTGCTGACAGCATAATAGGATTTCATGAATTCATGAGATTTTTAGAGGTTGATGGCCTCACATCAGTTTGAGTATCCCAGTCCTTTATTGTTCGCTGATAGGGTTCCTACAGATGTCACACTCCAGTGCAACAGGGAATAGAGATGATATGACTCATACCACCTTCATGTCTGCATGGAGAATATGAAGTGACTGACAGCTGACAAATGGTTTAGCTTAGCATATAAACTGGAAACAGTACCTGGATCCGATCAAAGATTTTTTTAAAAATCAGTTGTTTGTCTTAGGCGCATTTGATGGAGTAAATACACTGAATGGAATCAATACAGCTGACTTGACTGGCTGCATAGTCACTTTTTAAAATTTTTTTTAACATCTGTTGCCATGCGGAAGTATAAATAAAAACAAAGAAATGGCGTCAGATGTTTTATTGAGTTATAGGATCACTTTCCTCTTTTATCTCAGTTCAATTTAATTTTTATTCACTGGTCTGAGGTCAGTAAGCCCCATAGAAGTCTTTGTCACAGTGCTTCTTTAACGCAAACTGCTATAAAGGCACATTTTTTTTTTTTTTTAAAAATGTAAAATTCTAATGCATGAATAACCCAAAGCCTGTTCCCTCTCTGGCTCATCAACAACCATAACAGCTGTCTCCCCATGTCTTACGGACCTGGGCTCCCCGTAACACCCAAATCAAAACCTTACCACCCTGTGTATCCTCAGTGTACCCTCTGGCTCCCAAAGTTGGAACATTTCTCTCTTGTTAGTTCATCATCATTATGATTCATCTTATAGATGCATTCTAATTTTTTCTTACTTTAATGTGCATTAAGGTGAGATCACTCCTTTATGGTTGTTCATTTTTATTTGTGTTTTTTATTGTTGTGTTACCATTAAAATTATTACCTTGTCCTTTAGATAATTTTTTTTGCCAGGTCTTTATGAATATGAGTAACAAAAAATGTTATTTATCTTGGCTGAGGTATACATTTTATTGTGCTACATTTTTCAGCCCCCAATCTACGCACTTCCCACTTACGTATGTATGTGTATATCAGTGACCTCATTCGTGAGGGGATACGTCCAGTTAACAGGCCTCATTTCCCCAAAGTGGTGGGCCTCCGGGGAACTCTGCCAGTTTAAATATACATGCGCACAGAGAGCTCTCAAAAGATCCAAGCAGTGCACAAACACAATTGTACTACACTCTGTACCAAAAACAGGCTGCGGATGAGCACACACTGCACATGCATACAGACTTGGACCGATGTATCGTATCACCTGTTTATCAGCCAGTGTGTCAGTTTTGAGCTTGATTTGTAGCTCTTTTGGTTGAGTTATGTGTTCCCGAGCACAGCATGCCAGCCTCATTCTTTCTCCGCCGCTGATTCCCATCCATCTGTGTCAAATCTCTCTCTCCTTGTCCTCGTCTTTCCTTCCCTTTTCCGTCTCCCCCCCGTCTCTTTATTCAAACAGGAATGTGTGATATGTGGATCAGCAGACGGGGTGTGTAATATTCCTGCTGAGCACCGGAGTGAAGGCCAGACGAGGGAGAGGTGGTGAAAAACAACCCCGCTGCCACCTCGACTAACGCATCCTTCATCACCTCTCTCCCCGATCCCAACGATCATCTTGCGCCCAACCTACTTTTATGGCCTTTCACCTCCATGCCAGCAAAGTCTCATGCACGTATATGGCAGAGATGGTGAAAGAGAATCACTGACCACTTTGGTACTGAGAAAATATTGCATGAAGATTTCTTTTCGTTTTGTTTTTTTTAAACCAAGAATAAGCCGTCCAGGGGCCATGTTATCCTCAGGGAACGTGTTTCACCATTTCATCCCTAAAATCACTTTAAAATTGAGGACGGATGTGCAGGAAGATAACTAAGGACAGGGCTTGAGGAAAAGAGGGATTTAGGGTGAGATAGGGAGGAGGAGAATGCTGAAGTGGAGCATCAGTGTTTCATAATGGTGTATTGTTGGGTTTCTGATTGTCAGAACATAAAGTTTTGCTCTTTTTATGGTCAAACACTTGGACAGCGTGGAGCAAGTGGAAGTATAGACTTACCATGCAGGCCTTGCAGTCCCAGACTGAGAGAGGGAAACCAAAGAAGAGGGATGATAGAAGCAGAGAGAGAAATCCTTTTAGAGTTTGGCAGCAGTGCAGATAAAGAAGTGAGAGGGCAAAAAGGTGCGAAGGAATAAATGAGGCAAAGAACTGAGAGCAGCGTGTGCCGCTGAATAGCTCAGCATGTGTTTCTGATAAATGATCACTTACCTCTAAAACGCACCTCACATATTTTAGCCGTACATGGACAGACTGAGATGGTGTTTGATGTGTGAGGTGTTTGTGTGCGTGCAGGACCAGCAGTAGCTGCAGGCTGCTTTTCTTCTTTTGTGAAATGTACACAGTTTGTTTTTAGAGACACAGTTTTCACTTCAACTTGCAGGTTCTGCTAAAAATACAGAAACGCAGTGCTATGACTGCATGCATACTGATTTACACATGCTGCCTGGGTGATAAGACATGTGGATGACGCTTTATCAGTAGCGATAGGAAAAATGTTCCAATAAATGGAATAATGGTATAGCTTTGCCTGCCATTGCTCTCACTGTGATTTCCATACAGGTCTCCCTAGGTGCACTAGTCTGTGGCCACCAGTCTCTCATCGCACCCAGCAACACCAGCAAACCTGCCTTGGTGAAGTGGTCATCTTTGTAAGGTGAGCTTTGTGAACTAAAGACACCCGCCACCCGGCAAACCCAACACCTACACCAAATCCTAAGCAACACACTCTGCCAGTGTTGGTATAGAGGTGTACAACGATGTGGTGTCCCCATCCGGTAAGACCCGGTCCCGGTTGCCATAGTAACTCGATTCCTCTGTCCTCACTGATTTTCATATGTGTGTGTACATGTATTTGTGTTTTTCATTGTTGTGCAAATATTAAAATTATTACCTGTGTACCTTGATAAATAAATTAGAGTGGGTCAATTCAAATTGAAAGATTTTTCTCATTAAAATTGGATCAGTAAAATTAGCAATGCTTATCAATATCAACTGAAATTAACTAAAAATGTACACAACCCCATCTCAAGAAGCTTCTTTAAATGCATAATATAAGTTAAAGGATGACACAAGATGCTTATGTGATTCCTGATTAAACTTCTAGCTGTGACCACTGACCCAAACATGCTGAAAGGTCACACAGATAAATGGGGTAAACGAAGAGCAGGGTATCATAGTGTAACAAATGGCCTTCTAAACCAAACAAGCCTTGTCAGTGAGCTGACCACAGCCCATCCAAAAACAGTTATCTTATCTCAGAGTCTTCGCTCCCCCTCCCTTATCTCCAATCATAAACCACAGAAATGATTTAGACGCAGTAACTCATCCAACATGGATCATGGCTCTGAGGTTTACGTTCGCTGAATCAGATAAGCATTTAGATAAACCAGACTCCTCGACACATTTTTACATCTCCACCAATCCAGAAAACAACCACAACCACAACAGCCAGTCGATGTCAACAGGACAACATGCAAAAACCTCAGCCATCACTGAACTCCTCCTGACTCCAGTGAAGACAGAAGAACATGCAGGTGGAAATGCAAGATGGAGGGAGCTGAAACAGACTTAACAGATGGCGTTTAATGTCTGCTTTTTTAAAAAAAAATGGAGCCATAAAATGATCGTCTTAGACATCTTAGATGACCGGAGCACACTGTGGAATAGCACTTTAGCAAAGCTGGGCTCTAAATGATTCCACAGAGCTTTCCAGGTAGTGTGATACTTTTCGCCGTTGACATGGTCAGGAAAGAGGCACAGTTTTTTCATATTACTTGACTTGAAATACACAGGAGGGTTATTAGATGTAATGTTACAGTAGCTGTTAAGCCGTAAGGTGATTCTGGCATCTGGGATTCTTCCATTTCTGCATATGTGAGAGAAGTGGGTTTACAATATGATGAGTTACATTGGCTCTATTGTGCACTGGTGGAAGAGGGACTCAGATCATTCACTTCAGTAAAAGTGTTCAATTAAAAACACCCTATTACCAATAAAAAAAATCACACATTCAATATCTTACGTGAGTAAAATTAGATAACTGTGAACAGGCAAGATGGCCCTTTCATAGTGTCACAGGATTATTAGCACTGATGTATTAATGTCTGAGCTACATTTGTGTTGTAGTTGTGTGAAATTCGAGCTGAAGTGCTGGGCTGTTAAATCTACAAACACCTCAATCTGATAAACACATTTCTGTCAGTAATTGAGTCCAAAAAGTCTTACTTTTCAGTGCAGCAAGAATTTTATTTCATTCATGCTGACAGACTCTCACTAACAAATCAAGAAATCTCCGTATGTTGTGTATTCTCTGCATATCTCAGCCTCCATACATCTGATCTACTTCATTTTTTTTTTTTTTTTTTGTGTTTGTGTTGCTGGGGACTCAGGGGAAAGCAATGTCAAGTCCGAAGTCAATTGGACCACTTTTTGAATCATTTGTTGGGGATGTGTCAACATCTCTATCTATCTTAACATGTGTACTTGTCCATACTTGGATTCTTGTAAACTTTTAAAACGTCATCAATTGCAGGTCAGGTATTGCTTGAATTTATCGTGCACATCTAGCCAAGTACACAGGAAATGCTCAAATGTGTTCTTGCTTCATCTAATATATCAAAGATGTATCAGAAACAGACTTGTGTGGAGTAGGGACAGCCAAGTACCCCACCAGCAGGATAAAACTCACAACTGTATGTGATCATTGTTTTAAAATACTACTCTTACTGTGTTATGAAATGTAGTTTTAAGGTTATTTTAGGCAGGAAAGTAGTTGTACAACTGCCTGCAACACCCAGTGTGCAAGTGTGCAAATTTCTTGCATTTGGTAATGAGAAATGGCCTTTTTTTGGTCCTCAGCAGGCATTTGGTTTCCTGTGAGTGGAGCCTAAGTCACTCATTTTAAAATACCTAGAAACCTTTCCACCATTGCTTTTGTGTCTTTTCCATTCTCTGAAAGGTCTGTTTTCATTTAAATGAATAAACTGGTTACTGAATCAGTGCAGTGTTGATACAGTAAAGTAAGAAAGCCTCTGATGATCTAAACATCAGAGAGTTGCTCTGTAAGTGCTGACGTCCCTAAAATCTACCAGTCATGCAACAGGAATTCTGCCTTGGCTTCATATTCTCACTCTCCGTCCTCCTCATATCTGTTTAATCTCTTGTGATGATGAACTTCCCTTACACACCAACAAGGCAGCTACATCAGAGTGTTCGCTGGAAACTGGACCCTGACTACAACTGGATGGTTGAATGTTTTGTTACTGTAAGTGATGGAAAGCTGATCTGATCTTTTAAATGACTGGAACATTCTCCGAACAACTAAAACTGTGTGAATTTATGCTATTATGTGTTCACATTTTTACCACTATAATGTTAGCTGAGACTCTTCCATAAAACCTCACAAAAACATGGCAACTCTCCGGAGGTTTCTGGCGTTGTTTTACCACTTGATGTAAACCTCGTGTTCACAAGATGACCGGGACAGTGCTGCTGTTGCTTTGGCAGTTCCAGGTTCATCTCGCAGTATTCATTTGTCTGTCTGGTCTTCATAAGGATGCACTCACTTTGGCCGACAATGCTCATTATATCACTGTGTTTTAGAGAAATGGGTTTAAATAAATTGGAAGTAGCTGACATCTCTATGACTGTGTATGTTGGACCACAACCAGAAATCCTTCTCTGCACCCCCCACCAACAGCTCTCAGAGGAGCCCATCTTCTCTTCATCATTAATAACAGCAGACACTTCTCCGAAACAGGAGAGAAACATTTCTCGGTTTTTCCCCTGTGCTCCCTCTCCAATCACATCTATTCTTCCCTTTAAAACTGCGTGAGAGGTGCCCGAGTTAAGTTTCAGTGTTGGGAAAGCGTGTTTGTGCCAGCTCTAATTTAAAACTAAGTGAGCTTTGGAGGTTTTCAAAGAATGAGCAGTGAGAAAATTACAGTGAAAACTTCATATAATACAAAAAGACGTACAGTGAGCGAAGCCAGAGAAATGTAGAGGGGTGAACACAAACGTGGTTTTCCCAGGCTCTGAGTCCCAGAAGTAACAATGTTCTGGTCTCCATCACATACACAGGCATGCCAACACACACATACATGTGCACACAGAAACAAACGCATGCACACACTGATAGAAAAGGAACTGACAAGGAATATAAATGTTTCTAAAACTAAAATGTCACTTTATGTGCATTGTGTTCTGAGTCCAAATGCCTCCTTATATGGAGCAGCTTTGGTCACTGAGGTGGTGAACTCATGGGGTCTGGATTCAGGGGCTAGTTTCATCTAGACTGATTTGGCATCCTGCTGAGTGCAAGATAAGAAATGCTCTAGTGTGTTTTCTTGAGTCTACATATCAACAGGAACTATCGAGCAACTCTGAATGGTGCAGCTACAACAGGGAACCGATGCTGCACGTGGAAACTTATTTAGAATTGAAATTACACAACAGCCTCACACATTTTACAGGAATGTGCACTGACAGCTCCCCCTACTATAATAGGGCCATAAAAAGAAGGATTACCAGACCCAATTAAGAGAAAACCTCAGTCTCTGTCCGCACATTCTCCAGCTGCTCTGCGGCAATCCACGATTCAGACAGGAAACACTTAGTGTACGAATACTTGCAGCCAAGTGGTTTCATGTGTCAAGTCACAGTTGGGCACACAAATGAAGAGTTCATTTTCAAAACACTATCTGCTGTGGGAAAAACATGTTTAACACGCCAGAAATGTTCCGGTTCAAGCTATGCTGTCCTTTTTGTCATGTTATACTTTAGGTTTGGGTGAGGTTTGATTATCATTGCTATCAATCATTTATATGTTATTTTTTCAATCTAATTGTGGAGGTTTGTAGGTATGTGTGCATCTGGATCTCAGGCACAAGAATCACTCACTTAGTGAATATTATGTTTGCCAGGTGAGCTGCCAGATGTGGACTGATAAGCTAAGTTGTGCACATGATACATGATGAAAGCAATTGAAGCTTGAAGCTCTTGCAAGAAAACAATTATAATCATATTATCTTACAGGAGTTGCCAGAGTTTAAATAAAACTCATGCATTCTTGTTTGCGTGCAGCGTCTTTCCTGATTGAAACAAAAAACAGTCACAAAGGCACAGTCCAGCACAATGATATTGGTCTGACACATGTTTTTACAGACAAATTTCCAGATGGACAAAATGCTCATCTATTCATTTTCCTGGTTTCTCATTAGACATCGCAACAGTGAGTCCTCCTGAGGTTTAAAAGTAAAACAAATACAATTAATGTTATCATGGGAATATATGCTGTATGTGTTAAATAATATTACATAAATATGCACATGCATGCTTACTTGTAAGGCAGGAAATAGTACATTCCTATATCGGGATCAGGGATGATCACAGGAATTTTTCAGCTGATCGGTATCAAAATAGATCTGTGCTAGACTTTTTGTCCATACCTCTTGTCATGCAGACACAGAACAATAATCCACAAAAATGGTCCTTTGGGTGTTCTACTGGAGTGTAGGAAAAATTGCTAACTTTTTCCCAGCTTGATTTAACAGGTGTTCATTGGCTTGTGGTCGGTAAGCCACATAGAAGTCTTTGTCCCGGCGCTCCTTTACTGGCTAAATTCACACAAAGCATTCTGCTTGCCAACACAGAATGGCCCACTTTGTCAGGTCACTACAGCATTAAACAGTAAGAGACTCCATACGGTGGAGTGTACAACAACTGAAGTGCGTATTATCCAGGAATATGGTATTGGGTATCAATACCATATCAGGGTATCAGATACTAAATAACAAAATCTCGGGTCAGATTGGGAACAAAACAAACAAAACAAAACAAAAAACACTCTCTAAAATAAGCCTCATCATGTATTTTAGGACATTTTATTAGTTTTTCTGCATGAAAGCGTTGTCAGTTCTTGTGAACAGTTAGGTCTTTAACTTAATCCAATTTTTCATGTTCACCCAGATTTAAGTTCTATTAGTTCATTTGTACTTTAGCAGATGTTACCAAACAGTTCAGTGGAACATGCACAACAAAATAATAATAGGCAAGGTGTGGTAATACAGCATAGCGTAAGAAGGGCTGCTTTATAACAATAGGTTTAATTGTAAAACTTTGTGTGCATCAGCTCACCTGTCTGAAGTGAAGAAAAGTATGCAGTATCACTGACTGCTAGATCTTGGCCTGTCTCTGTAGCAAACTACACCAAACAATGAACTTCACATGGGCAAAAGATTTTAGAAATGCAGACTGAAGCATCATGTTTTTGGTATTTATCCTTATACAACTTGTGAATTCAGTTCTGCAAGTCAGGTTTGTTGAAAACTTCAATGATGAACGACCCTTCCATTGCGATGTGGCAGCAGTGGTAGGAACCAAAGCCATGTAAGGTGTTTTTCCTGTGCTAAATATTTGGGGGAATCAGTGACAGTGCTGCCATATGTCAATCAATGATATCTGTCGCTCCCATTGACTTCATGCTTGATTTGTGACCTCAAAGATGATGTCCTCTGTGACCTTAAATGTCTAAAAGTAAAGTCAAGGCAAGAGTCTAGAATGTAGTCTAATGTATGCTGAGCAGCCTGGAGGGGCACTACACTAGTGTAATGGTGATAAAGGTGATATATTTTGAATCAACCTCAAGGCAAATTTGCTTCATATGTTTTATATTTGGTTTGAGGTTCTTCTCCTGAAATGCTGTCTTTGGTCTGAGCCAAACATGTCCATTGTTACTGAAGCCAAACAACAGACTCTGATTCCAAAGCACATTATTTCCAAAGGCCTGGTCTATGACTATATGTTCATTGGCAAACTGTAGTTTTGCGCTTATGTTCTTTTTGGACAGCAAAGGCTTTTTTCCTGGCACACCTCTCATTCAGGTCAAATTAATGCAATCTCTTTCTGACTGCAGACACATGCACATTGACACCAAACACTGCAAGAGTTACCTGCGGAGCATCTGATGATAACATTTTCGGGTCCTTGGAGACATCTTTTTGCATCAAAAGGTCTACTCATGGGGTGAATTTCCTGGGGCGGACAGTCCTGGAAAACGGGTAAAGTGGAATGATTTATGTCAAATAATTAGGAGATCTTTTTAAATCCCTTGCTAGGCTCATGGGTATATACAGCACTCACACACGTGAGTAGTAAAGAGAACACCAGAGTCTATATGTCATGTTAAATAAGACAGTATCCACCCGTCGCTCTCAAAGGGGCTTCTAATCAGTGGCACCTAATCTGAAACTGATGATTCTAATTGAAAGGATCTGAGTATGTAATAAATGTCCATTTTTGAAAATTACTACAATGTCAATTTTATGTCATCAGTTTGAATCTGTCATAACAGCAAATGTTTGCTCAACCATAAGTTCCAAAGAAAAAAACTATCTACAGCTCTTGAGGACACAAACATAAATAGACAAACACAAAAGCCCCTTTCAGACATGCACACTCTTTTTCATTAATCTTCAGTAATCGTCAACTTCATGTTTGAATATCACCTCTCAATATTCCTGTGTCACTTTCAACATGGCACAAGTCTGAACTTCATGCAGTCACATTAACGAAACAGCAAGAAATGGTACTTAAAGTTGTGTGAATTGGTTAAGAGAAGCTTTTTCCACATTTCAGTCTCAATATTTGTCCAAAAACGTCAAAGAGAAAGTCTTTCCTCTGAGTTTATTAAATACCAACGGCATTAGACGGCAGCAGAATCCACATTCAACTAGAGAGTGCATGTGGAACAATGCCGGTAACTTTATTAATCACTTCCAAGGGATTTTTTTTCTCCAAAACTGTAAATCACTTTTATAATCACTCAAAACAGTGAAGAAAGCCAACAGATTTTACATCCAAAAAAAGAAAACATATGTATCGCACATTGTAGCGGACAGCAGGGTTGCCTTTAAAACACGTGTGGCATAGTGTTATGCTGCAGTCGACATGAACTAACAGGAAGTAAATGATTTTCAATGGCCTTACATTTCGCTCAGGCAATCTGTTGCGCTCATGTTTTATGGCAGCTGTAAGGAAAAGGCAGTGACACTGAGATGTGTATAAATCACTCTAAGCCATGAGATTCAACAGGCTTACTGCAGATCACATTCATATTTCACATCCCCGGTCATGCTGTATAAATGGTGCTTCTGTGAATGTGAAATATAAAAAAAACTCAAACACACACACCCTCTCCTGGGATCTTGGCCTACATTCTACCTGAGTTCAGGGCTTCTCAGAGTCGCTGCTACATGTCCCAGGTCCGAGGCCCCAGTCTCTGTCTGTATCCCTTTAGGTAAAAGACATGGAAGCTCTGCCTAAGTTCTGCATATAGAAACTTCATTCTGTGTGTGAATGAAGGGTTGTGGGTTTGTGACCGCAGCTGCAGCAAACGGGGAAGAGAAACAGGACGTTACGCAGCTGGACCTGAGCCCGAACCTGGACACACAGTCTGAACAGTCAGCATTAACCCTCAGACCCCCGGAGAAGGAAACATGCTGCCCTGTTTCTGTCTATACACCAAACGCAGAGACCCTCCCTATCTGACTTAAGACAGTTTATCAACCTAAACTATTGAATTTAGTCACACTTTCCTAACCAGGTAGATGAGGCTCATAAGCATCAGTTAGGTTATTTTAAAGGAGTGCTCAGACTGGATGAGGAGGCGATTCTAGAGGTAGAGAAATCACTGAACAGATGTTCATCTGATCATTACTTATGCAGGGTTGTCCAACAATGACAAAAACATTCTGTTTCTGTAGCAACAATTGAAAATATAATTGTCAGCATCAGTGACAAACATTGAGACAACAAAGGATTTTTTTTTAAATGCAAAAAAAAAAAGATAAAAGAAGGGGCTAATATTCAGATCTCAAAATAAATATTCAGATACCACCATCACGACCAAATATTTGGATATTCGGGCCCAGCCCTACTTCTCAGCCACAGCCCCTGAAAGGCTTGTAAAGGTAGCGCGTAAAATGAATGGAATAAATAGTTTGCTATGAAAGGAATCTGTTTCTAACCTAAACGTGAGCAGATAGTGCAGAGAGTTTGCTACAAGTCTTTTGCATGTAGAAATACAATTAATCTGTGGAAATATTTTGATAAACTCGATCACAGACATGCAAAGAGCTCTGAGCTCGAGCATAGGTAAGGATTAAAGGAACCATTTGCCAGATGATCGTTGCAGTAAACTCAATCTGAAATGGTCAAAGCATCATCTGAATGGTCATTAAGACACAGTTTCAGTTTCAGGAGGCTCAGAGCAGGAGGGGGATTTAGTGACTTGGGAGCTGGAGGCAAGTGCTTTAGTTTCAGCCTTTAAATAAATGTTGGTTTTGGCAGTGGTAGAAGAAGTACTCTATTTTCTTAAACAAAACCATTCATATCGCTCAGGAAAAATACTGTCAAAGAAAAAGTCCTGTATTTAATGTTTTAACTTGAAAGTGAAGAATGAAATCAAGGACACTTAACAAAGACCGAAAATAAATCAACGTTAACTCAGTCCATTTATCTTTTGTCCTGAAAACAGAACAAAAAGAACAGAGTACAGAGTACACTTCAAATACCGGCTCAATAAGGACCATCAGTAAAAGTAGGAGCACCATTAAAATACAAAATGTTACCCATCATGAGAGCAGCTTGGGCTTGAATCTTACAAACAAATTCAGGGTTAAATTTAAATAAGTTAAATATGCTGCTCAGTTATTCCTTCTCAAATCATCAGGAGTCTTCTGTTCGACCATCTCTGATTTACTTGAAACTTTGTTGTCATAAACGATTGTAAATTTAAAAAAAAATTCAATTTAAACACGCTATAAAGAGAAAAATATTTGATTAACTTGTCCAGTATAGCAGTTTTGCAATCAATGTCATGGCATCGATGGCACAGAAACAACAGTAAAGGTGTATCTATAATAGTTACAGATCATGCTGTTCAAAGACAGCCTCAAATTTCAATGCACTAAACTTCATATAAATATTAATATTTCATGCTTACAAATTTCCAGGGCAGACGGAATGACTCTATTCATTTCAACTGTTTAAAATGCGAGGTTCAGGTATTTAGAGCTTTGGAGGGCTGCACTGCAATTACTCTTTGCATCTCAGCTTCTGCTGCTTCAATTTGAACCATTCCTATTTCTTTTCAACAAAAAATCCATCTCTTGCAAGTACCCAAACTTTCTGTAATTGCAGCAATAAATCCCATCTTACACTGGATCCAACTCAGTCCCAAATGCCTGGTGAGGAGGAAATGTATATTGTGCAATATATTTGCTTAAAATTTTCTGCTGAGAGAGCCACCTTAACTAACCCCAACTCTAAATACCAAGAATAAAAACAATCTATGTCTGCTGAGGACACAAACACAAGGAGACAGACACAAACAGACAGAGTGACAGACAGCAGATAACAGACAGAGACCAGAGGGGAGGAACTGGGTCACAGCAGGAAGCCGAGACAGACGGATCGCTCCGGCCAGATAGAAGCGCTGCCCTCCTGGTGCCCTCCGAAGAAGCAGCAACAGCAGCTATAAACAATCTGCTACCTTTCATCCTGCTGCTCTATGCGCTACCTGTTAACCCATGACCTCCAACACATGATCTCCTGCTTTCTGACCTTTCACCTCTGGGGGTCAAGGTCAGTGTCCTGCTGTTCATCACCCATTAACTTTAATTCTTCCTTCCTACTTGGGAGAGATTTCTCTAACAAACTGTCTTGCGTATGAGTTGATTTGAAAAAAAAAAAAAAAAAACACGACAACCCCCAGCCTCCTTCCCCCATGTAGGCTGTTTGCTGGGAAATGAGCAACACAACATAACAAGAAGCCCGGTGCTTGAGAGAGGGGATCGCTCGCCGCTGATGCGTCGTTTGTGTTTGTAATCTTGGCAGAGATTGAAACCAGATGTTGGGATGATGAGAAATGGGAGGCAGGAGGAAGAGGCTGGAGGTAGATGAGGGGTAGGAGAGAGAAATAATAAAGCGTAACCCCTGAGTGCCCTGCCTTCAGTCCTGAATACCATCCACATCCTTGAAGAGGAGATTTAGGGTGAGATCGCCACCACACCTCGTAAATCTGCACTTTTTCCACATTTTAATAATGCTGAAGTTCCATAACAATAAAACAAAAACTCCCATCACTTTACCTCATGTTATTCCCTTTGTTTACATCATCTCTTCTGTCATTTTTTTTTCTGCTTTATTCTCACCTCTCTTTCCTGCATTATTTTCCAAACTGAAATGACATTTAATTCACTCTGATATAAACAACACACTGCAGACCTGATAACTGGCTTATGTGGACTTGATTGTCTTCACTGCTAGAGTTTGGGGGCTTATTTTTCCATGGAACACAGCAAGCAATGACTGAATCTTCCAGATAACTGCATCAATAAGTGAGTGAGGCATCACATCTTGGGAATCCAGTACAATGGAAGTGTGCTGACTGTTCCAGTAAAACAACTGTCTGAAGGTCATGTTGTGACTGTACTCCCCAAGCATCATGTAGCTTCCACATAAATATGAAAAACTCCCCCAGAAGTCCACAGGAAAATCCCATATTTCAGCCTTTAACTATTTGAAGTATGATATAAGACATGTTAAGATGTGTGTTTCTCAATGGCGATGGACCGAGTAAGAAGGTAAGTCTGACAGACTGGAGTCGACTGGGGTAATGGGATTACACAATATTAATGGTAACACTTGTACTCTTCAAGCCAAAATGTCGGCTGTGAAAAAGGATTATTGCAGCTATCCATCTCCAAATCCAATGTCTTTCTTTTTCTTTCTTTTTTTTATCTGTTATGGACAAAAGATTGTTGGTTTTAAATCACAGTGGGATCCTACTTTCATGACACAAAACTCAAGCATAGTCTCTTATGTACAGTTGTGAACAAAACTTTCCATACACTTGTAAAGATCACGTATATCATGGCAGTCTTCCAATGACCCCTATAACTCAGAATTTCCTCTGATGGAACCATCAAAACTCATGAGTCATCTCACACTCAAAGAAACAATCATGCATTTTGCTTCTTTCATAGATTTATTATAGATCTTTTGGAAATATGACAACATTTCCAGAAGACTTATAAAGTGTCTGATAGCTGCCAACAGGCAGCAAACATCATACCATCCTGCTCAGCAAGCTAGGTAAGAAGAAAATGTTCTAAATTTTGTATGTCCACAGAAATTTCTCTGAATACACAGAATGATTTAACAGATTCAACTTCACAACTTTCAATGTCAGACTCAAAATGGATAGTAAGTCAGAACTGATGAAAATGCCCTCACGTTATTCCTCTGTGCCCATGTCTCATGTTTTATGTGAGATGTGATCTTATATACACCCAAATGGGTCATAAAGTATCTGTATTTTTTCATTTAAACTAGTGGAATACAGGAAATGATTGCTTTGTATCAAATTCCAGTTTGGGGTATCAATCAGCAAATGGCTACACTGCTTAGTTTCACATAGCTGAGGCCAAATCTGTAGACACAACAATCCCAAAATGAAACCTCACCGCCGTGTTTCTCCTGTGACTCATACAACCCTTACGCAGTACGTTTGCTGCAGGTGTATCTAGTAAAAAGAGAAATTCCTTTGCACATCCGCCCCACAATCCTCGAACATTACGTGTTCAATGTAGCCAAAGGGGAATTCAGTTCACGAGACTTCACACAGCTCCATTTAGAAACACAAAAGACACCATGCAACTTGTAAGTAGACTTGAATGTGTAAAATTGGAGGATATTCCCAGCATATTATATGTATGCAAAAATTGCCTAGTTTTGCACACTAGGGAGCTAATGAGCAAACTAGGAGCAGCTGTGCACAACGCCGGAATTTGTAAATCTGGAAATGCCAGCTTGGCATTGTAGTGTTTACGGGGAAAACAGGGCTTTGAAGCAACACTGTTATGAGACTGACAAAACAGATGGTGACAGTAGCATAGCATTTCATTGTTTTCTTAAACTAAACCAGGAAAAGGTAGAAAAAGAAACACAAAAACAGCAACAATGCTTGCCAACTAGGCTCGCAGTTCATCTTCTGAATGGTCTGTGACAAAGCTATAACTCAAAACTTTCTTTTGCTATAACCTTCAACAAACTTCTTCTTCGCTGGTTCTCTGTGGCTGGCTTGCCCTTGTGTTTTTCACACATTTCATGGCTGTATTAAGAGAGATGAATACAATGCTGTCATTCTGAGTGTTTCCACTTCCTATTTATGGTTAGAGTTATGCAATTAATTGAGTATTTATTACAATTTCAACTTCCCGCTTTTAAATAAACATGATCTAGTGCAATACTGATGTTTAAAATGTGTGTTCTGCTCATAGAAAACTCTACCCATAGAAAACAACTCATGTAAATACAATCTGTTGGTTTAAGTTTAGGTAAATCTGACATTAAAGCACTTCTTATCACTCTTTGCAAAGTAAATCTTAGTCACACACCTGTCTGAGGTGCTATGCTGCAGTAACTGAGAGGAAACTAAAAGTTTGTCTGTGCACATTCACCAAGCTCGCATGAAAAGTGAATGTTATTTTCGTGAAATGACCTCGGTATAAACAAGAACCCATGGATGAAGCCAGAGGAGGAAACATCACTTCATCGGCTGGAAGTTAGGCCTGGTTGATAAAACAATAAAAAGACACTTCATCTGTAGCATTTAAGTCCATCAGACGTAATATACTATGAAAACACGTGACCAAAACCTCAGCTGTATGAATAAACCCCGAAGTGTTATATCTGTTAATAATGGAGGCCCCTTTACCATTCCCATGGCTTCTGTTCAGTTCTTCTGAGGTGCGCTAGTCCGCTGCTGCTGGGCCACTTGTTGCCTTCATCCACACTTGCAGACATCCCCTGATGTTGAATGTCCTTGCAAGATGGGCTTTGGGTTCAAAAACATTCACAACCCTGTGTCCTGCACCACCTCCAACAAAGTGACCCTTTGCCAGTGCCCTGGTAAGCCGACGACTTATGGACCTGACATGGTATTGCATATAGAGATCGGTGTGGGGTTCGAGTCCATGTATACCCAGTCGAAGCCATCTATCCAGCCATCCATCCATCCATCCATTCTGTATGCACCGCTCAGTCCTCTTCAGGGTCATGGAGGGGCTGAGGTCTATCCCAGCTGACTCAGGGTGAAGGCAGAGGACACCCTGGACAGGCCGCCAGTCTATCACAGATCTACACTGAGAGACAAACAACCAATCACACTCACATTCCACCTCTGTACAATTTACAATTACCAATTAAACCCAGCATGTTTTGGACTGCAGCAGGAAGCGGGAGTACCCAGTGAAAACCAAACTCCACACACAAAGATCCCAAGACCATCTAGCTGTGAGTCAACTGTAACCACTGCACTGCTGTGCCACCCAAGTCCAGGCCAGCAACTCTGAAATGTAACCTCAGCTCAGTGCAGCAACCTCACCCTGGTTGTCTTCCACTTGGCTCTGGGTTTTACTTGCTGTCGTTATTTGAACTCATTTGTGTGTGTTTTCACTGATGTGTTATCATTAAGATTATAAGCTGTATACCCTAATAAAATGGGGGGAAATGTTTAAATTCAAATGAAATATTTTTGTCTTTACTAATAACAGGTAAAAAACAAAGTGTTTTCTTGATAAATTGTCTAGCTACATCGCAGAGCCCGACTGGATACAAAACAAAATTAATAAAAGCTCCTCTGGCTCTTTGTCTTGAAGTGCAATGTTCATTCAAGTGGCATCTTTGCTTCTAGTATCATTTCTTCAAACATCCGTGTCACATGCCCATTGCATATAGAGCTGCACTGCCTTTGTTTTTAGGGTTTTTTTCTTACATAAAATCCGCATTTTAAAGTTTGGTTAAGGCTTGGTTTGAAAATAACACAATACATCCACAAACACACAAAGAAGCTGAGGAATGCCTGAGAGAGTCAGAGACACGCTATTGTTCCCGCATGGTGAGTGCAATTAACAACATCCTGTTTGTGTCAGATAGAAATCGTCTGGTCTTACTTTAGAAAAACCACTTCAACTAAGTATGATCTTGCAGCAAATATGGTTTCATTTGTTTACAGTAATTACCCCGTGTATAATTGTGTCACTCTGCTTGACAGTAATGATGTTGCTGCTGCTGCTGCTGTCAAATTACATGTTGCATCTTAAGTGTGAATAAGAGAACACAGCAGATGACAGAACCAGCATTCGGAAAGCATATCTCCCCAAATAACTAATAATATACTTGTGTTACCAAAATGTCAGCCTGTCGGTGGTTTTGTCGCCAGAGCAGCAGACATTCTTACTCATTTCGGAATCAGCTCTTCAGCATGTGAGGGCAATAAAGACATCATTGCCATTGTCCCTAAAAGACACCATAAAACATCCAGTGACAGTTATTGTTCAGATTCACAAAGGAGACATTATCTTGTTGCTCTCCAGGCCTATGAAAGACAACAAACAACCGTCTGGCTGAGGACACTTTACAGCATTGTGCCCACACCTCAACTTTTCTTTAGCTGAGCTCAATGAAAGTCATCTGCAGGGGTTTGAATGTGGAGTGAAAGTGGTCTCCGTTTGTCCACTCAGTGTTTGACTCATTTTGTTTCATTATGTGCAGCATCTGCACATGTCAAGGGGGGTTTGAAAGCATCCCAAGAGGAGTAAGAGATTAAAGGTTTGTGGATGAGTCAGTTCCTGTAACTCAGATGTGCGAGTTCTGGTTAGCAGTTGTGTCTAACAGTCACAGATCGGAGAAACAAAGCGAACACACTCATATGAGAGTGTGAGAATGGGTAGAATGAGGGGTTAACTGTGGGCCAAGAGAGAGAGGCGTGAAATCTACCATGAAGGCCTTCGCTCAGTCAGGCCCAACCTCTCATCTGTTCCCGTCTTTTTATCCTGCAGTCTTCCCACACATCTATCTATCTATCTATCTATCTATCTATCTATCTATCTATCTATCTATCTATCTATCTATCTATTCATCTATCTATCTGTCTATCTGTCTATCTGTCTATCTGTCTATCTAAATTTTGAATTGGCCTATCTAGAAATCCAACGTGTCATACCTGCTCAATCAGTTATAAAAATTCAACAAACTAACTTTTTCATTTTTGTGAAGTTTTTCAAATGAAAAAGGATTTTATATGTTTTGTTGTGTATTTTTGTGACATACTGTATACATGGTTCAGAAAATATCCCTAGCTGACTTTCGCATCATCAACTTTTGTGTCAATGTTTGCACAAAGACAGAATTTTTTGTGACAGATTTTTAATTTTTTTTATATATATTTATTTATTTTAGATATTTCAGCTCATCTATAGTGAGAAATTATCTGATGCTACTTTTTTTTACTAACACATCTTCTAAATCAGGGACATGGTGAACAATAACAGTGAAAATGTCAGGCTTTTATCTTTAACAGTTTCTGAGATATTGTTGTTCAAACATAGCTTCAAATCTTTAGTGGCAACAATGTGATAAAGGGCTTTTGGGCAGTTTTTTTTTAATTATCTGTGAAAGTATTTGATACTTGAAGGTATATTTTCACAAATATCTTTACAAATATCCATATTATAAATTGTACAAAATTTCAGGCAGGCAAAGATTTGAGATGAAATGACCCACATCTATCTATCCATTTATCTATCTATCTATCTGGTCAAGTGGGTCAACAAGTGGATTTTGTGTAGGGGCAGTGTCATACAAATTTGTTTGTCCCACCAGACGTAACTAAAAACAACATACTATGTTTCATGTATAATCATGTTCTATTACTTGGCTATTTAGTTAAATAAACAACTGCTGCTACACTCATATTTGAAACAAATGCATTTTCCCCACCATACGCCAAACGCAATTAGGAGTTGATTCAAAAGTTTCACAAAGAAGGACCTACTCGCAGTTAATTCACATGGGTTCCTTTTACGTCAGAAGAACAGTGGTGGTGACGTTCCCATAGTGAGTTCAATTACCAGGGAAAGCAACAAGAAGAAGAACTAACATCACCACTACACCACACTCTGTAAATCACCAATCATCTATCTATCTATCCCTCTCTCTAGAGCCTGCCCCGCATGAATAACTGTCAATTGTGACAAATCATAGTGTTACGGAAGCCTCACAGACCCCCTCAGTCCTGTAATTACTCACACTGACAGCTTACACAACCTGAGGTGTGTGAGCATGTGGATATACATAAAAAAATGCTTAAGGTCAGAGATGTTTGGAGCCCCTTTGAGGAAACTATGATTCAGATAGGACTAAGTCTGAATCACACGTGCTGGGAGATTCATCACAAAACCTTTCAAAAATCTCCTGAGAGCCTGGAGGATGCCAGAATGGAGACACAAACGCACGTATAATCTTGGAGCAGATTTTGGTTAAAGGTGGATGAGCTTTGGGAGCTTTGTTAGATACTAAATCACATTTCCTAATGTATATCTCAAACCCAGTCCCACGCCTGAACTTATGAAACCTCGCAAAAACCCTCACTCCCCTCAATCGCTCTCCCAGTCTCCCACAGAGAAAGACACTGATACCAAAAGTGACGCTTTGCAATCAATAATCCCTGCTTTTACTGCTAATGGTTAAATTACAACCTTCGACCTGAAAACACGCATGTTCCAGTAAATTCCTGCGAGCGAACATCACGACTTTATGAGCGCGATGGATGTGCCAAACGTCTGGAGCAGGTATTCAGCTCGTTGTCAACAAGAAAGATGCATGGTCCCTGAGTGCTGACCTCAGAGTTGGCTCCCTGCAGGATGACACAACAGACACGAAAATGCTGCACAGACACACACTCACATGGATGACCAGTAAATCAGGCAGCAGCCTCTGGACCGCAGCCAGACAGCCTGAAGCTAAGTTCTGACTCCTAATAACCACCCGGCGGCTCTGCGCTGCTGGACTATTTTCTCTCTCTGCGTTTCGTTTGTGTGTGCGCATGTGGGAGCAATATGCGTTCTGTGGATTTCAGCACAGCGTTGCGTGAGCAGGTGAACTACAGGGGTTTAAGCGACTTTGGCTGCGTGACAGAATTTCCTGTGGCAACCTTGAAGAGAAAAGAAGGCACTGTAACAGGAGGGAGACGCATGCTTGCTGAACTCCATTCGTACATTTAAAGCATCGCAGAGGTCTGATCTCAGCAGCCCTGAAGCCAGAACAAATTGAACAGGGAGGAGGAGACATTCAGTTTTTCACAGACGTCTTTAAAAAGGTTGTAGGCAAACTGTCTGTGCACTTTTACAGGGTAAAAATGCCAATACCAATATATCACCAGAAAATCAAGACTGTGGGTAATCCATCAGAATTTAAAAAACTCCTCCAGAGAAGATCAAGTTTTTCACCTTGTTAACGTGTCCATATGGTGTTTTTATATGCCAGAGATATATCATGAGCAAAATGAGAAGTCAATGCTATGACTGAGTATTTCCACCTGCAGTGTACAGGAAACTAAAACTCAGATTGAGAGAGCCTGGGTTCCTTACATAACAAGCCTAAAGAACCAGTCCATGGCTGAACAATATGCTAAAAAAAAAAAAACAAAAAACACATTATTATTAAAGTCGCAATTTTAGTGAGTGAAATAGTTTTTCATTTAAAAAAAATGCACAAATCACAATTTGGATATTGCACTTTGCTTTAGTGCAATGTCAATAATATTTTTGATTGTTTGTTCACCACTAAACCAATCCCATCACATTCTGAATCAACATTCTCTTTCAGCATCAGCTTCTGGTTTGAACATGTAAATTGCTGCAGCATTACAACTTACCATTGTGTAGCATAGAGTCATTTTACAGTGTTACATTGAGTGAGCTGGTGTGCTGAGGTGCAGTGAGTGGGGAAAGGTGATAGTACAAAGAAGCTGGCAATTCATAGATTCTAGACGAAGCAACAGTGTAGAGAGTGTTGAGCTGCAACTCTGCTACTTTAAGACAGGAAAGGATTGTTTTCATGGAAGATGTGAGTTTAATACACAGTCCCTTCCACTACAGGATTAATAAACTGATCGGGAAGGCCGGTACTGACACAGACACGATTCAGAAAGTGACAGAAACGAGGAATCACTAGAGAAATCTCATGGACCCACTACACACCCTGAAAGTGATTCAGCTCCTCTGGTTACAGACTGATTCCACTGAGGTCCAATACAGAACACGACAGGAGGTCTTTTCTATTAGAATGAACTGTGCTGTACTATACATGGAGAGGAGACGGGTGTACAACACACAGGTACAAATAATTCTATACAAATGCTACATGTACTCTGAGACTGTTCCATATGTGTAAAAAGATAGATTTTTTTAATTTTAAGTCACATTGAGATTTTAGATGTAGCTTTATAGTTTTATTTGCACACTAGATACATGTAAGCCGTTTTGCAAATTGCCAGTTTATTTCATCATAGATTTGTCTACATCATTGCACACTGCATATTTTATGCACTGCACATTCTGCTCATTATATATTACTTTATATATATATATATATATTACTTTGCTCCAGGTCTTCAGTACGTATAAGCACTTCCATGAATAGTAGAATTTTTGTTTCAGGAATGTTTTTTCACTGTTAGATGTGGGATTGTAGATGCTGTAACTAAGTAATTTCCTGCAAAGGAATATCTATCTATCTAGCTCTAGCTAGCTAGCTAGCTAGCTCATTTCAGAACACCAGGCAGGTGCAAATTGGAGAGGGACAGAGATTCATTTGGGGGGCTTTTTGGGGACTTCAACAAGTCGTGCTGTGTTACGACAACAAACTCTAAATCAAACACTTCAACCTCTCAGGAAAACCAAACACACTCCATGTGTGCGTCAGAGCGCAGCGCACAGGACGCACAAGCATTTTCAGAAGTAGTCAGAGTGAACAGTTTAGTAACTCACCGTTAAAAGAGCAGCAGGTGTGGAATCGTCTCATAACCTTGTCTATCCATTTTTTCAGGCATTTGAGTGCGAGGTCTCGGAAGAAGGTCACCTGAACCAGCTGCGTCCTTAGCGCATGGACCGACGGTGGCCAGTGAATCCAAGTCTCATAGCAGTCAGCACACTCGGCAGCGTTTTATGGTACTTTGAGGGGATTTTGTTTAATCTATTTCTCCTTTGCATCTATTTCTGTGGACAAATAAACTGTCAGGCAACCACACAGTCTGTTTCAATGATTCCAGCAATTTCTCGGTCTCAGACCATTACGCACAAAAGAGCGTCTTTCGCTACGAAAGTGCAAAAAGTCCATGACTGTGTCTCATTTCTGTCATCAACTTGTCGATTCCATGCTGGACGTCTCATGATGTTTGCTTGCTGAATTTCCTTCAACATTTAGCCACAGTCCTGCATCGACCATTCACAACATTATACTGATATTTGCTAATGTTAGTTCCCAAAATTCAATGCGCACTTTCACCTTTAACCTTCCAGGTCATCCTTAATCTCGTAGTTACGCGCGAGATTTGATAGTTCAAGATCCGTGTATATTTTAGCAATTGGAGTTTCCGTTCTGAAACGGGTATTGAAAAACAAAAAACGAGTGGTTATTTGATTTTCGTTTTAAAATACAAAAATTAAAATTGAAATACAAGGCGTTTTTCCTTTTCATGATCAAAAAGGGATATACGAAATGTTAAAAATCCTTTGATTTTCATTTTATATTTAGAATAACAAAAAACTAAAATCAGTAAGAGACAGAAACGAAAAAAGGTCCGTTTTTTCATTTTCTGAGACCGGAAGTGGTCATCAGCAAGTGTGGAGCCAAGCAGAGTACGGTGCATAGACTGTATATAATTTTTTTTCGTTAGTTTTCATGGTCAAAATGACAGATCAGGTGGCCGATCTTAAAATAAATCAATATTGAATTTTTTTTATAGAGCGTTAAAGTTTTGCGAAGTCAGGGGGCGGGGTTACTTGATTGACTGGTCTGGAATGATTGGCAGGTCCTATGGAGGAGAGCAGCCCAGACGCTCATTCACCGTTAAACTCTGCTCTCCTCGTTTTGGTTAACTCTGATACAATCACTGTTGGTTTATTTATCGGTAAAGCAGCAGAACCTTTTCCACGAACAGTTTTCTTGCCCGTTGGCTTGTTTTAACCAGTTTTCTACCTTCGGCTGATTCTACCAGCAGACACTGACAGGACTCTGATAGTTCGGTAAGTTAATGTTTATTTTCGTATCGGTGCCGCTTTTAATGAACTTTATATGCAGATATACTGTGTGCCATGCACTCCAGATGTTGGTGGAGTTTATTTGTGTGTGTTGACCAGAGAAGAGAGTTAGCATCCAGTGAATATTAGCTTAAATGTGAATTAGCGATGCTAACCGAGCCAGCTGACCAGTTCTGATTAGCAGCTAAATGTAGCATCAAGCTAACGATGTTTGTGTTGTTTCCTGTCAACAGCTGAAGTGTGTTGTGTTCCTGTAATGTGGTTCATTAAGTTCATAAAACTGTGGCTGGTTGACGAAAGAAAACTCTGATAGTTTTGAATGACATCAGTTTCATTAATTTGTTGAAAATTGTCTCATTTGTTGTTGCAATGTTGCTGTTTATTGATTAAAACCAGATGATCCGTGTTGAAGACACATTTAGTTCTAGTATCAGAAGTACAAGAAGGAAGATGGACGTTTGGTTCTGCCATGTCAGAGATTTCAGGATTAAAATAACTAAATGAGTCTTTGTTATTATTATTATTACAATAATGAAATAATCACAGATAATGAAATATAAATAGCAGAGAAAACCTGAAAGAATAATTTCCTGAAAAGTCTATGAAGGAAAAACAGCTTTTTATCTTGAAAGATCAGAGTCAGTTCCAACATCTGCATCTGACAGCATCGTCAACCAGAAAGAAAAGAAAAAAGAAAATGACTTCTTTCTGATCACATCTCTTCCGCTGTTCACAGGCTGCTGCTGCTCACATTCTTCACATTTACAGTCCACTTTTAAAAGTTCAGCAGACAGGTGCTCTGCTTTGGAGTGTGACGATGTCGTCGGTGATGTGGAGAGTCAAGTTTCTGTTTCAGCAACAGCGTGGGCAGCCGGGTAGGACTTGATGTTTGAAATACTGACCGACAGCTCAGATTTAACTGTCTGTAGTTCCGTTTTGATGGATGTTAAATTTTCACTCAAAGCCGCCAGGCGCTGGGTCTTTAAAATAACCGCCGTCTCGTTACAGAGTGAAAGTAGCAGTTCCTCCTTAAAGTCAGAGATTGCAGCATCTGAGGACCTCTTCAAAAGAAGACATAGTTGATGAAGGCGTTCTGGAGCAGGACCAGAAAGACAATGACCAAGCAGCCTTGAGATCTTTGGCAGCGTCTCCCTCAGGTGGGTGTCAACGGTGTTCACGGTCAGGTCTGTGGTAATCCCGTCAAAAAACAAAACAGAAAAAAATCTAGATTATAAATCAACATGTAACCAAAGCACTCTGTGTATAACGCCATAGTATAGGATGTAGTTCAGAAAATGTCAAAGTATAGTATACTTTTCAAGAATAACATAGTATGGCCTGTAGTTCATAGTATAGCATGTCGGCAAAAAAACCCCATAGATTATGTGGTTCAAAAAGTGCAAAATGATAGGATGTTGCCTAAAATTGTCATGTATGATACGTGGTTTAAAAAATGTCATAGTGCAGTATATTGTCAAAATAGTATGTTATTCAAGAAAACATCAGAGTATAATATGTCGTCTAAAAAATGCCATAGAATAATATTTCATTGCACGAGTATAAATATAGTAATTTTTAAAACTGTTCAAATTTTTATATGTTGCAAAAAAACAACCAAAAAAACTAAAACAAAAAAAAAATACGTCATAGTAATGTGTCAATTAAAAAAGCCTATAGTATAGCGTGTCGCCCAACAAACATCATAGTGTAGCCTTTGGTCCAGAAAACGTCCATAGTATAGCATGTCGTTCAACAAACATCATAGTATAGCATGTCACTCTAAAAACATCATAGTATAGCATGTTGCTGTTAAAACATCATAGTTTAGCATGTCGCTCTTAAAACGTCATAGTTTAGCATGTCGCTCTTAAAACGTCATAAAGAAGCCTTTCGTCCACAAAACGTTACGTCCCGGCTGTCTGAAGTAGGTGAGGAGCAACACAAAAACAGTCCAAATGCTGGTTTCCAGAGGGTTAGATGAGTATTTATTTGAAAGAGTAAGTTTACCACAGCACAACATGTGAGGGGGTTAAAAGCAAATGCTAATAAAATAAAAATAAATAAACAGAACTAAAAGTGAACTTCACACTGACATTGATGGGCATTCCAACCAGGAACAAAGTAAAAGATAATCAGTACGAAAAAAACTCTTCCTGTTCACCTCTTAAAACCCAAAAACACACCACAGTAGCACCCTAAACTAAAACTACCAATGGGTTCCCTGTTTTCCTTTCTGAACAATTCAAAGGTCCCTCTCTATTTCTCCACACATCCACCAACCACTGGAACACATCTCCAAAGTTCTGCCGGGCCAGCTCAGCTTCCCCTCAGAAGAAGTGCTGCCACCTGCCAGATGAAGGAGCCTTTTGAGAGGCAGCTGGCATCGTGATTGGACTGTACTTTGGTCTGTTCCAATCCAGCTTCAGCTCCAGAGACGGCAAGTGGGACGAGTCAACGGAGGCCGGGTGGACGAAGGCATGCAGCTGAGTACAATCCAGAAAACAACAAATAAGTCAAAGGAAAGAGACATACATTGTAGAATTGTAGTAATTGTGGGCTGACTGATTTACTGCTCATCAGTATTTTATTTTTTACTGATTTACAGTAATAAATACATTTAAAAATGGCGCTACTTTGGCTCTGAACCTCTATCTACCTGTGGTCGCTCTGTCTTCTGGAGTGATTTGATTGGTTATACGTCATGAATAAAACTCCTTTAACTTAACATCTGTAAACAAAACAAAAGCGTATCAACAAAGTTTTCTGTTAGAGTTTGTGTTCTTCTAAGTTTAAGTCCGAGATTTTAAATACTTTCATTTACTGCAAATGAATATCTACTCCAAATGTCTCACTAATAATCATTATCAGCCTTAAAAACCCACAAAACACCCCTCTGTACTGGACCACACTTAGTACAGTCCGGTTCCCCCTTCTATAAATCTGCTTGGAATCTTCCACTTCCTGTTTGTCAAAGTGGCCTTCTACCTGGACAGGTTTTGTTGGAGCTCATGCAACAAACATTTGGGGTAACTGCACTTTAATATGGATGGATGACACTGAATTAGAGTCTGTTTTAATGAGACTGAGTTAAGATGTGTAGCTCTGTCATTAAATAGGAAATTATTTCTCAGAATTCACAGAGAAAAGTCTGAAATGTTTGCTAGGTTAGCGTCCCACATGTTCTTTGGCTCAGCTAAAGCTAACTCTCTCCAACTTCTGGATCTCTTGAGTTGCTTGTTGTTAAAATATCTTGCTATAGGTGCTGAAGCTCAGAAAGTCTGAGATGTTTGTTCAAAATTGGCTCATTCTGAAGTCTTATCTGAACTGTCCTCTTTTGCTTGAACTTTCCCTAAACTTAGGAGTTAATGACAGAGCAGCACATCCAGACTCAGTCTCATTTATGTAGAGATTAAACTTCAGTGTCATTCATTGATGTTAAAGTGCAGTTTTTCAAATGTTTGTTGCACATGCTTCCGACCAAACCAGTCCAGGTGGAAGACGATGTGAAGAGAAAGCTCCAGAGGATGAATATCACACATTTACATTGGAAATAAATGTCCTTTAATTAGACATTGTCATGCAAAAGTTGAATTTCCCTTGAATGATGTTCAAGGCTTTGAGTGTTTTGTTGTTTGGTTTCTAAGTGTTTTCTAAATGTTCAAAACTTTGAGTGTTTTGTTGTTTGGTTTCTAAATGTTTTCTGACACTCAGCCCCAAAGATTAAAACCTTTTACGGCTCACAAGCTGCAACAATTCACACATTATCAACTATATTTCTGACTAAACTAAGAAAAAAAGTGAAAAACTGTCTGATTCCTGCATCATGAGTGTAAATCTTTTTGTTTTTTTATGACAGTAAACTGAATATATTTGGGTTTGAAATTTTATAAACCATAACAAGAAATGAATTACTGCAGAAACCAATCAACAGATTAATGGACAAAGAAAATGTGTTTTCTAACATATATGGCTGAATTACTCCAACATTACAAGATACACACAATTTTAATTCGATTTTATTTATATAATGCCAATTACAGGTCAAATTGTCTCAAGACGCTTCATTTTTATATTTTTTTTGTCATTTAAAATATGACAAGGTAAGAAATTTAAACATCTTGACTAATCCAATTTATTATTTGGTTTTTAAGAGACTAATGGACAATTAAAATAACTTTCTCCACTAAAACTAATAAACATGAGGTAAAATAGAAGAAACAGTTTTAAATACTGCAGTCCCACGAGGACAAGAATAAAGTTTCTCAACAAAAACTAAATCTGCTGGTGGATTCCATTAAAGTCCTAATGAATGATAATAAAGTGTGATACTAAAGGTTTGTGGTGCTAAAAATGTCAAAGTAAAGATATCAAGTTGAACATCTGGATGGAGGTTGATAAAAGTTGACCTCCCTTCATTTCTCTGGAGCCGACTCCATGGATTTTATGGATGGTGGTTAAAGACCTGCTCTTCTAGTGGTCTTCCTTCTAGTCGCTGTAAAAAGTCAGTCCATCCTGGCCGACTTCAACACCTCTTCATGACAATTTGTTCTGCCTCCGACCTCATGGAAACTCCAGAAACTGGGGAAAACCTGTGGAGACTCGAAGAACTCGTGGCGACTCGAAGAACTCGTGGGGTGGGGGAAGGTGTGGTGGGTGGTGGGGGGAGGTGGGGGAGTAGAGGGGGGGAGGCCACCACCCACCTCCCCGCCTACTCTCCGCCCTGACTCCACCCAGACTCCGCCTTGGCTCCACCCACGTGGTCACTTCAGAAACTACGATGCCAAAGGGACGACGAATTTATTTCTTTTTATCTGATCTGTAGCTCAGTGAGTTAAGGATTTGCCTATGGAGCTGCAGGTCGCTGGTTCAAGACCAGACACTTCTTAAATTTTCTCAAAATCCTGACAAAGACAAAGAAAGAAAAGTGCCGGTGGTGGGTCTCGAACCTGCGACCTTCCAGTTGGTAGTCCTCTTCTTATCCCCCTGAGCTACTCGCTCAGATACTAATTCTTCTTTTTTTTGCGCATTTATCATCTATTTTTTGTCATTTTCGAGTTTTTTTTTTACTTGAGTCTCGACTCGACCGTTTTTCTCAGGAGGTTGGACTTCAGCCTTTGTGCTGGAGGGTTGAACCCTCAGTTCCAAGACTTTCCAAAGCCTCCACACCTCCCGAGTCCTCAGGACCTGAGCTTTCACACAGTCTGAGGGCTGAAATTTTCTAAGTCCCACAGTAGTTCTGTGGTAGATTGAACTTTCAGACAGTCCAAGGACTGATATCTTCAAAGTTCCTGAGTAGTTCTCTGTTAGTTTGAACCTTTCCACAGTCTGAGGACTGAAAACCTAAAAGTTCTTGAGTAGTTCTCTGTTAGTTTGAACCTTCAGACAGTCTGAGGGCTGAAATTTTAAAAGTTTCTCAGTACTTCTCTGTTAGTTTGAACCTTCAGACAGTCTGAGGACTGAAAACTAAAGGTTCTTGAGTACTTCTCTGTTAGTTTGAACTTTCTGGTTAACAGAAGCCTTAAAACTTGTGACCATGAGTCTTGATTTCACATTTAGACCATCCATCTGAGTTCTTCTCAACTTTGATTCTCTTCACTGAACAGTAATGTTTGTGGAGATCAGAAGGTAACATTAGTTTGATCAATGCCTTCAACTACTAGTAGACTTTATCTGAGTTCTTAGTAAATCTGTCCACAATCAAACCAAGAACATAGAAAGAGGAAATGTTTGAAGAAACAACTTGATGTTTTCATTTCAGACTAGAAAACGCTATAAGACCTTAATCTGTTTTTGCTCTTTTTGATCATTTTATTGTCTCTTCTGTTTAATTTGATCTTCTAAAGTCTAACTGGTGTCTTTTCAAATGTTTTGTCTTTAGTTTGATTCTTCTTAAATGTTTAGTTTTTCTCTTTTCTCAACTATTATTCTTTTCTAATGTCTAATTTGATTTTGAAATGTTTTGTCTTTTTAATGTTTAATTGTTGTTTTTTCAAATGTTTTATCGGCTTGTTTGAAAATTTTCCTTTTCTTTCCCAATGTTTAATTTTTCAATTAAATCTTTGTTAAAATTTTTCTTTTTAAATGTTTTACCATGTTTTAATGTTTAATTTTCTTTTTAAATGCTTCATTGTATTTTCTGTTTAATTTCTATTTAGTTTTATTGTCTTTAAGATTTAATTTTCTAATTAAACATTAAATTTTTTAATTGAATGTTTTGTCTTTTTAAAGGTTTAATAATCTAATTCAATGTTTTGTATTGTTTTAAATGTTTAATATTCTTGTTTAATTATATTTTTTAAATGTTTAATTATCTAAAATATTTCATCTTTAATGTTTCATATTTTTGTTTAAAAATTTTTGTTTAATTTCATAATTACATGTTTTGGATCTTCTGTTTAATTATCTTATTAAATATTTTGTTCATTTAACATAATTTAATTTTATTTAATGTTTAATTTTCTTTTTAAAAGTTTTATTGTATTAAATGCTTTTTTCCCCTTTGATTTAATTGCTTTTTTAATGTAGTTTATTTCTTTAATATTTTTTTCTGTCAAGAACAAATCCTTAAATCACAATGAAAATACTTCTGTTGTCACAATCATGAGTTAGTCAATTATTCAGTTTATCAATTCAACTTTATTTGTTTAGCACCTTTCACACAGATGACAAAACTAAACAAGCAAAGAGAAAAAACTATACTAAAACTATAATTAAAACTCAAAAACACATTTTAAAAAAATGATTTAACATTGTAATAAAATATGTTGTGTCCAGGGGATGGAGGGAGTTTATTGAAGTCTTCTTGGGCTCACATGGCAAATCATTTAAAATATAAACTTGATATTCAGTCTAAGGAAACTGGAAACTGCAGAGCGACGAAGAACCAACAATATCTCCTCTTTTCTCCTTTAATGAGTCGACTCTTCTTGTGCTTTCAGACCAAAGAACTACAGACTCTTCACAATCTGCTCAAACTCTTGGTACAGGACCTCACCACACGGGTCAAGAAGGTTTCCGTCTCATTTCTACTCTGAAGCTCACCTTCTCCTGCTCAAACTGCTGACAAATGTTTCTGCTGCTCTAAAGTCTGGTCTCCAGAACTTCCTAAAAACTCTCACAGACTCTTCTGCTGCAGGTTGCTTTGTAGAACTGTTCCAGAAAACCTCACTAAACCACATGGAGGGGCCTCAAGATAGTCGTCCAAATGAAACCATACAAAAACCAAACTAGAACAACCCAAACGCTAAAGTCTCCTGCAGCCTACCAGAGAACCTCTTTAAACAGAGAATCAGGACAGGAACTCTTACCTTCTGGACAACCAACGTTGGTTCACAAACAAGAATACAGAATGTGTCTGACCAAAAACCTCTAAAGACTCACTACAGCCAAGATAAAGACACAACTCAGCTGCACCAAATACACTAATCACTGCACACAGTAGCACCATGTGCTAACTGTGGCTAAAGAACCACATTTACCAAGACAACTATCCAGTACAAAGCCCTAAAATACACCAAGAAACACATTAAAGACGATTTTACTGCTGGAAGCTGCAAGCCAACGCCTAAAGAACAAACTAAAGCAATGGAGCCAAACCCGGTTCAGTGGTGAAGAGAAACAGAGGAAATGTTCGTCTGCAGCTAAATAAAGCAGGAAGACACTGAGCTGCTCAGGTGTTCCTGATAACACCAAGCAGCCACCTGGACAGCCAATAGGAACACAGCTTACTGGAAGTCCAGAGGGCTGGCTTAGTCAAGGAAATTTAGTTTAAAGTTGAAGCAGAAAGTTAACAAAGAAAGTTGAAAACCACCTTCTGATACCTGAAATCTCCGAGTTTTCATACAAAGAACACCTGAACATGTCAAACTGGTTCCATAGTAGAACCATCATTGTAAAAACGTCATAGTATGGTGTGTTGCTCAAAAAACATTACGACCCGGCTGTATAGGGTCTCAAAAACGTTCATCATGTCTTCTTGTTGATACTTTAGTCTCTAATTCTTTTGTTCAGACATTAGGTGAATGGATAGATGTTATTTACCTTGCTTGACAGTTTCGGCCAACACTCGCCTTCCTCAGAAGCGTCTCACTGACAGCGTGACGTGTCAGTCGGCAGATTTTGACAGCCAGCATTTGCGGCCCAGTAGAGTCGCCAGATGCGCCGGGCCAACCACGCCCACACTGTAATGGCATGTCGTGGTGAGCCCAACGGACCCGACCATCCCACCAGGCATGCCGCATCCCCCGCCGTCCTATTTCCTCTGGAGTATGGTGTCCCAGGTGTGGGAGAGCATGAAGCCTCCGTGATCCCTGTTCATGGCTCTCACCGCCCTCCTCCTGATCTCCATCGCCTCCTTAATCCAGCGTTTCGGTTTGTTTTCTTCCGTTCCGATGATTCTTGCCCCGTCCCAGTCCATGTCTAGGGTCGCTGAGGAGCGACACAAAAACAGGACAAACACTGGTTTCCAGGGGGTTAGGCGGCTATTTATTTGAAAGAGTAAGTTTACAAAAACACAACATGTGAGCAGAAAAATCACAAAGTCTGTCTTTCGTTCAGCTGAAAATATTAGTTTTTGTCTTTTTTATTGACCAAACTTTTCAGGAGGTAGATGAAGAATAATTAAAGCTCTCATGTAGAAGTCCAACTTATTTTAGATCCTTGTGGAGAGTTTAATCTTAGAGTTTGTAAAGCTGTTGAATTTTTAGAGTCTCGTGGATTGTTTTGACATTTAATAACCGAGTGCTGAAATAAAATTACAGTTGTGGATTTCTGTCATTTAGTCTGGACTAAACAAATAACAGCAGCATAAATCTCAAACGTCATTATGAGGAGTCTGGATTGAGGTTTCTCACTTGATAATGATCAAAACATGAAATTTAGGTTGATTTAAAGGAATAGTCCACCTTAAATCTATGAATGTTGACCCAAAAGGTTGGTTTCAGGAAGTATTCCATCTACAAGGTCCTCACACATCCACCTTAAAGGAACATTCCACCAAAAATCCTTAGACATGCACCTAAAATGTTGGTTTAACCGAGTATTCAATCCAAAATCCTCAGAGACCTGAGGGGCTGGTTAAAAGGAATATTCCACCTAAAACCTCAAATATAGACCCGAAAGGGTGGTTTAGAAAAAAATCCTTCAATGTAGACCAAAAAAGTTAGTATGGATGAATATTCCACCTGAAATGTAGACCTGAGAAGTTGGTTTGGAAGAATATACCACCCTAAACATACTTCAATGTAGACTAAAAGACGGTTTGGAAGAAAATTCCACCTAAAATCCTCCAATGTAGACCAAAAAATCTTGGTGTAAAGGAGTATTCCACCTTAAATGTAGACCTAAATGATGGTTTGGAGTAATATCCATCCATCCATTATCTATACACCGCTTAATCCTCATTAGGGTCGTGGGGGGGGCTGGAGCCTATCCCAGCTGACTCGGGTGAAGGCAGGGGACACCCTAGACAGGTCACCAGTCTGTCACAGGGCTACATACAGAGACAAACAATCACTCTCACATTCACACCTACGGGCAATTTAGAATGATCAATTAACCTCACCATATTTTTGGACTGTGGGAGGAAGCCGGAGTACCCGGAGAAAACCCACGCATGCACAGGGAGAACATGCAAACTCCATGCAGAAAGATCCCGGGAAAGCCGGGACGCGAACCCGGGATCTTCTTGCTGCAAGGCGAAAGTGCTAACCACTACATCACTGTGCAGCCCACGGTTTGGAGTAATATTCTACTCTAAAATCTTCCACTGTAGACCTAAAAGGTTGATCTGATGGTATATTCTACCCAACATCCTGGAACATTTACCTAAAATGTTGGTTTAATGGTATATTCCCAGAAGAACCCTTGAACATTGGGCTTAATGGTATATTCCACCCAAAATACTTGTACATATACCAAGAAGTCAGTGTAAAGGAAATGTAGACCTAAAAGGATTGTTTAAAGGAATATTTAAATGATTATTTTCATTATTTAACAATCTGTTATCAGTCAGAACCCTGGCAAACTTATTTTCATCAGTTTTTTTTTAGTGGAAATCACAAATAAAGGAGCTCTTGGTTTCTCTGTTGGAGTTCTTCCTGTCAGGCTCGTGGGCTCTGAAGAATCTTGTACTTGTCTTATCTGGAACAATCTAACAGCCTAAACTGTTAACAGCAGTGTAAAGAAGCAAACACACAGGCATAGATTAGGACTCAAACTAGATTTATTTTAGAAAACAAATCAACTTAGAGGCATTTGTTCACACGTGGCTGAATAGGAGGCCGTCCAATCAGATTTGAGGTCTTCACTCTGTAGGTTGTTTGGTGAGACTCTTGGACCTCCATCAGCTGATGTGGATGTTTGATAGTCTTCCTCTCTAGTGCCAGATGATTCATCCATGAATTCAGCAGCTACAGACTGAAATGAAGCTCATGCTGCCGTTATTGAATTCCTGTTCCAGATCAAATGTTCAGATCTCACCTTGAATGCAGCCGTCTGCTGTCTGATAGTTTTTCTCATTCTAGTCTTCAATAAAGTCTTTTTCCTCATGTCAGGATGTGGTGAGACTCTTTCTCAGTCTCTGCAGACGTCCCTCATTGTGCATTTCCAGAGAAGAAACAGAAAAACTGATCACTGCTTCAGCATCAAACGCTCTCCAGCATTGAGAGTGTTTTAGGAATTAATTCATTGTGTTGTGAACCTTGAAGGAGCAGAAACTTTGCAGCTGCCAAAGATATGAGCTCCGATTCTGGATGTTTTCGGAAATGAAGTTCATCAAATGAACACTTGATTTTTGCTGATAACTCATTAAATTACTGAAGAAATCTAACATAAAAACCTATAAACTGTAAGGCAGCTTTTGTTAAAGTTTGTCTATAATTCTATCATCATGTTCTGGAACCAGGACTCTGCAGAAGTTCCTTCAATCAGATACTTGTGTGTTTCTATTTAAGGCCTCGGGTTTGACGTACAGCAGAGGATTAGAAAGGAGTGATTTTAATATTTAAATCAGTCCAGTAAATGTTTGGCATGAAAATTATTAAAATTTTGATTTAGATAAATTTGTGTCAAATAATATTGTAGAGTCTCTCTTATTTTTTTGTTATTCTAAATATAAAATGAAAATCAAAGCATTTTTAAAATTTCGTATATCCCTTTTTTATCATGAAAAGGAAAAACACCCTGGATTTAAATTTTATTTTTTGTATTTTAAAAACGAAAATCAAATAACCACTTGTTTTTTGTTTTTCAATACTCGTTTCAGAATGGAAAATCCAATTGCCAAAATATACACGCACCGTTCAACGTCTTCCATCAAAATTAATCTGCTAAATGACAATAATATTATGCATGAAAACAGGTTTTCTCAATCTTAAAATAGAAATTCTTATGCAAAATATAAATTTTTTAAATAATTTATTTTGATAAGAATGGGTGGATTAGGACATCACTGAAACTGAATCAATCTCTGTCCCTTTTCTTCTGCATCTCTTTCACCCAAAATCCCCCATAAAGAACTCGTACGGGTAGTAGAAACCCTCATTTTTCATAAACTTTAGCTGTCTGACTGCAGCAGTAAGTGCATTGGCCTGTGTGCATTTGTAAAGGTCAAGGTGTCAGCGTGTTTTTCCGCCAGAAGTCTGTGTATTAACTACTGTATTTGGTACAATAATCTCTGTCTCAAAACAAAAAAGGGAAAATAACACCAATAAAACTCTTTTTGCATCTGTAAAAATCATGTCTTGTAAAAAAGTTCAGAGAAACCAAATCCCTGTGCTCCTTTTCGGACCTGTCCATTCCTCCATATGGGCCCACAGGGGACTGATGGGGGAGATGTCTTTTCCATACCCGGAGTCACGAGAGGAGGCAATCGCACAGTGAGATGTGGAGATTTAGGCTTGTAAATAAAGTCAAAATCCTGAAGCACAAACCTGGAGACAGTGTTTGTAAAGGAGTTGGGAAATGGGGCGTTGCGAGGCATGTTGGGGGAAAAATCTTGGACGAGAGAGAAAGAGGGAGGTGGACACAGAAGGCCATTTATGTGAAGATGACATAATCACCTGTTGCCCCCACGTACAGCCAACATCTGCGAAATTTATTAACTTTCTGTCCTTGCCGCTCCTCATGCTGTTTTTCCATCCAGCTCTCGACCCGTGCGCAGACACTATGTCACGCAGGGATAATGCTGTCATGTGTGAAGAGGCCAATTAGTTTTTATATTCATGAAGTAGTTGCATTTCAGGAACAAGACAGAAAAATCCTGAAGGCCTGTTTTAGTTATAGAGTCTAGAGAATTAAAGTCTACAGCTGTTCTAGCAGCTCTGTGAGGCTGCATTTAGGCCTGGAGGTTCATTTCAGTAGTAAATCCAGGAACCTGTGAGTGTGTGTGTGTGTGTGTGTGTGTGTGTGTGTGTGTGTGTGTGTGTGTGTGTGTGTGTGTGTGTGTGTGTGTGTGTGTGTGTGTGTGTTCCCTGCATATCTCAACAACTGTACAACTGATCCACTGTAGGCTTGGCAGGTGAATTTTCTGGGACCTGAGACACTGTGGTGTTGAGTTTGAAGAAGACTGAATGAATAATGTCAGTCTCTGTTTTTTTTTTTTTAAGCTAAACGCTTACACCTACATGCTAGCATATACTCACCTGAAATGCCAACTTTATTTTAGGTAAAATGCATTTTGTTTACCACATTTACCATATTGGTTTAGCATGTTACTTGCTAACAATTGTCCATTTTAAATTAGTCACGTAATTTGTAGGGTATATAATATTTTGTGTTATTAAGCTTAATACATTTGCCTTTGATGGCAATGCCTAGTGACAGAGGCATCTAAAGATCAATTCAGTTCAGTTCAGTTTATATATTTAAAATGGGATGAATAATGGTTGTTTTTGAGCTAAGTGTTATCACCTACATGCTAACATATGTCAGTAAAAATGCCAACTTGTACTTAAGAGTATAATGCATAATGATTTCCACATTAGTCCTATTAGCTTAGCATATTAGCATGCTAGCATTTGTCAATGTTAAATTAATCTTGTAATTTGGTAGACTATACTATAGGTTTTCGATCTTAATACTAGCATCATGTTGTTAAGTAAATTTGTATTATATACAAAGTTATTGCATGGTCTTAATCTCATTGTTTAGTATAGTCAGGTAAATTTGTAATTTGTAATATTATAGGATCTTCACCGTACTGTTTACATTAGCCAGATACATTTATATAATCAATAATAGTAGGATTGCAACCTTAACATTAAAAACTAGATAATTTTTTATGACAAATAATATTGCAGGGTCTTATTTTAATATTCAAACTTGCTAGGTAAATGTGACAGTGTGTTTTAAATGTGTGACAACAATGTTAATTTTCCAGGAATTTCATCATAAATCAAAGTACTGGACCAACATTATTTCCTGATATCAAACTACAAAAAGATCACAAGTTTTTTTAGATTTAGTGTTAAGGGGGATGTGTTCACCAAATTCTATGGCAATCCATTAAATAATGTTGCAAGATGTTTCACTTAAAACCACAAATATGAACCTTATGGTGCAGAGGAAAATTCAGATGATCACCAAAGTCCGCAGGATTTGTCGTCTGGGAACCATAAATGTCTGCACAAGATTTCTTAGATGGTGAGATATTTTAGACGCAGGGGATCATAAAGTCGGATTTATCTTCTGTGGTTCAGGAAGGACTGCACACACTATCATAGTGATTCAATCTCAGATATTACCATGGCTAAAAACCTCAAAATAATCATTAACAGAATGTTTTTCCATTCAGTTACTTACTTTGATTACTCAGAAATATGAAACCTTAAAAGTGGAGCACAAGAAATAGGTTAATCCATTCTTCCTGTCTGTCGCAATTAACACCAGAGTCATGTCTAGCTCAGTTTTGTGTTCGCTGGATTGAGGTTTCATTCAAATTGACAAGCGTCAAAATATCTCCCCAGCTAAGACAAAGACACAGTGTTCTCTGGGAGGATCATCACCATGAAAACATGGTATTAATCCTGGATATTAATCCTCATGCCGCCTACACATGTACTGGTAGTACTATCCATCACTCCACTGTGTCTTTATTTTAATCACTGACACCCATATAATACTGTAGATTTATGAAAAAACTGGGTTAATACTTGACAAAATCAGCCCTCTTTTCATTTATTTTAAAGGCTGCTCCATTTCCCCTCAGTGTACGATATATGTTTTTGTTGAATTTAGGAGTTATTTTTTTATTAAACTGTTTTCGGCACAGCGGCGCAGGATTCGCAGGTAATAAAAGAAGCTGCCGCTGTTCTCTTATCGCTCATTTTATCCATCTATCCTCGTGTTTCAGCCTCGTTTTTTTTCGTCAGGATGGAAAACATTTTATTCAGGATTTGGAATGTGAAGCATTCATTTTCTTTCTTTCATACACACTAGTTTCCCTTTTTGTCCTGTGTATGTCCTGTGGGTAGGTCGTATTATGTCTACACACCTCATGTGTGCTAGAAACCTGCAAAACAGACACTGACACAGTGTAAACATTTGGCTGCTGGGAGTCTCTGCTCCTATTTCCCTTAAGGAAGTGCAGAAGTTGCCCAGACTGCTCTCCTCTGGCCTGTGTGCTGCTCTGGGCTGGACTCCCTCTTCGCTCTGTGGACCGAGCTGCAGAGAAAAGGCCCTCAGAGCTCAGGGCCTCCTCACAGCTCTCCTGGAGGTGCCACCCTCACCACAGCTCCACTCCAGCTCTCTCACTCGCAGCATTCTAACCAGACCAGAGCCACCTACAGTAGCACTCTTGTTATGCCGTGATGCTTTTTATATCATGTGTGCCAGTGGACCATTTCACGTGGGGCTTTTTCACTACAACCACTTCACGACAAGAAAAAGAAGTCTGTTCCTCAAATCTGCTTCGGATCAGCCGCTGAGGGCAACTCTCAGCAACTTCTACACATCCTGAATCAGAGCTGCAGTTAAAGGTGAAGCTGGTCATTCTAGTCTAATGCAGCTGTTGACAAATGCAGAGAATATCAAACCAACAAATCAGTTGGCTTGGACCAGTCCTGTCCTGTGCATATTTGTGGTAATGCACTGGACAGGGGTGAAGGTAGGGGGAGGGGAGATGAAGGGAAGGGGGTGAGTGGGAGTGAGAAGGATGGTAAATACGGCATATGATACCTATTTAAATATGCTAAACTAGCTAAATGCCACAGTCTTTCTCCCAAGTCACTCCACCTTTGATTAGAATCTCACAGCCAAAGGTCAATTCAGTTCAATTCAGTTCAGTTCATCCATCCATCCATCCATCCATCCATCCATCATCGATACACTGCTTATTCCTCATTAGGGTCATGGGGTGCTGGAGTCTATTCCAGCTGACTCAGGGTGAAGGCAGGGGACACCCTGGACAGGTCACCAGTCTAACACAGGGCTACATATAGAGACAAACAATCCTACTCGCATTCACATGTACGAAGAATTTAGAATCACCAATTACCCTGAGCATGTTTTTGGACTGTGGGAGGAAGCCAAAAGAAAACCCACACATGCACAGGGAGAACACTGAAACTCCATGCAGAAAGAGGGATTTTCTAGCTGCAAGGCAACAGCGCTAACCACCGAGCCACTGTTCAGTCCCTATTCAGTTCAGTTCATTTTTATTTATATAGTACCAATTTGCAGCATCTCAAGGTTTACCTTACTTCACTCAGCAAGGTAAAAGCTGTACAGAATTATGTTATAGAAAGATTCCCCAAAAGAAATCCAAAGATTCCTCATGAGCAGCTTTTTGGTGGCATGAATACAACTCCTCTTTAAAAAAAAAAAAAGTAAGAAGAAGAAATCTGTGGCAAAACCGGGTTCCAGAAGGGCAGCTATCTGCCTTGAACTGATGGGCTGAAGGTAAAGTGGAGAGAGAAAAGGATAGCAGATGGATAACCTACCAAGTTTGAAACTGATCGGATGTATAGTTGTCAAAATATGCAAAGAACAGATACGCACACACAGAGATTTCTGGATTTATTATCTAGATATTCTGAGTGTTGCATTATTTACTACGTGTATTCCTGCACCTAACATACTAGCCAAGTACTTTAAGAGCATTACATCTTCGCTCAGTCTTTCAGTAGATGGCATGTACATACATATATTATCAATCTGTTAAGCTTTCTTCTCAGAGAGAAACAGTTCTCTGCAGCAATTGTACTGGAATTTTTAACAAAGTCCAGCAGAGTAAAACATGGTACATGGACATGTACCATCTGTCCAAATGACACATTATTTTCCACATTCAGATGTACCAAAATGTAGTCTGACTCAGTTATGTTTCATATTAGTCATCATGTTTGCATAATTCCTCATAAAATAGGTGTGCAGTGAAAACTGTATATCTCCAAAATTTTCGAACACGGCGTTTTTAACAGGACCACCACGCATTTTAAAGTTTATCCAAAGGAGGTTGTGAAAAGCTTTTATAAGACGCAGGGTGGAGGAATTTCTCAGTCCACAGAGGAAGACGTAATCCATCCGACTTGTGTTAAAATGTCAACATCACCAGCTCATGAGTTACCAGTTTTCACTTGCCATCGGTGATACAGGAAGTCGGGTTTGAAGTTTTACACAAGGCTGGACGCTAAGATCAAGGTGGAAGTATGAGTAATGGGTGAGAGTAAGCAGAGGTGGTGGATGGATGTACTGTGCAGCTGCATCACTGTGTGATGGTGAGGCTCACTGTGAGTGAGGTGCAGCACTATGTAATGCTTTGGCCTCCCTGCGGCAGCCCTGTGCCAGCTCTGCTGCTCTGCTGCCAAACAAGACCACAACATGGGCCTCTCTGCCTCAGCAGCAGGCCCTCTACTATTACAGCCACGCATGGCTGACCCCAGGCCTACCAGCTGTTCACAGGCACCGTAAATCTCAGTTTGGTGCTGTTTTCTTTACAACTGACCTCAGGCCAGCTGTACTGACACTGTCACTGAGAGACTGCACTTTACGGGACTCTGAGGGGAAATCATGCATGGCACTATAATGATAACATCAATCAAATGATTGCCTTAAATTATTGCCTTTTTACTCATTTATCTCACTCAAGTACCAGCCCCTCACTGTTACGAGTCATATTTATTTTCCTTTATCTCATTTTGGCTTTCTTTTTTACCTTTTCTTGTATCTTCTTTTTAAATCTCACTTCTTTTTTTCTTTGTCACACTATTTAAAAAGACGAGTTGTTTGCTGGCTGTGTTGGACATGATTACAGTGCAGCTCTTGGATTTTTTCAGGAAGCCGATAAACAGTTGACTTGACAGAAAGTGTCATTCAGGCTTTTCTCTGCTTGGCCGAAACACGCTGCGGTGGGGAAAATGACACTTCTCATTTAGGTCAGACTCACAAACCATGATGGCAGTTCTGCTTTCTTTCTTTATTCACTTTGAAATACACACAGACACACGCTGGATGACGCCAGCATCTCTGGTCTGGTGTCTGCCAGAGTGTGAAATCACACACACTTCGGAGCCCTTTTTTAAGTGTGTATAGTTACACCAGTATTTTATGTGGTATTTTTGACAAAGGGAACTCAGGCCATGATGAGGCAACTTGGAAATAGCTGAAAAGGTCAGTCAAGGAGATTCCTTTCTGCAGCTACTACAATAATTAGCAAATGCCAAAGTCAGTTTCTGGTGTAAAAACTCATCTATGTGTATCGTAGTTAGAAGTTTTTCCCATAGAATAATATATCCCTGCTTTAAAACATGTAGATCTATAAAGTCCTTGCCTCTTTCTCCATTAGCTGCTTCATTACTTGCACTCCTCAAACACAACAGCTCACCTACAACTCTGCTCCAACACTGTAAAACTACTATACACAACACAATATCAATATTGGACTACTTCAGTCATACATATTTGAGCGAGATATTGATTCTGAAGTGGAATAACTATACAAAAAGCTTCACTTTACCAGTTTACAGGATATATTCTTTAGATTTGTTATGCATGAAATTGAAATTTGTTCGTGATCTGTCATAGAACATATTATAAACACCATATGGACATGTTAACAAGGTGAAGAACTTGATTTTCACCGCATCAGGTCCTAAAGCAATGTTAGAAGTACTCAGATCCTATTTGCAGTAAGTAAAAGTAGCAATATAACAACATAAAAATATGAAGTTCCTAAGCATTTTTTGACTCAATCATAGAAAATCTTAATTACAATCTAAATATCCAATTATAGAGTCTACTGTCTGTTATTACATATCATCATTTATCATATATTGTGTAATGTACATGTCAGCGGCAGCAGTAACACGGTCTGAAAAGTGCCCGATGAGTCAGGACATCATGACCTGACACGAGGCAAATAATGCTGATTACCATAATATTTGTGCATGTCAAGGTCTGTGATGTATCAGACAGCAAGTGAACAGTCAGCTCTTATGATCGACACGCTAGCTGCAGGAAAAATAAGCAACTTTAGTGAGTCATTAAAGACAGATGAGTGAGTCTGAGCAGCTCTGAGACAGCATAAGCTGCGGGGAGCTAATTAACAAGTGCAACAAAAATGCATCCATCCAGGAAAACACAGAAAAACAGCATCCTGAAAAATCAAAGTTGTCAAGGTGTGTTCATGATGAGCTTTTTATTTAAAAGCACATGTAATGGAGCTAAGTACATTTAGCAGAAAAAACGGCATTACTACTATTTCTTTTGTACAAAAAACAAGACAATACAAAAATACTAATATTGAATTTTAATACAATTGTGGGTGTATTTGTTTTGAATGCATATTACAAACGTAACTATAACAATCTACAATAGTTTAGTCATCTAGATACAAAAATCTGTCAATCGATGCTTTTTAAGCAGCATTGTTTGTAAAGAACACAGGTCTGTAATCATAGTGGATATATCTAAACATGTTAAGAAACAATATCTTACAGAGTTAATTTTAGTGATCTATACATTATTTATATATTTATAAAAAGAGAGTGAAAACGGCTTTGTGAAATGATAGGACGGACTGTACGATGAGAAAGATGTGCAACATGGCGGAGTGTGTTGTTGGAGGAGGATATCTGAGTAGGCTGTAAATAAAAAGGGACTTCTGCGTCTGGTACTGTACAACTGTTAGTGATTATACAGGACAGGCTAGAGACATGCAAGGTTAAAGATGCTTCTTCGCAGAGAATAAAAATACTAGATCCACAGTTTTTATAACGTTCACCTGCTCTCTCACACACATTTTTCATTTGACACAGTTTATCAAGAGGGGGGTCCTTTTCACAGGGCACAGCGCTCGAACGATTGCAAACACACACACAAGCACACTCACAAGATGTACAAGCACAGGCACACAAGATTGTACACAACACGCACACACACACACACATACACACACACACACACACACACACACACACACACACACACACACACACACAAACACACACACACATTGAGAGACAAACATCCATTGCCAAAGAGTGATTGGGTGGGTGAGAGCCCCTCCCTGCCAGCGGAAAGAGCCCAAATCATCCCAAAATAATGTGCCAGCTTAGCTGTAAATCATCACCCTCTTTCCATGGTGACAGACCGCACCCCTTCACTCCGGCCATCTGCCAACTTCCTGGTTAGGAAGCCGGACAGACGGCCCCAACACCAGGGAGCTGCATGGCACAGCCACGCCTCTCACTGAGGTGCTGGGAGGCTGTGAGGTCTGGCTCACATTCCACAGAATTCATCCCCCCTTCACTACATCTAACCCTCAAAAAGAATGCAACATCCCGGGTTTGGGCCGCTCTGAAAGTCCGCTACAAAAAGCTTGACGTGCTGATCTGGAGACAGAGTTATGTGATGTTGGAGGGCTTCACTTTCCAGAGCAGAAAGGTCTGATCTGGTTTAAAGGCCTGGAAAGATCAGAGTGTGATCCTCATGGTGGCCTGCTCAGGGTTACCGTCATAAAAGTCATGCTATGCTATCGTTATCCTTGTTTGGAGTCAGTGTTTCTGTCTCCTGATGTCAGCATGTTCAAGTTTTTTTTTCCAGTCAGACATCTCAGGCAGCAAGTGGTGATAATGGATAATGAAGTTAAAACAGTGCTATAAGTTATATTTTTCTATCCTGTTAATATTTCTATGCTGCTAGTTATTGCAGTAATATCCTTCCCTTAGCTAAGGAAGTTGTTCTACGACGTTTCCAAGGCCACAGAGAGTTCGGAGAGGAAGCATCACTGGAAATCCCTCTCTCCCTAGGCAGGGGGTTTGTCTTTTTTCTCTTATCATTTTTGTCTTCTTCATTTGTTTTTTTCTTCCCTTCATGTGGTTACACTTCATCAAACCTCCACACCCTCAGGTCTGCCTGTCAAGTCATCGCTTTCTTAACTTTGTAGTTTCCAATTAGTTTTCTGTTTGTGCTCAAATGGATGGGCTCAAAAGTTTGATTAGTAGTTAAAGTAAATAAGTCTGGATAGTGAGAGTGGACTCTGCTGTGCAAATCTCAAATCTGACACCCTAGTCCACGAAGTGCCTCGCTGGACACTGCGAAAGGGAGGAGGATGCCATTTAAGAAGCAGCTACAGTCTCTTGTCGCTACATTCTACTGTCCGATGGGAGGTGAGCAGCACTGTTATTGGCTCCTCAGTCACAGGAAGGAGATGTGGCCTCTCTCACACCATGTTGTGGTGGTTGTTCCTCTCGATGATGTCGGATGAAGGCAGCAGCTCCTTCTTGATCGGGGAGGGCGGGGGCGTGGCCGGCTTCACCCTTGGCTTGAACAGGTCTGACACGTAGAACACCTGACGGACGCAGAAGAAGAGCAAGGTGAGGAAACAGAACACGTAAATCTGACTAAAAAGGACGGACAGTCGGTATGTGCACCTGTCTGTTCTTTCCTTTTCTTGACAACTGTTCATCTTATCTACTTCAAACGTGGCAGGTGTATTACTCCACATCCAAGTAAGTGCAGTGCCAAGTTTGAAGCTGTTTGGACAAACGGTTCTCATCATGTGACTAAATGTGTCCACAACTTTTAGCCACAATACGGCTAAAAGTAAAAAGTTCTCTTAGCAATCCTTTGGCTGCCTATAGGTAGAGGCTTAGTTGTTCCTGTTGCTATGCAATATATTCAAAGGAAATATTCTATTATTTTCTTATAGATCAGAAACATCAGATGCTACATTCAAAGTAATATGGTGTCATTGTAAAAAGAAGTTTTAAAAGGAAAACAATCTCTACGCAGACAGGTGTTTGAGCTTGTTCAGAAATGTTCTTGGTGCAAACAAACACGTGTGGATGATTAAACAATAGCGATATGTATTGTTGACAGATATTTGAGCAATAGGAACAAAAAACTATTTGACCTATTGAGCAACAGTTTCCCTAAATGCATTAGATGCAAACCTCCATGAAGGCACAAACAAAAATGCAAAAGTTGGTTGCATGGACAAACTTGAAGTGTGACTACATATAATCAGTTATGAGCCAACTCTATTATACCTTGATAATGGAACCCTAAGTTGTCAAGTTAATGACGAAAAGTATAACTGGATATTTCCTTGATTGCCACCTGTTAGCATAGCCAGCAAGACACGCCTGTAGCATAATTCCTTGTGTTTTGAATTAACCACTATAGCCAGGGCTGATGTCTCACTTTTCTTCTGGAAATGATAGGAGTTTGACGAATCAGAAAACGGAAGAGTAAGGCCTTCGTTTAACAGTTCCTAAAATTCTGGAGTCCAGTGGATGCTAGGTGTAAACATAGAAGGAGTTACGCTTTCTAAATGAAAATGAAATAATGTGGACGTAGCCAGGGTTTAATCAGTGACAGCAGGCACTGCATTAGTAAAAAGTCATAAGGGAAGAAGGGCAGAGTGCTTCTCTGCCAAATAAAGACTGAATCTGACTGCATCATGTTCACTTTAGAAGTTCAGTTTTAATGCAAATGCACCTTGACGAGGGACAACCGAGTTACAGTTGTAATTTACATACAGCCTGTTAAACTTGTCTCAGCTGATTTGCTTTAACTTCAGTGATGATGTTGAAGTCTGTTCCAATAGCAACATTACCAAATGAGCAGCACATTTATCCTCTTTAGCTGCGGGCTCAGTTGTTTTTTCTTGGTTTACCAGCGTCACACTGTATGGAAAATCAAATGTGATTGCAGAAGAACAGTGAAATTATCAGAAATGGTTGCTCATGAATTACTACAAGTCAGCTGGCAGGTCGAAACATGACCAGTGTGAATAAGCACCCTCATGTTCATTTATCTGCAGTGTCAAAAGGAAATTATATTACATCATAAAGCCAGAAGGAACTCCCTATCACCTTCCTCCAGCAATCCCAAACTGGTGACGCTGAATAATCTGGCTGGGGGAAGTGATGGCAGAATGGCTCTCTCTAATAGATCAGATTCTGTGAATGATGACTCATGCTCTCTTAAATTATTGCCAAGGGTGAATTCCCTTTTACATCAGCTGTGAGAACATAAGATAAGTCAGTCTGGCACTGATGGCGAATGAAGGAAAAACGGCAAAAAGAAATAACTTCCTGATGGCTTCATGCGTCCAACTGGAAAATAGGCAGGAATGGTGAGGAAGTGGGACCATGGAAACCACTGTCCACTGTAAGAGTGGATTACCGTTTCCACTTGCAGGGGCCGGGGGTCAGTCATGAGCAATGGTGGCTTCGGCCGCAGACTAACATACACAAAAACAATCACACACAACTGGCAGGCGAAGCAGCTTTTCTTTCCGTGCTGCCAGTCCAGGCCGAGCGGAGGGAGGGCCGAGGGGAGAAGCTGCCATTCAGCACAGAACTCCACGGGGGGAAACAAGATGGATCTTTTTCACAGGAGTCACATATAGGAAAATACATGGTGCTCTCATATGGGAAAAGCCCTTAAGGGAAAAACAAGTGGGCAGCTCGGCGTTCATCATTGGAAAAACGGTCGACATGCAATCACTGATCTATTTATACAACAAAGAGCGTCTCGTGCTGAGTGGTGGGCTCAGCACAAAGACATTCTCCTCTATTACAGCTTGACATTTACTGACCATAAAATGACCTTTACTGGTGACCTTTGACTGACGGATAACATGTAGATAGATACCTCCCTGACACACAGCTGCTTTCGTGCTTTTAAATGGGCTCTTTGTCTGCGCCGTAATTAGTTTGTGTGTCACTTATGTTATATTGTACATGATTGGTAAAGTGAGGTCATATCTCTGAGAGTCACCCGAGCCGTCATGAGAAACACTCCACTCTGGTTTCCCAACAGGATGCCTCGCTTCCAATCACACCGGGCCTTGCTGCTGCGTCACCCAGACCCATCACCCTTGAACTGCCATGGTGGAAGGCTTATCATGACCTCACTGCTTCCTGATATACACACACACACACACACACGCAAAGCCTCCAGGCCTATTGTGTTGAGTGATGCAAGCTCAGCAGTTTTGGTGCCATAATACATTTACACGGAAAAAAGAGGCACCTTTAAAGGCATTATATGTATATGTGTGTGGCTGTTGGTGAGTATAATTTCATAGCTTCAATCGCTATTTGAATATCACGCCTGACACATAAAGAAGCTGAGTCATATAGGAAGTGGGTGCACTCATTTGCAGGAAGTGCGAATGCTTAAAAAAAAAACCCACCATGTAACTCACCAGACCTTTTTGTAATAAAGCACTGAATTTGTTTGCACGCACATGAAACCAGCTATGAATACTTCTGCAGCCTAAGTGCACGATACACCACCAAATGTGTTCACATCATGTAGGGCAGACTCTGAGATTCCACTTTTTTGTCACTGCACAGTGTACAAATACCATCAAAGTGCAATTTAGCACCTAGTGCAAAAATAAAGCAGTAAAAGTGCTGCGCAGTGCAAAATGCCTAAGTCGGACAGCTTTGAGGGCAGTTTGAATGTGCCCTAATCAGTGCATGTAAGTGTGAAAAATATCTAAATATCCAAAATGGGTAAGTGGGGTACAGTATACGCATGCTATGTAGCCTTAAATATACGTATGAGAATGCTATCAATCAATGCTGTCTCATCACATACTGACTCTATGTGTCTAACTCTAGATGTTTAGGAATTAAAACACTATCCGTATGTATCCGCTGCTGATATGCTACTTAGAATTCCTAATTTACATGTAAGCTGTATCTCTGGCGTCTACACAAGTTCACTGACCACACAGACGCTGCTTCAGTATCTGAGACCCTCAGTATTTTTGCAGCCTGCTCTCGTGCCCCGTTCTCCATTTAACGCCTGACCCAGCTCCTCCTCCCAAATGACAATGAACCTGGAAAAACAAATGAACGCAGCCCCAGCTTTCCCTCTGACAGCTGCTTCCTGCTGGATTCACTCCTCTTGACCTTTATTATGACACATTTTGAAAAGTAGGTCACTGCGTCTGATAGGAAGCGCCAGGTAGGACAGACGGAGCGCCATTCTCTGGATCGTTGCTCTACGGACATATCCAGGGGTTTTGTGGCTCAAAACAGAGATTCATCTACATATTCTTCAAAAAACAGACACCATTCATCATCTAATGTGTGGACAGACAATAAAGGGTTTATAGCAGTAATTCATCTACAGCAAAGGCTACAGAGCTGCAGTCTAACACGTCACTACCTGTGAATGTGTCCATACACTTTTGTATTGTTCATTTACTGGCACTTAGTCGGAGTACACTGAGAACTACAGAGATAAATGTACCGTGGGGAAACCTGGACCAGCAGTGACAATAAAGTCGTGGAACGAGGCACTTCTCCAGAACGAGCTAATGAAATGTCTTTGGAAAGGAAGACGCTGTTCCTCAAGGCCATAGAACTCACTAAGAGATGTTCAGAACAATGTCTCACAATCGCACACTTAAGATTACCGTGCAAATCCATTAATTCCTATAATATGTTCTTTTGTTCTTCAACTCTGACTTTTGCATCCAAGGCAAGTGTACTGTCAGTGTTTGGCTCTTTGGCTAGATTAATACACCACATTACCCAGCCTGCCACGGGGCTCTTAAAAATAAACTGTTTCTGATTTATCAAGACATTTTATGAGAGTATGTGCATCAAAAACGAACCTGTGTGCTCAGTAATTGCCAAACACAAATAAAAGCCTGAAAGCAAACTGAAAAGACATAATTTAGATCAAAAAAGTGACATTTAAAAGTGTGTTGGAGCTCCGAACATGTCAAGACGTGGTAACGAATATAAGCTATGACACGTTTTCAAAGCATGAACTTGTGCTTTTATTTTTCATTTTCACAAGAACAATGACGGAATATGTGCAGCTGAGATCTAAAGATGTTCACACCTTGATTTAGTTCTTTCTGCTGGCAAATCAGAGCCTCGCAGGCTTTATACTCTCTCTGTGCTGCCTCCACTCATCTCCTGTCAGGCCCTTTATGCTTCGCTGCTCGCTGAGAGGCCGAACCAGCCGAGCTAAAGTACTCACAGATGTGCCTTTCTACAAAGACTGAGCAAATCAGAAGGGGCGTCAAGGATTGTAAAACTAACCCCGCCGCCTTGATCGGCAGGGGTTTGACTGTGTGTGTGTTTGTATGCATGAGAATAATGCGTCTCTGTGTATGTGTGCATTAAGCTGTCTCTCTGCACGCAGGAGGGTTGTGGAATAGCTGAGCTGGATTAAACCCACGCTCATCCCAGGCCAAGATGTAGACAAGGCTCCTCTCTCCTGTCACTTTCCCTCCCTTCACTCCTCCTGCCAGATCTGCCCATTCAGAGGTCAGCATACTTCGGAAAACATCTCTTTTTAAAAAATTTTACTTGTCAAGGCTGATGTCGTCCAGGAGTTACGCCCAGCTGGAGGAGCACTGAGCGTTACAGTTTATTGTTACTGATGATTACTGCTCAGGAATCCTCAAATAATCTTGGCAATCAAAGACGACACCATGCAGTATGTGATTCATGGTGTGTGTGTGTGTGTGTGTGTGTGTGTGTGTGTGTGTGTGTGTGTGTGTGTGTGTGTGTGTGTGTGTGTGTGTGTGCATTTTAGCCTTGCCAAGGGCTGCCCAGGCGCCACAACTAAGGTCTTTCTGAATTTTATGAATCTAATTCTTTCCATGTTCCTGATTTGGGTCCTGTAGAAAGGTAAGGGCCGCTCGTGTGTGTGTGTGTGTGTGTGTGTGTGTGTGTGTGTGTGTGTGTGTGTGTGTGTGTGTGTGTGTGTGTGTGTGTGTGTGTGTGTGTGTGTGTGTGTGTGTGTCTTTCCATGCTTTTCCCAGAAGCAGCAGAGTTTAGCAGGAGCCTGCTGTGCTGATAGAACCAGAGCCACCAAATAAAAAAAAGAAAAAAACAAAATAATTAAGAGCCTCATTCCTGTTTCAAAGCCTAGTCCTCCCACTCTCCTGCTCGCTCGCTCTCTTTTTACACTCCCCTTATTTTCCTCTCGACCCAAATTCAATTTTCCTTGGCTCCATCTAAGCTTAGTGTAATGATGAGGGTTACGAAAATCATCTGGCAACTGCTGTGACGATATGTCACAAAAGTAGCGAGGAAGGTTGTAGAGTATGGATTCGCACCAACAGGCACACAGAAACACACACACACACACACACACACACACTTCTGAACTATAGCCTGGCTCCAAGCAATGTGTTATTCATTAAAGGGAATCAGATTCTCCTCACTTCACTGCCTGCTTCATTCCTCCTTTTCACCCAAAAAAAAGTATAGAGGAGGAAAAATGAAAAAAGAGAGATATGTAGTGGCAAACTTTATTTGAAGTTTGCTTCGTCTGCAGGATCCCCAGCGGTCAGTTATAGAGAAAGGCTGAAATTGCAGACGGTTCAATCTGTTTTGGATTATGTGACATTTCGTGTTTTTATAAAGTCTGCATGTATTGCGTGTTCTTGCGTGTCGTGTGTGTGTGTGCACTCACTATGCAGTAAGCCACCAGGGCTCCCTGCACGAAACCTGCCAGGACGTCGGTGGGGTGATGCTTGTGGTCGGAGACACGGGATAGGCCGGTGTAGAAGGCCATCATCAGGAGGGTGAACTGGAGCAAAGGGCGGAGGAGGCGAGCGCCACGCCATGTAAACCTGGACTGGAGATAAAACTGGAAACAGGGAGGGGAAGGAGAGGAGAATAAAATTTTATATGCACAGTTACTCTACAAATGCTCTGAAGTAAAAACCCTTAAGCAAACAGAAAAATTAGTATGTATGACACATTATATTATGCTAGTGATGGCAGTATATACGCTAATGCCATGCACCTTAATTGCCAGTAATGACATGAACCCTCACACACACCTGGCTGGAAATTTTCAAAGGTCACTAAACGTTGCATTGCCTTTTAAACCCTGCACCTGCAGCATGTGTGTGTGTGTGTGTGTGTGTGTGTGTGTGTGTGTGTGTGTGTGTGTGTGTGTTATTATTATCTAAGAGGTCTAGACTGAATCAAAGTAGGCAGGCTTGCCAGACCCACAGAGAAACACACACTCTCTTCCACAACACACTCCTGAGAGCCGGACATTACTGATTCATGGTTCAACATCCCAGCTGTGAAAACAGCACAACCACAGAGAGCCACTGGAATACGCACGCACACACACACACACACACACACACACACACACACACACACACACACACACACACACACACACACACACACACACACACACACACACACACACACACACACACACACACACACACACACACACACACACACACACACACACACACATATAGTTTGCAATGCTCGTTTCAACACTTTGTTGGTATGAACTCTCTACCCTCCATTAGAGCAAACAGCAGACAAAGCGGATGCAGCCCCCCCACACACACTCCGCCTGCAGTCAAAAACTATTTTCTGGGTCATGATAAAGACCGAAGAGAACCAAAACAGGAACAAGTAAATCCAAGGCCACTTTCAGACACTCTGTGCAGACACTTGCACAGTCTCGCTCTTTTTTTAATCCCCTTTATATGAGGTCAGTCCAGGTTCCTCAGACATCCTGTGTTTCTGCACCACTCATACCCTTCACTTCCTGACTCTCACACCCAGCGACAGAGGGCCTGGGAGGGCAAGCCTCAGCCAAGGTCTGCCCATCTCAAACCTCCATACTCGTGTCTTATAATTAGTTCGGTTAACAATACCTACAGACAGCCGCAGTGCCTCCCACCGACCCCCATCCACTACGAGACCCTGTAGGTGTGGATGTAAAGCTCCTTCACGCTTCCCATACGACACTCCATCATTGTTCTCCTTACGGAAGCAGAGGAAGCGATCCCTCCCATCCCTTCCAATCTTGTTCCCCCCCTCCCTGGCAGGGATGTTTAGACTTCGGGCTTCCTCTACATTGGTGTTCAGGTAGTGGGCAAGGACTACCATAAAAAACTTTTATCTTGCGTCCTGTAGCTCATGAATGAAACTGAAAAAACACAACTATTTTAAGCTATGAAGGGCGACAGAAGTGCAAAGATGAACACTTGAACTTGAACAAAACAAAGCCGTGACCTGCCCATCAACTCGACCGTATCTAAGTGGAGGGCCGTGTGTAAACCCAAATAACCCTCCAAAGTCTGATTCAGCAGAAGCATGAACACACAGTCATCACTGAGAAAGATAAATCTCAACTTCTCCTCTTTAAATCCAACACACATTCAAGCATCTGCCCTTTCAACCCAAGCCATCCTCCCAGAATTTGTCCTTTAAACGCTAGATCTGAGGAAAACAACAATAAAGCACAACAAAAATGAGCCCCAACAGATTTCCCATGACAGAAGGAGACAAGAGCGACACCAAGTCTGGTGGTTTCTGAAGGAATCCAGCTCATTCCAGTGAGATCTTCTCCCTCTGTCTCCATCGCTGTGACTCAAAGTCAGTGCTAAATGAAAGAAAACACGAACAAACACAACAAAGTGAGAAAGAATGAGAAAGAGGGCTCGCTTGACATGCCTGTCCTCTTTTTCCTTCTCTTTCTTCTCATTCACACCATACTGTGAGAGAACAGCATAGTTGTGGTCATGGTCCTTTATATCTCAAACAAAAATATTGGTTTTTACTTAACCAACAACATGCTATCTACCTCAGTCAGAATTCTGTAGACATGAATAACCCGCAGAAACAGCCCGGCCCTTTTGCTACTGGAGCGCATATGCATTCACAGATGTTTTGTGCATGTTAGACAAAACAATAGATAGGTCGATAGGACACATGAATGCACGCACATGCTTCGTGTCTGTGGCTGTGGTGGAGCTGTACAGCGTGCCGTGTGGTCTGTGCCAGTTATCGGTGCCCAATCACTGAAGGCTGCAACGCTGTGAAGGCACAACTCAAAACCACATCAGTCAGAGACACAGCACTGAGACGTGCTCGGCAGGAAATGAAGGGCTTCACAATCACAGAGTGCCAATTAGCAGATGACTCGGAGCGGGGAGGTTGTGGGAGAGAGGACGAGGTGACAGCCACATTGTGCAAAGATGATACTTTCACATGGGTGAGCAAAAACACCGGCCTGAGGTTGAGATTCAGAGGAACCTGAGAAAGAAAAGATCTATTTTTGTCTGTGCTAGTGGAGAATGTTGTGGCTTGTTGAAGACAAATAAACTTCTTGATAACTAGTTTTTTTTTAACCCGCACTGTTCTGTGGAAAGTGACATTTAGATGCGATGAATCTGGTGCATAAATGTTAAAAAAAAGTTAACTGACTTTTCCATTAGGCAGTCTGATTTTTTGATTAAGAGAAATTCTGGCTTTACTTTACTGAGTTAGATGATGGTCAATATAATCTATATGAAGTGTCACTACAGCTTAGTTTAGCACAAAGACTAGAAACAAAGGACTATTTTTTTGTAGGGGTGCAGCAACTTTCTAGAGTCTCTAGTTGCCAGGGAACTGCTCCCAAGAAATAGTTTGGTGCATAATCACCTGTAAAACAGTGAATTATAATTTTTACACATTTGTTTTTCTACAGATTAAACAGATTACAACTACAATGCGTTAATTATTGTGCCTTAGAGACTCTGGTAGTCAGAGTTTGTTACCTTCACACAGAACTAGGCTAACTGACTATTTTTTTTCCTATGCTAAGCTAATTGGCTGCTAACTGAAGCCTGACATTGGACAGATATATGTACAGCAGAGTGCTAGTGATCAGATGTAGTGAAGTACAATATATACTTGCAAAAATGTAGAATATAAAACAACAGAAGAACAAGAAAACAGCAGAATGTCCCCTAACCTTGGCCTCTTGACACCTGTGGTTTTACTTTTGGATGAATGAATAGTCAATTATTTCCATTTACCTTCTATTCATACTGCCATACTATGCATCACAAACTAAGAATTCAACTTTCACAGTTTATTCTTTTCATCTGAATATGGATTTGGCTCTAGTAACATCTGACTTTTAGAGAACACATGAAAAACACGAGGATACTTATTTTAGGATACTTGAAGAAAGTGGGAACTTCTGAGAGCAAAAACATTATGTCACATGACTGTTTTTCAACTGGAACAAACAACAATAAAAGTGCAGCATGTTCTTTTTCCCACTAGGAATGCCTCCAGCGTGGGCTTTGTTTCAGGCCAGTTTTATATTCCAAAACAACATCTACAAACTGTTCCGCCTCGCCTCCACTCCCCTCCATGGACCTGCCTCCTCTGGCGATGGTCCTGACTTGGCCACAGCTGGAACACTGGTCTCTGACTAGTGTGTCACACTGTGGTCTGGATGCAGCACATCTCCATTCCCTCTCTGCTTTTTCCCTTTGCTTTTTATTCAACTCTTTTCCTCGGTCTGACCAGAGTGCAGCTGGAGGTTCACCCGGAGGCTGGGAAATACCCGCAGCAAGTCCTCTGCAGTGCAATCCACCCCAATACGCCAGAACTTCCACTGTCAGTCCACCGTGAGAACCAAGACCACCTTGTAACCGAGCCAGCCAGACCCAAAACACTGACTCTCCTCTGCTGTCTGTCTTCTCTGTAGCATGCAGAGTGAGTCTGAAACTTGTGGCGTGTAAACAGAGGGAGAGGGGGAGGAGATGATCGGGGCGCTATGAGCTGGCAATTGTCTGTCTGTGTGTGTAATTAGACTGTTTGAAGCATGAAAAGCCTGTGGGGTGCTAAGCCCTACCAGACACCCACAACAGGTGGAGTGAGAGGGAGAGGTGGAGGGTGAATGGGAGAAGACAGGAAGCACACATGCAGCTGCTCTGAAGAAAACAGGTGGAGTGCATCCATCCATCCCTCCCAGCGGTAAAAAAAGGACAGAGCAGAGGAGGTGGAGCAGTGGAGAAGAATCCCCTAATCAGAGCCCAGCCTTCTTTCCATGACTCTGCTAACTGTAGACTATTGTATCTGAGAGTGTCAGCATGTATGTGCCTGCATGAAAGTGAGTGCATAATGGTTACTTACAGCCAGGTAAAGCATGGTAAACATTGAGAAAGAGGCATGTCCTGAGAAGAAGGATTTCCTGTGGAGACAGAAATGATCTTTTTTTAGATTGCAAGTATTTAACAGTTTACTGTATGAGGATGCTTTTATTTGTCTTGTAACATTGTAAACTATGAAATTTTCATGGTTTTGTGGGTCAAAATTGCGTTAATGTTAACATACTAGTGCTAACAGAATGAGAATTCTAGAGCACCAGCATTTACTGGAACATTTTTGCAGTGTACCAGTTGTTGCCACTCAGCTATAGAATGCTAGCAGGGTTACACGCTGAGTTTCATTTTAAATTGGCCACCCCGAAACCAGAATCTGCACCAAAAATAAAATTAAAAATTAATCAGATTCTGTAAAAAAAATAAAATTAAAAAAATCATGTGCTCCTTGAGATAACTGGGAAGCCATGAGAGACTCAGCTGGCCATGAGATAAAATTGCTGGACTTGAGTCTTTTATACAATCTATTACACTAAATCTAAATGATCCAAAATCTACCCTGACATAGAAGACAGATGTGAGCGCTGTTATAATACCCCAGCAGATAAGGCACATATGTTCTTTACTTGTCCTAAATCGACAGACTTTTGGTTATCTGTTTGTAAATCTTTGAATGATGCGTTTGACACCGAAGTGAAACCCTCTGCAGAAATGGCCATCGTTAGAGTAGTAGGTGATAATACTCAAATCGGCACTAATAAAGAAAATGTTTTTGCTTTTGCTTCCCTTCTGGCCTGTAGAAGAATAGTTTTACAGTGGAAATCTCCTGATCCTCCTGCTCAGCGAACTTATGTTATTTCTGAAATCGGAGAAAATAAAGTATTTCACCAGAGGATCAATTGGAAAATTCCATGAAATTTGGGACCTGTTGATTTTGCATTTCGATAGACTTAGCCCGCTTCTATAGGACCATATGTCCCTGACAGTGCTTTAAACACACATGAGAGATACTGTGTGCCCCTCTCCCCCACCTCTCTTTTTTTGGTGTTTGTATTTATTTATTATTATTATTTATTATTATTATTATTATTATTATTATTATTATTATTATTATTATTTACTTATATAATTTCTTATTTTCCTTTTCTTCTTATTCGACAGCATGTGGGTGGTATGGGTTGTTTGGTTTCTGATTGTTCACATGAGAAAAATTATTCAAGACACTGTATTTACTGAATCTTGTTCCTATACTATTGATCTTTTTCTTCAATTAAAATATGTTTTAAAAAATAATAAATTGCCAGACTTTTTGGCTGAACTGCTGACTGTGCTTACACAGAGAGAGAGCCGAAAGAAGAAAAATACGTAACACAATTAAAATCAGAAGCAATTAAATATCTACAGTACATTGCAACCCTATTTTTTTCCAATATTGGAATACAATGTGGGCAACTGGAAAAATGCTGTACATGTTGATTCAGGGTTTTTTCTATTTTTATATAGGATTTTGTGATTATAACTTTGATATACTGCACAAACAATATTTTTGAGTTCTCTTCACTTCTAGCCATGGTTATGCTGTTTCCATAGAGGTGCAGGACTTTATATTGCAGTTAAAAAATGAGCAAAAATGTGAAGGGAGCAGAAAACGCCCAGAAACTGGGCTCTTTTTCCTGCATCGCAAATTGTGACACTGAAACCGAGGTATATAACCGACCGTTGATTCTGTTTAGCATCACACGCCTATTGTATGTTGTGTATGTGTTGCTGTCTACACAAACCTGGCCTCCTGTACTTCGCTCTCTTCACCACTGCAGGTGTAGTTGGTGATGTACCCCAGCGAACAGTTGATGGTGGAGAAATCTGGTCTACACACATCTAAGAAGTGAGGTCTCATTCGACCCACCGACACCTTGGCGATGTCTGTGAATGACTGGCTGACGGCACAGCCAAACAGAAACACACCCATCTGCAAGAGAACACACAACACAGGTTAGACATAACATCAATACAGATAACTGACTGTTAACTAAGCCCTGTCTCTGCACTGTTGCTACAGCTGCCAAGATTTCTATTATTGCACAGAGCATATATTTACAATGATGCATGGACGATGGCAGGTTTATCTTTCAAGAGTCTTAATTTTCTTGATTTTTTTGTTTAGTCTAGTCTGACAGTGTTGTATTTGTGGCTGAAGTGAAGGCTGTGTCAGGTTTTATCAGCTGTAGCTCATGTTGGCTTCTTGAATTGACTGAAAACATGATTAATATTGCAGCTGACACAACCTGAGGAGATGAACCTGCAAGATGTAGTAAATATGCACTTGTTGGAACCATATATGATTTTATGCTTAAATGTTACAGCTAAAAGCTTCCGACAGACTCTATATACAGAGTTTGGCTTTCATAGCAGATTAATACCTGACATGTCTGTCATGCCTATTTAGATATGAAAAGCTATTATTGGACATTTGCTATTTGGGGGAGGGGAATTATGATGTAGTTTAACCAGATATGAAATCTCTCTTCAGCAGAACTGACCTGTTTGTAGAGAGCTGCGACGTAGGGATTCCCAACAAATGATTTGGTTCCTTCGTGTAGTTGGTGAATCCTATAGCATTCTCCAATCACAATCTGAAAGAAACGTGTCTTTTAGAGAAAAACAGAAACTGATCCCATCTACAAGACAAATCCTAGCAATGCTGCTGAGTCTCACAATGATTCACTTGGTAAGATGCTGAAAAACATGCAGTACAATGCTGCTGTTTGAGTGAATATCATGCAGGAAATCTAATTCAGGTTCAAGTGACAGACGGAGGTGAAAGGATGTTAAAGGACAGACATGAGAGACACAATGAGTGAGAGTCACACACACACACACAAACAAACACACAGGATGAGCATGGCCTGCCTTTCCATCAAGCAGTTTGGGTGTGATAGGAGTTTGCTGCTCTGCTCGATGATATGATGCAGCCTTTTATGTGGGATGTGAAGGATGATGAAGGTAGTGAAGGGAACGAACAAAGGAAAACATGAAAGAAAATAGTCTAGACTGAGTGAGTGACAGTCAGACTTTGATAAAAGGAGGATTTGCACTACATCATCTGCTATACAGCTTAAGTCCAGTGGGCTAACCCTGATTCCTGCTATTCCAACCAGCTGGTTTGGGGCCAGCGGTGGTGGGCCTAATGGAAAGACCTCATCTACACTGAGGGGACTTACGCCAAGCCAACCCTCGAGGCTGGGAGATGTCAATCAAATCTGTACCACCTGGGGCACCTAACGGATGAACCGTCTACTTCTTTTTCCTTCCTCTTTCCACATTTCACTCCATAGCCTGCTTTGCCTGGAAAAATTTAGTGCCAATCTCTAAGCCAGTGAACACTCAGCGAGCGCAAACATCTGCAGGTGTAAGTTTTCCCACACATCCTGTCATCCTATTAATACAAACGCTAAGTGTTTTTCTGTGTACATAATCTGTGTGAATTGTTAATCCCGATAAATACACCTATCCTGCCTGTTGGGTGGTCAGCTGGCAGGCTCACAGCCAGAAGAAACAAACATGGCATTGTATTAGTGTGTTTGTGAGTGCTATTGTCAGTGAATTGCTCAGATCAGAGATGGAGATTAGAACTGCAGGAGGTTCACACAGGCCAGAGGAGCTTATTTGGGTTGTCAGCATTTGCATTCAAACCTCTCTCCTCCCCTTCTTGTCTATCGCCCTGTCTTGGCTTACTCCCATGTGTCTGGTTGTCTGAGTGCAGACGGGGCATCTCTGATCAGAACAGAGGGCTCAAAACGTGGGTTTATTTGGACCATCATTGTATATGCTTATAGAAGTCTGTCTCTGTATTGCTAACTCTGTTTCTCATAGTGGAAACACAGTAGACATAGACACAGACATGTCTGACCAGCAGGACTATTGGGATTTCTCTTCCAGTGCAGATAAACAAGAGGTCCCAACTGGAATCTGCAACCAGCACATGCATATATGTGCATATATGAGTGTATATGCATGCGCCCGCACGGGAGAGCGTGCACGAGCGTTAAAGGAATGGTGTCGGCATGGCAGTAGACGCCACTAATGGAACACAGCTGTGTCAGACACGCCAGCCTTGCCCACACGTGAACGTATGAAGGAACTAACTAACACAAGCACAGTCTCCTGGTTCTCATAAGCAGAAGAGCTGAGCTGGTACAGTTTGCATGTGTGTGCCTACCGAGCTGATGGCGGCGGCGAAGCGACGGCTTAGTCTGGGAACTTATGAGGGGGCTGAGAGTCTGGGGGCTGTAAAGATCATCTAGCCTGACCACGTGCCACTAATTGACATTCACCCACCACATGTCATTAGGACATGTTTCCACTAGCGCCCAACTCTCCCCCTCTTCTAATCTGCTGGCACAACACCACGAGCTATTCCCTCTTTTTCTGGAGCATGGGTCCAGTCAGGGGAATGAAGATTTCACAGTGCTGCTAAGTTGTGAGACACCTCAGGCTACCAGCGAGGCACCATGGACATGGGAGAGAGCGCTGACATATTCACCCGGAGTAATGCGCAGGGCACGGAGGGCATGGAGTCTGGATGCAAGGATACCAGCAGGAGGCATGGGAATGGATCGTAAAATCTCTTTGGTCTTTGGCATGCATGTGTCAGCACACATACACACTAACATACACTTCCTAATGTCGCTTGGGGGGCCTCTTGCTACCACTGACTCACTTAGCAAAGTAATAAAAAACAGGCCATTACAAATGACTCAAAGAAGCTATGGAAAAATAGAGCATGATGAAGAAAGAATTATAGAATGGAGGTGGTGGTGGTGGTGGGGAGACATGTAAAGCACATTTAGTGGAAAAAAACTGAGTATTTTAGAAAACACTGCATGATAAAAAAATCACTCAAAGTTTTGATGAAGGCTCTTTGTGAAGTCCTGGACTGTATGTAGGAGTCTGAGTACAAGCAGCAAACAAAGGGAAGTGTGAAGGTCGACTTACAGCGAAGATGGCAATAAGAATGCCAACACCACAAAGCACGGCATCGCTAATGGTGTCTCCCTCTTTTCGGGGGTAGCGGATGGACTCGTCCGAACAGTAAAACCCGCGCTGGTACGGCTTTATGGTGCTAGTCTCAATGATCAGGAAAGGCAGGCTAGCTACAAAAGACACAAAAAGAGAGAAGGACAGGAAGAGGGAGAGAGGAAAGAAAGCATAAAAGCACCAGGTCAGTGACACAGACATAAACAGGAGAGAACGAAGGGGCGAACACAAGGAGCATGCTGGCACCGGGGAGGATATCAGAAGTAGGTGGGGTTCAAGGATGTCATGTATGGCCAGCTTAAAGCAAAGGAGTGACGCTTTTCCAAAATTAGATGACTTCAGACTTTGCTAGATGTCATGTCACTCCTTTACAGCCGCTGTCATGAACCTCAAGCCCTCCCCGTTTCTGCCTTCCGAGTTTCCCACTACCGAGCGCTCTTTGTGTCTTGGGGGGGAACTTACAGACACCGCGGGCAGTGTCAAGCCAACAGAAATGAGCACTGAGGAGGGTACGGTGCTTCTCTTGTAGGGGTAGTTCAGGCTGGAGTCGCTGCAGTAAAAACCCCTCTGGTAGGGACGAATAGAGGTGCGGTGCAGAACCAGGGATGGCAGCATGGCTATGGACAGATGTACGAACCCATACATGAGTCTAACTGACAGACACATCTAATGAAGGATCTACATCACATAGCTGAATACACTTACCTGTAAGCTGCAGAGAAAATCATAGTTAAAACACACATTGACAGACAAAAACCACAGGTGTTCACTCAGCAAACAATTCCCTGTTGCTTCTGTTGACTTTGTGACACCATGCCATTAGGGAATGAGGTTTTTCCTTTAGCATTACTCCTTTCTAACTTAGCAAATAGACACTGAAGCTCAAGGTCCATTACTGAAGACAAAAGAAACACATCAACAAGGGGAATGTGTCAATACATTGTGAGTTTAGTGTGATGGATAGCAGAACAAGAGAGTGCCAGAGTTCCAGGAAGACCATCGGAATAAGTTTTTTGACTGAAATGTCCATTTAAGGAAAGGAATATCACTTTGGGAAATACTTTTATTTGCTTTCTTTGCAGCGTGACTTTAGCTTCTCCAGTTCCAAAAAGCCTTCATGAGAATCTAGAGGACCTTTGTCTACCGACGTCATCAACAAACAGACATGAGCGCTAAAGCAGCTCTATGGTTTCTGGTTGGTCAAACTATTCCTGTTGTTTTCTTTTTCAGCCATACACTCATACACATACTGAAACATGTGCAACCGCATTCTGTCCTGACAAGGGGAAAATAAATACATATCTCCAAATCAAAGGAATACAAATACATGTGTGCAAACTCTGGCTGAGACTTTCAAAAGTTTTCCTTGAGGGCTTTTAAAACGTGCTAATACCAAGAAAAACAAAAGTAAGCCCACCCAACTCTGGAACATTTTTCGCATGAGAGCATGTTTTTGGCGTGTGTACGTACGGCCGTAGTTGCTCATAAATAGAGGGAGCTCAAGACACGAAGGCGTCCCGAAGACCCACATGCAAACACACCAGCGTATACGTTCAATGTCAGACTGCACAGAAAGTATTCCCACATGCGGCTCGTGTGGTTAGCTCACATCACAAGGGTTTCTGACATTTGGGTTAAAGCGAGAGATCTGCTCATGAATGTTCCTAATGCGGCTGAAAACCACGGCTGTCATCTCACAAGTGATGGGAGATGGAGATCATGTTACCGGTCTGGCCTGAAAAACACAGCACTCACCAGTATGAACTTCTTGAGAACCTCAGGACACACTTTCTTACGCATGCTTTTGCGACACACTGCATTCATGTGTAGACTCAGATGTGCATCAGATCAATGAGCAGGCATTCAGGTCATGTCCAAGGTAATATGACAATGTTTTTTGCTGTATTTGTAACTGGAAAACGTCCGAGATCAAGCTCCAGAAAAGGCAAAATAATGAACCTAGAGGTGAACTTTGAAAAAGGAAACCTCCTGACAAAAAAAAAGTCTCTCTCCAGTGGTTAGCAGAGGGCAGAAGATGGGATGGTCACTGGCAGACACCTGCACAAACAGCACCGGGGCTTGACAGGCTGTTGGTGGGCCCACACAGGGCTGGGCCAGGCTTTGGTGGTGTCTGAGAACTGTGCTGTCCACACAACAGATGGGATTAGCTGTGGGAGTGCGCAGAATTAGGGGGGCAAAGCAGGGCAGGGCGGTCAACACAACTTAAGACGACTGGATTCCAGTGCAGATATGGGTTTCTGTTCAGGCAAATCTTTCAGCTTAATGCCCCGGCCAACTTGACAACAGAATAATACCTTAAGCAAAGTGATGTGTTAAGTCCGTGCACAAACTGGGTTCTGCTGTGTAAATAACAAAAACTTTTTCAGAAAACTGGATTGTGATTTCTCTCACGCCAATTTCTGCTCTCTTCTTCTATTTTGTCCTCCTTCCCTGTCTTTCCCCATCCCTCTACTCTGGCCTACTTGTGGGAAGGGTGGGATTCACATGCTAATGAGGAGAAGTGAAAGAAGGTCATGGGCTTAACAGACACTCACAGACAAAAACTAACCAGCGCTTAAAGGCTAAACCGATCGCAGAACGCCATGGGAAACTGGGGAGCTGACCAGCTGAATGACTGAAGCGAGATCGAGCGACTGAACACCTCGACACTATCTGTTGGGGAATTCATGAAAGCCTCTCTGTCTGCGCACCGCCCAGCCTTGAGATGCCAAGCTGTTTTGTGCTGCCATCTCCCTGAAAAACAGCCCAGTATGTGGGCATTCTCCTCATACCACAGCCAGTCAATGAAGCTCTCAGCACAAAATCAAACACACTCCAGCATTTACCCTGAAGCACATCTGAGCCTCATCTGCAAACAGCGGTGCAAAGAAATATGACCTCTTTTATGCTGACAGAATAAAGAGTGAGTGACCTTCATGGGTCCCGCTGACCCGGAGAGAGAGGAGGAGAGAGATGGGGGAGTGTCGGAGGAGGGAGAAATAAAGACGGAAAGGGGAGAAAGAGAAAGAGGTGGGCTGGTCTGTTGGCAAAGGCCTGCGGCGCATCACTGAATTAAAAAACAACTATTTTACAAGCTCTGTCACGAGGTCAGTAACATTCGGAGATGCTTGTGTTTCCCAAATTCCCTCTAAAGAAGCGGAAGCAATTTAACCACATGCAAAAAGTCCTGCCTTACTTCCAACACCGACAAAGCGGAAACGGTTATTTCAACCCATTTTCCCTCTTTGCCGTTGTGTTCTGCCTTCCAGAGAAGTTGTGTGAGCTCTCTGGTTTTAGAGCCAATGAGCCTTAAGAGCAATCAAGCCACCGAGCTGTTTTTAAACAGCACAAACAGGCGTCTGAGAATAACTGGGGCCGAAAAATCCCCTCTACGGAGAGATAAGAAAGAAAGAAAGAAAGAAAGAAAGAAAGAAAGAAAGAAAGAAAGAGGGAGGGAGGGCCAGAAAGTATGGAGAAAGAAGTAGAAAAATGGGGGGGGGACATATATCCAAAGTGGGTGGCTTGGTTAGTTTGGGAACAGTTCTATTTGTCTTATCAGATCCTGTCATGCATTTCTCTCTTTCAGTCAATGAAGAGAAACACTGCAGACCACTAAAGACTGCTTACCACAGGTCAGATAGAAAGAGAGAGAGAGAGAGGGAGAGAGATTTCTTTGGCTGGTTAAATCAGTGTTTATATGCAGAGGTCATGGCAGGGCCTTTGTGTGTGTGTGTGTGTGTGTGTGTGTGTGTGTGTGTGTGTGTGTGTGTGTGTGTGTGTGTGTGTGAGAACGCGGCACTTATTTTTCTATCCGTAAATCCACTCACATGTTCACGCTCTGCTGCCCACTAGAAATCAGGGCATGAAAATACGTCCACATGTGTTTATATATGTGGTGCGGGTGCATACGTTTGTGCACTTTCAGTTTATACACGCAGCTTGTGATGTATGTGCGAGTGTGTGTGCACGCATTTGTCTGTGTCAAAGAGATTATCCAGCTGGAGCCCGTTTGATTGGCTTTAGAGTTAAATTTGGTATAGCGAGTAAGTGGTTTCATTAGTGGGAGCAACAGGGCTAATTCTGATTGTTACATCCCCCACAGACATAAATAATTAGTTTCTTTACCAACTTACTACCTGGTTAGAACTGAGGATTTGCATTTTGATGTATTTAAGCTGCATTAATTATTGTCCAAAGTTGAAAGTTCAGTCCTTCAGGTTAAGGATCAGCAGTCCTCTATTACTTTTCTCTCATCTTAAGGCCGTACTTCCAAGAGCAAGAAAAAAATAGCAATTCTTATGTCAGCTAAAGCCCTGCGTCACCTAAAAGGTTAATTCCCCTTGACATGCCACTATGTTCCCTGTAGAACAACACCTGCGTGTCTGCTGAGACTACAGCGACAAGCTTCCCGCTCTCATGACTCTCAGCCTTCTGAGTCTCTATTGACATTTTAATGGGCTTTGGTGGCTTTCAGGAGCAGACTCAGAATGATATCGTGATTATAGAGAGCGAGCCTGAATGTCAGCGGTGAGTGTGAGAGGTGAATGGGAGGCGGAGCCGGGCAGAGGAAGAGGCATTGTGGTCGGCTCTAATGGAGGATTTCCTCCTCCTGTCTCTCAAATGCACCATGTGACCTGTTCAGAGAAGGAGTGGGACAGAGGACAATTCAGAGGAAGGTTAGGGAGGACGGAGGCTCAAGTGAGGTTTCACCCCAAAGACCAGCCAGTCAATCAATAAAACTTTTTCTTCTTTTCGTCTCTGTTTTTTCTCACTGCTCTGTCAACGGATCAGACAGATGTTAGAGAATCTGTGGTGAAGTTCAGTCCAGAGCTTGTGGTACTGACTGAAATATTTCTGTAGCACCGAGTAAAACAACCCACCAAAAATCTCTGAATATGTGGTTGATCTTGCTTTCTTAGTCTATGATCATATAAATGTCGATTTAAGTAAACATTTTGACAATTTTGAACTATTTAAACAAATGCCAGTGATGAAATTTAAAACCATTGCTGTTTTCATTACATTACAGCTTTTTGAAAGAAACTATTTTGTAATTCTCTACCTCTTCATTAAGGATTAGATTTTTACCTCAGTTACACAACATTGTAAATTAAATATTAATGGGGTTTGGACCTTTTACTTTACATAAAGATGGACAAGCCCTCTGTAATGTCACCCAAAGGTTTCCTGAAAAGCACCTCTGAAGCTCAGTGTGGTGGCTCTGGTGCTAGCCATCTTGATAGTGCCAGACTCTGCCTCATTATCAGCAAATTCACAAATGAATGCAAATAGACTCAATGACAGCATCCACCATCACTAAAAGTGGCCACAATTATGCATAACTTAAAGATTTAATCCAACGGAAACGGGTGAGTTATATAAACTTTCATCCCCTGTATGATGGTCACAAATTAAAAAATTACCTATTGAAACCAAAATCATAGTTTATGCCAGGCTGTAAACATGTTTGTTTTAGCTGTGAAGTTGGCCATTTTAACGTGGGGGTTTATGAGGATTGACTCACGTTTGGAGCCATTCTCAAGTGGTCATTCAAGAAACTGCAGCTTTCGGCAATGGGTTCTTTTGAACAATTTTAATACGCTACCTTAAGCTCATGGACACTTTTTTGTTGCCATTTTTGACCTTTAATATGTGTAGAATCCCTTTACATGACAATTCATCTTAGTAAACTGACATTTGTCAACACAAACCCTGAAACAACCTGATCTGTGCAGATCCATTACAATCACTTTTCTACTTTCCAGCCTCTTGAGAAAACTCTTGACATACTTCTATCATTTGCTTGTGGACATCTACACACACACCCTGCAACATAAGCTGCAATGGTAGAGGAAAGCGGCCTACATTGCTAAAAAGAAGCATGGGCAGATATTATGTTGTGGTTATTTGATATGTGTGGGACTTTGTGCGTGTATAGAAAGAGACATAAACGGAGTCCCTGTGTTCAGCTTTTTGCATTTAGTGTCCTCTAGTCTGTGAATGTGGATAAATGCCTGGATCCAGCTGTAAGTCTTCGTGGAACTGCAGCGTGTGTGTGCAAACTGAAGGGGATGCAAGTGTGTGTTTGTGTGAGAGATTAGCTTTATGTGCAATGGGAGAGCGAGTGTGTGTGTCGATAAGAACAAGGGATCAGAGAGAATGAGTGGCTCAGAGCCAGATCCACTTGTTGGTGGACATTGTCCTGTCAAAATACAGGCAGGTGATGAGGAAGGTGGTTCAGCAGCAACAGTGTATGAGCATCATCATATAGGGAGGTTCCAATTTAAATATTATACAGAATATCATATATGTTAGTGGTTATTTTTATAGTTATGCAACAGTAACTTCTCTAAATTGGCTTGTAATCTGAGCACAACTCTTAATATAAATTTAAACATTCAGAAAGACACGTGCTGTCATTAGCACCCGTGACCTCTGGGGTTTTAAATACGGCATGCCAAGCAGATGCCATAGATGCTATGAAATTTGTCACACATCCAAGAGGACACACTGCTGCAAGCCCATACACTTAACTTTATCTTTAGGTCGCTAAAGCCACGAGCATGAGTATGTGCGGCCTTCCAGACATTTGGGAAAAGAGTGCATAGGTTAGCTGAGGCTCATGACAGACCCTGGAAGTAGCTGCAGGGCCAGAGGTCAAAGATGAGGGATGTGACACGGCTCTGGTGTGATACTGCAGCATACGAGAGCAGGGCGCGAATGTCACTGTAACACTGCCTATTATATCTGTGAGAGTGTGTGGCTGTGTGTGTGGCTATGTGGGTGTTAAAGTGGATTACTGTGGTTCCACTGGCAACTTCAGCAAAGCCTTTCTCAAACATTTTTAAGTTGTCGACCACAAAGGGCTTTAAAAATGTCCTCGCAATCCAAATAAACAAACTCGGCTCCATAAAAACCACCCAGGCTTTATCCATACACATAATCACTGTTGAGGAAAACATACATTTATAAGCACGTGCATGAGCATGCGCACATGTGCACTGATACAGATGTCTGGCTCAAGATATCGGCTCATTGTTTGTACAGGCTGCTGATGTGTCTCACACATGTACAGAGCTCACAAACACACAAACACACACACAGACACACAGGAGTGGCTGAGGTCAGCAGAGTGGTGTACAGAGTGAATCCCTGTCCTTTTCCCCCCTCTGTGTGAATGCTGCAGCAACCGGGGGGCCGCTGGCTGAAGCATGTGCTTACTCAGAGAGATTTTATTCATAGGAATAAATGCCTTTTACACACAGGCATCTGTTGGGACACTCTCTAGGGGACTTATACTAGCAGGCACCTGCATGGGCAGCCTCTGAATGCTGCTGCTGCCGCTGCTGGCCCCGTGTTGCTGTTGGCCTGTAGGCACATTTGAAGAGATGGTTGGATTCACCACTGTTTTGGGGGAAATCAACTCTGGTGCACATTAGCAAGTAGAAGAGGGAAGAGGATATTTATAATGTGTTTTTAAAAGATCGGTTACAACTCATCGAGACATTTCTAACGCTTGGTCGCACTGTCAGTTGAAAGGGGAGGACGAATGCACAGCTGCTCCAATGAAGGGAAACTTGAGCAGTGCCCAGAGGCGAGATCAGGGTATTTGGCTGCTTGGTTGGTCAGATGGCTGGCTGGGCGTTTCTCTGTTATTGCCATAATGCCATTATTACCCCCTGGGACAAAAGCCTGGCTGCAGAGAGGAGGCTGTGGAGTCTTTGAAATCTGACGCCTCTGACTGGATAATGCTCTCCTAAAACTTCACTCACTACATCCCACCTTTTCTTTCCTTCCCTCCCTTCATATACTCCTTCAGTATCCTGCTCACCTCTGCATATGTCACTGGTGGCATTTACCTGAAGACAGTAAGTGTTAAATTAACACTGCAGTGCAAGTGCTCTGCTTGTTTTCTCATATTAGAAGGAGGCTCTTCTGCCAGGGTTCTTCACTGTATGTAAACAGGATAGGGCTCAGTGGCTGTAGCTCAGATAAGGCCTTCGCCAATAAAGATGCTGAGCTGATTACTACACAGCGCTGAGCAGATAAGCGCTGCATCCCACAATCCAGCCAACAATCCAGCCACAAGCAGCAACAGCCATAAACTACTGACAGATAATCAAGCAGCCTTGAGTACCAAGTGAGGAGGGTCTGATACTCTCTTCTCCACCTCATCCCCCCTTTTTCTCCCCCAACTCCCTCCATGTCATCCTCCTTCTGTCTGCCACCGGCCTATTGGTCCTCGTTAACGAAACAAAGAGCGCTGAGATGCATCAAAAGGGGTATTGTTCTCTGTGAAACAGTGAAATCTCCCTGACCCCCAACCTCCCCCCACCCCATCCCATCCCTGCATACTCACAGCATGTGCACACACACAAATACAGAGGATTGTAGTGGGTAACGCAGTAAGAGAAAGTGACAGACAGAGGGGCCTGTGTAACAGCAGGGAGGAGGCCCAAGCAAGGACAGTGTGGTGTACCAGGGAGATATAATGAGGCCTACAGCTTCAGATCATCTGCTGCCTCTACTCTCATTCAAATTCAAGGGCTTGGAGCATCGTTGTTGGCTCTTTAGGCTCCGGATACCCATGTTAACTAGCAGAAATGCATGAGAAAGACCCTAGAAAGACAGTGGGTTATGCTGTAAATAATGAAAGTTTTTGAACAACTTTTAACTGCAACTTTTTAATAACAGTTTACTATCATTTTACAGGTTTTCCCTGTTTTGCTAAATTGCAGATAATATCTAGTAAACCCACAAGTAAAGCATTACTGACATGTTGACCGATAAGAAAAACAACGTAACACTATACACAATGTCCTCATCAATAATCTATGCTTTTACAGATTATAATTTGTTCTTTTACAATGTGATACTGTTAAAATTACACTGTTTTACTGTATTTAAATCAGCTAAAAAAGTAAATCAGATTAAAATATAATTATTTTACAAATATCAGCTATCATTTTCACAGTTTTTACAATTTTACATCATTGCATTATTCGACCATTTTTTCTACATTTTTTCTAGCATCCTTGCTGTCAGATTTTATGGATTTCTTTTGCTTTTTTTTTTTTTTTTTTACAATGTATATAAAGAAAATACACCAAAATTATGTAAGACATAGAAAGCATGAGACTTATTATTTTCATGGTTGTAATGGACAAGCACAAGTTATGATAAGTGCACTGCCCACACACAGAAGTCCATGAAACATTCATCTACATTGCTTAGTGCAAATTCAAACAACTTTAAACATATGCAAGAATGACTGCTAACAAAAGTTTATTGTAGGGTCCTGCCCAGTAATTCAAAATGATCTAAATAAGCAGTTTGCAGGAGTTTATATGGGAGGGATATAATCAGAGATGAGAGAGTGGACAGAGACAGGGGGAAACAGAGGCTTTACTACACCATTGTTGTCAAAGTCTAAACTACATGCTTGTTGTCTTTGTTTTATTGTGCAATTTAATTGTTTGCCAGGATGGAGACAGCGAATAAAAAGGGTTGAAGGAGATGAAAGTATCTGGTTTCTGCACCAGCGTTAAGAGTTACAGGCACATCAGTCAACCTGATGCCTTCAGCTTCCCCACGGGAACCACACGGGACACAAACACACACACACAAATTAAAGCCACAGATGCATAGCACATGCTACCCACACACACATGGGCAGACGGTCTCGCCCCTTCAGGCCATACAGTCCTTTTTAATGACAGCTCTGAGCGCTACCTCTCCCTCATGAACCCCCACGGGATGCACAGGCACACGCTCGCACCCACACACCTCTAATGGCAGCCCTGCACAGACGCAAACCCCAGGGTTTGTCATTTAACTCCTGCACCAGCTGAAAGTGGCCACATGTCACAATGACAGGCTGGAAATGTTCCACACACGTCGGGCAGCAATACCAGCACAGCTCCTTATCACGACACAAAAACGCACACTTAAAACGACATAGCTGAGGTGGTTTCCCCTGTGGCAACTGATCATCTGCTGATCTTTATCTTATTGCATAATACAGTGATGCTTTTCAGCCAGAGGACACATATCACCTTCTTAAGAGCCCCTAACCTCGCCTTGTCCTGCAGCCGCTACATAAACACACACCACAACTCTCTACAGGCCGGGCCCTAAAGTCACAGATAACACAAAGGCATATGTACAGTGATGTAACCATACTGAAAAAAAACACACATACACTATTGTCTGAGCTGAATCTTGAGATTTATGTTACATATTCCTCAATGCGTGTCCACTGAGTGTGTGAGTGCAGCAAATGTCATATACAGAGCACTGCAGGCATTTGTCCTATAGGATGCTATTTTCAGCCTGAACTTCGACCTGATCTGCCAAACAGAAGAATGGACTCAAAAGCATCAACTGTGGGATTGAAACGCACAGAAAATACAAACAACTTCAAGACCTCTCTCAAGAATATGCACAATTTCCTACTGGGAGATTTTGACGAGTAACTTCATAGAAAGTTAAGTTCCAACTGCCAATTTGAGGCTTGACACGGCAGATTTACTGGAACAAAAATGCATTGGTATGACTTATTTCCATTTAATCTCATCTCTCTGTCTCTGAGAACATCTACTGTATTTCCCAGAGAACTTCCTCTGCACAGACTCAAGCAGAACTCCAGAGAATATTTGCCCTTAGACTAAGGTCAGCTGCTTTGAATGGGAGCCTGTGTTTGGGTTCGTGTGTGAGGGCCTCCCACGTGCTGTTTGATTACACTTTTATTGGCATAAACTGCTTATCTCTTGTTGGCAGAGAGATGAGTTTCTATGACTTGTCTTTCAGTGTTCTCTTTCCCTTCTCATGTTCCTTTGAGGCATTTCTCCCTTTAGCAGTGTCTCCCTTTGCAATAAAGAAGGGGGAAGACCGGTTCAAGTAGAGAGGGATGAAGTGGAAGGGAGATGGGGTGTGGGGTGGGGGGGCGGTGGAAATGGACTGTGAGGTTAAAAAAAAAAAAAAAAAGGACAGGATTTCATTTCACAACCACACCTACCTCCGACTGACACTACCTTTCCGTTTCCCACCCTTTCCTGAGCTCCACTATGCACACACACAGTCCATGCCCCCTGGTTCACTCACTTCCAAAATTGCACCAGATGTCACATCAAGAGTCTCGGGCCACGACGGCACTCCAGCCAAGAAGAAGAATTTGAGAAATTCTGGAAAATATTTGTGGAGCGGCTCAGGATTGAAGTGGCTCAGGGCTGGAGAGGTAGAGGTTAAACCGCTGCAGCTTTAATGAGGAGCTGTGTGACTGACTGCTGTAATGCTATAGCAGCTAATGGGGAGGCAGGAGTTGGAGTATGGACATATAGGGTTAATGCTACAGGAACAGTTATGAGACTGATTTCCTCTAGGCCAAAAGGTTACACTCTTCTCGGCTGCTAATCACAATCTTCCTGTCAATCGTCGGTGGAAAATCACGTCACTGAACACCTGACTGTATCACAGATCAGCAAGAAATGTGAGATGCTGATGGAAAAAGAAAGTTCATGTTGAATGTTTTGAGACATTAGACATGTCTGTGTTTCATAAGAGAGGTAATTGGTAACTATAGCAGACATACAGAGCCTTTGAAAGCAGCCTGAGATTTGATGAAGTCAGTCCTGAGCAAATGCATGTTTAGGTTCTGCCAAAGAAAAGGCATGTTAAACTTTGAATTCCTTCCAAAGCCATGTCTGCACACAAGCAAACACACAATGCATAATCTCCTTGGCATTGTGTAAAACTTAATCAGGGTTTAGGTGAGACTACTTTTAGAAGTATGTCGCTCTGGGAGCTCAGACGGGTGTCTCTTCACACAGTGTTTTCACAATAAACTTCTTTTTAAACGAGATGATTGAAGGCTATCTGACAAGTGGAAAAAAAAGACGGGAACCAAAATCTGCAGTCTGCGGCGGCATTTGTGTATTTATAGAGAGAGTATAGCGTTTGCTTCTTATAGAGTTGCTAAATCAACTCTGCTGTTCTGTAAAAGTGGAACCCAAGCCAAGGTGAAACCAGCAGATGATGCTCAGCTGCCAAAACTGTTCGCTGTAGCGCAGCAGCTGAGTCGAGGGTGACTTTTGTCCTCATCATTCTGATCCTGCTACGTTTATGTGTCATTAGCAGAAGCTTGCACGCATGTTAGGTTTAGTCCTCATGTGTGTGATCATAGATGGCCTCAGATGGCTTTTATGCAAACACACTCATTAGTGGAGCCTCCGGGTGTGAGACTGCAGGGCAGATTGACAATCTATAGAAAGATGTTGCTGCACAGACTGTGTGTTTGCAGCACCAGCTGGCACACAGAAAGTAATTAAAGGTAACGAGATATTTATGCATTGACTTGCAATAAAGTATACAGTACCTTTATTCTGACACACACACAGAACAAAAGCCATTCAGGCATTCTTGTAAGGCCTCAACACACCCACATTCCTCATTCAGGACGCCCTGATAACCCCCCTTTCTCCTGGTCTCCTGTCTCTTTTAACCCCTCCACCCACTAAAACCCCCTCTCATGTGTACACCGCCCCCCCAAAAAAACCTCTAAAGTGGCCCAACCAATCATGACTGAGCAGCCAGATTGTGTTTAACATGACAAAGAAGAATCTGTGCGACCATTTGTGTCCTGTTTTTTTTTTTACATGCATCTATATGTGTGTGTGTCCTACATGGCAACTAAAGAGGCAGCTATAGAACTTTAACCAGCAAAAGGAAGTCGGTTTACGCAGGAAATTCACTCCACATGCAGCTCAAAGCTCATCCACATTTATACGAGCACAGATGAAACAGTTGTATCTCAGTCTGAGGTTCTTTAATAAGCAAACCAATATAAACCCACTGGAAAAACTTGGTGTCTGACAGGCAGATCTGCTTCTGTTTCACAGCACTTGAGAGGACGTGGAGTTAATCTGCACCATTTGTAACATCCTGGGCAATAAAACCCTGCTCCCGTGCAGGGATGTTGCATATTTTCCCCCATTGCTTTTGATGCTTGGAGCGGTCGGTGTGACTCCCACCTGCTCCTCTAAAGCCCGGTCAGCCACGGGTCCCACTCCTCAATCTCTCTTCCCTCACTCAGATCGGAGAGGCATTCCCCCTGCCACAACACATGCTTAAGCAATTATTCCACGCATTCCCCTGGACAGAGAAGGGAGAAGGAAGAAAAAAAAGGGGGCTAGAAAAGAGAGAAAGTAATTTGAAGTGGAGTAATCAGGGGCAGCTGGCCAGGGATTTGCAGGGTTCTGGGAGAGAATGTGTAGAAGTTAAGCACAACTCCTATAATCCGTTTTCTAAAAAAGAAAAAGGAGAGACAGCGGGATTGAAAATAGAAAGAAAAGAAAGGGGGGGGGGGCACTGGAGCTGAGAACTAAAAGGACTGGGCAACATTGACAAGGGCCAGAAAACAAACCGGCTATCAATGCACACACACACAGACACACAAACACAGCAGAGTGAATCTGGATGGGACACTCGTGGAATAACAAGTTAGGACCAACACACAAACAAGCTGAAGCAGAGACAGAACAGACCACTGGCTTCTCTCTCTGCTTCTTTGACAGTTCCATCCATACCAATAATTGCACTTTGATGTTTGCTTGCACCTCTCTGTTCAGACAGATCTAGCTGGACTGGCTCCTCTGGAGGTTCAGGGGTCAGATGAGGAGGGTTATCGGGGTGCAGGAGGGGAGTCACCAGCTATTTTAAGGGCACTTTAAAACATTTATGCTTGAGGCATGTTGACAGGCAGCGTGAGCGTTGGTCTCTGGACTTTGAAATGATCAATACATTAGGTGATGACAACACATTTTATGTTGCTGTCTCAGCCGAGAGAAACTAAACACCTGTCAGTTAAATAAACAAAGTGTCAATTTTCCTCTTGCATTGATTTTAAAACTACTTTATCATATACTCAGAAGCGTGTAATTTCTGTGTGTTTCATTGTGGGATTTGACAATATAAAAAGTGTGTTTTTAACAATTTAAACAATGTAAAAGTTTGAAATAATGAGTAGGAAGTTTTGCTAAGCGCTTCCCTGCTTGGGGTGGTGTGTTGGGCTGGATGATAAGGAGATGTTGCAGATTAAGTTGTCTTGTGGTTACAGATAACAAGCAATACTTTTAAAACGATAAGGCTTTTATTGCCAACCATTAGAAAGCGCGGGCACTGTTCAATTTATCTATTGTAACAAGTTTGTAGTGAGAATTCAGTGCGTAAAAGCGCAAAAAATGGAACAATTCAAATTCTAACAGAGGGATATATCAAGTAAACTTATGTGTAAACTTACCAAGTAAAAGACAGAAGATGTCTAGCGCTATGAGCAGCTTCTTCTTGCTGTTGTCAACACCATTGTTGTTATTTAATGTAGAGGTTCCTCCGTTCCTTGTCTCTTGTGCCATCGCTTTCTCATACATGTACTTTTGCATTGGAGAACTCCCCGTTTCGGCTCCAAATCCCACACCACGCGGTTGGTGAAGCAACTGTCAGGCTCTCAAGTCCTTCAAAGAAATGTCATGCAATTTTTTAACAAGAGACAAAGTTCACGTCAAGCTGGCGTCTTGCAAAAGTTTCGGATCTGCCGATGCCTCGCTGTCTCGTGTTTCGCTTTTTACGCACAAAAATAAAGAATAACAAAATAAAAGTGTGTTCTGTGGTGAACGGACCCGCGCCACGGACTCAAGAAAGAAAAGTTGCCTGCGCCCGAAAATGAATGGAAAGCCCGCTCCCCGTTATCGGTGTTTGGTTCAAAGGTTTGGAGTGAGAATTGAGTGAGAACAGCCGCTCTGTTATATCAATCCTTCTTCTCCTCCTCCTCCCCCTGCTCGCTTTAAGTTCCCCAGCAGCTTCAAGGCTCAGCCCTCCTCTTCCCTCTACTAGCGGTGGGTAATCACCTCCATCCCTGCCATGGAAAACTTTCTCAGACTGCAAATCAGCCAGCCGGCAGTGCACCGTGGAACACTGGGAGGCAGCGCCCCCAGTGGTTACGCACGGTACTACAGACACCCCAGTTATAGTAGCCTGGAGCGCATCAGTGGTCATGTTACTGGAGGTGGGGATGCTCTCTTTGTAAGTCTGTATTTTCCAAATATTCACATTTAAGTCTGTAAAAGCAAAAAAAAAAAAAAAAAAAAAAAAAAAAAAAACCAAACAAACAAACAAAAAGGTTTCCAGTTAATGAAAACTGGAATCTCTTCAATATCTTTTGTCTTCTTCATACTCTCTTCTTCTGCCATCACAGTCTATGGGAGTCTCTAAAACCATATGGGTAAAAGTTTTAAAATTTGGCATACACTGTTTCACTTCACCAAGTTTCATGTCTCTGCCACTTTCGAACCATATGTTTCAAAAGTAACATGTTCCAAATTTCAAAAGGGGTGTATCACTAATTTCTTTTGATCAAAGCACCCTGTGATAACATTTTCTGCCATATTGGATTTTATGGGAAAACCATAAAAATAGGCCACATTTTTTCCTAATCCTCACCAACATTGTTACAAATGAGCATCAAACCCAGCCTCACTAATATTATTTTAAGGATTTTAGATTTGACAGTGTTTGTTCGCTACAGCTAATCGAAATAGCTCCCAAAGCACCAAACAGGGCAGGGAGTGGAATCATGTCTTAGTAAGGGTTCATGTATTGAGCCCAAACTTAGTGACTGGTCTCACCATCTTCCCAAAAGAATCATTTGTCATTTGGTGACTAGAATCGCTGCAATAAGCAAGAGCAATGTTTTGCCTCAAAAGCGTTGCTGTGTTTTTCTGTACAAGCAAACATCTTGTGTAAGATGGTACTTTAGAAGATCCCAAAGATAAAACATGCCAAACTGTGGTGTTATCCAAGTTGAAATGGGCCAATTTTGTGATGTCCTCATATAGATACCTGCTCATTTGCAGTCTTTTTAACTTGCAGATCCATATAGGCTATGTCTTCTTGTCTGAAGACATCATATCATCTATACCCAGCCTTTGGATAATTGACATAAAATGTGCTATCAGTGTATACAGTCAGACTTTTATACATGATCATCTCCAATGCAACTGAGCCCTGTTGAACTGCTGGTCTGGTCTCATCGCTGTTTGCACCTAATTGTGTGTAATTCAAAGAATCTCCCTGTCTCCCTCTCTCTCTCTCTCTCTCTCTCTGTGTGTGTGTGTGTGTGTGTGTGTGTGTGTGTGTGTGTGTTTCTGTTCTTCACACATGTTGACAGCTGTACATCAGATCTGCTTTAAACTTGACAGGTGTATTGCTGGAAACTGGACGAAGTGCAGTGTCAAGTTTAAAGCAGAATGGATGAGTAGCAACCATTCTGGTGATATTTTTGGGGTCCTTAGTTTGATCTATGGCTGCCAGTGGGCACAGCCCCTGTTGCTAAGCAAAAACATCATAGGCAAATATAAAATGTCACAGATCAAAGACAAGATTCTGGAATAATCTGTCTGAAAACTCTGTATCTGTCAGTCAGTACCACATATGTATGTAAGCATCATATTTAGCCAATGGCAGCCAGCACTACACTAGTATTTCCTAATTAAATCATCAACAAGATGTCACTGTTACTTGTATAATTTGCCAATAGAGAAGCTTCATACTTGTCAAGACAGTGTTAGCCTAATGGAAACAGGAAAAGTTTGGAAGTCATTATTTAAATTACTTTTTTTTCTGGAAAAAGTGCAATATAGATTTGCTGAATGGGAACAGAATGTCTCCAACCGGGCTGAATAATTAATCAAAACATTGTCGATATAGCAATATACCATTACATATCATTATATATATAGTATTGTGTTGCTACAGACATACCCTTGTCTAAATATCACAGTCTTCAGATACAAGAGGAAATGCTTTTTTCATACAGAACGCAGCAAAAATAACATCATGATTAAAAAAAATCAGTGTAATATTTGCAATATTTAATATTTGCAGTAAGTTTTTATTCCCAATCTTTTACAGACATTTAAATTTATTTAATATACATTCAATATTTCCAAAATATAATTTATCAGTGCAAATTCTAGAAAGTTATTCATACTCTGTCTGAGAAAATAGATTACATGCTTAGACCTGAAGAGAAGTTCATGCACCACCTCCAGAAATGTTTTCCAGTTTGAGAGGAGGTTCAGACCTCATGCTGAGGATAGAAACAAAAGCACACCCAGAAGTCATGCTGGACATCCATGAATCAAACCTACACTGCCATCTACTGGCCAAATATACACAACTCATCTTTCTGCACCTCATCCACAAGAGTTACTGTTCCCTATTGCTACTTACCTACTTATTGTTTTTAATCGGCCCTTTCAAATTAATGGAAGTCTTAACGAAGTACAAAATGAATAGCAAAGAATAAAAACATGTAACTGACAGGTGATACATGCCTGATAACATGCAAATACTGAATACTACTCACTGCTTTGATGTCTTTGGCTATTTTGCAAAAACAGTAGACAAAAACTCAACCACTCTTTGGTCCTTTATCAACATTTCTCATATCTGTGCACACGTTTCCTTTAGATGCTCTCTGCAAAACAGTTTTACTACTACTAATAATAATATATTTTTAAAAACAACCAAAAAACATGTAGCTTGCCTTCTTGTCTTCATTGTGCCTGTGTGATTAACCCACAATGATGAGACCTAACAATCTTGTCCCCGTCATACTGTAAAAAGATACACTTGTTCTACAGTGTCGATAAAAAGTATTTTGGAAGTTATTGTTTTTCAGCATTGAAGCATGGTCAGTACAATTAGAATTTTTGGACAAGAATTTACCAAAAACGACCTTTTCATGTCAGAACAAAAACAAATTTCTACAATGTCAAATACTTAAAAATATGCAAAGTATATTCTTACAAACTATTCATCCTTTCACATCAGTATTTAGTACATTACAGCATTACAGCATACTGCACTGAACCTGTGTTGAGAGGACTCAATCAGCTTTGCACATCTGGATTTTACCCCATTTTTGTTTTGCAAACTGCTCAAGCTCTGTGAGGTTGCATGGGGATCATGAGTAAACGGCCCTTCTCAAGTCCAACCACTAATTTTTATTTGGACCGAGGTCTCTGCTCTGACTTGGCCACTCCAGAATATTCCCCTTCTCCCAAGTCACAGTTCCCTTGCAGACTGCATCAGGTTGTCCTCCAGAATTTTCCAGTGTTTTGCACTCATTTTACAATCCACCTTCACAAGCCTTCCAGGGCCTGCTGCCGAAAAGCATCCCTACATCATGATGCCGCCACCACCATGCTTCACAGTGGGGATGGTGTGTTTGTGATAATTTGCTGTGTTTGATGTCCACCAAACAGGACATCTAGTCTGATGCCCAGAAAGTGTAATTTAGTCTCACCAGAGCAAAGATTCTTCTTCCAGCTGACCTCAGAGTCACTCATATGTCTTGTGGCGGACTCTTATTAAAATATGATGAGATTTTTTCTTTATTTTCTCACATAAAGCTTTGACTGGTGTAGAACCCAGGCAACAGTTTCTGTATGAGCTTTCTCTTCCATCCCAGCTGCTGAAGCTTGTAACTCCTTCAGATGAGTCATAGGTGTCTTGGTGGCCTCCCTCACTATTCTCTTTCTTGCACACACTACTCTGCTTTTGAGTATTGCCTGCTTTAGGCAGATTTACACACATTCAGGTTTCTATCCATTTCTCAATAATAGATTTAACTGCACTCCAAGAGATATTCAGTGACTTATACATTTTCTTGTACCAATCTGCTGGCTTATGCTTTCCAGCAACCTTTTCACAGAGTTGCTTGGAGTGTCCTTTTGTCTTAATGTTATAGCTATTGCCACAAGTACTGATTCAACAGTGACTTTACCTTCCACATACAGATGTTTTTAATCACCTGAGACACATTTACTTTACATTCCCTCAAATCCTACGAGCTTCAGTAGAAATCAACTACTGCAATTTTGCTCCTCTTGTTCTTTTCAGAACTGACGAAACCTCTTGGACGTGAAATGAAACGTTTTCAAGAACCTACAAGAGAAGTCCAGCTGATTTTTACTGAAGCTGCTAGGAGTGGCAAGACCTGGATGACTGAGACTCTACACAGACATACTGAACTCTGATGATTTCACTAATTGCGTGACTTTTAACATCAACTGGCTGCACCTGTGTTGAATTAGGTGATTGTGCAATTATTTATTTTATATTTTTAATTGACATTACTTTCTAGGAATCCGCTTTCACTTTGATTTGAAAGAGTGTTTTCCTGTAAATTCTTGCAAGAATAAAAAAAATAAATTGATCATAAGTCAGTGTTGAAAAGCAATATGTTAAGATAAACGTTATTGATCCCTCACTGGGGAAATTCACATTTTACAGCAGCTGGATACAGATAAGGCAGAAAGAAGCACAAGAGTCACAAAAAGTACAACAGGGCTAAAAAAAAAATAGATATAATAGTAAGAAACTTATCTGCATATAGATATGTACATTTTGACGTACTTAAATTTACATAAGGATAAGTACAGTTGTGACATGATGAATTTACATATGTACAGGTATGGCATGGAGGATAATGTACCCACAATTCTGTTATTGCGATCAAAAACCGTTACTGGCGGAAAAGACCAGTGATTAACATGGTATTACACATGTAAAGAGAGAACACAGTTTTATATTATTCACTTGGGTAAAAATTCAAGGTGAAAACTTCAAGGAAAGGTGACTTCTTATCTTTCTTTGTTTTTTTTTTTTTTTTTTTTTTTAACAGGCAATGTAAATATTGAGTTGGACCTATCTGTTGTGCAGTATTTAGATTATCATGGGAAGTATTTGTCCGGGGTGCAAAACTCGACAAAACACCTGGGCGGCTGGTTCATAATCCGGTTAGGTTACAGCTATTTTACGACAGATGCCTCTAGAAAAGCAAATTCGCTCCTTCTGTCTCTACTGTAACCTGACATTGCGCGTTTAACGGGCTCAAGTCTTCCTCCCAGCGAGGAGAAGTGAAGTGCCCCGCCCCACGGACAGGCAGCAGGCAGCACACCCTCCGCACCGAGCGAGCCCAGCCGTCGGTAACGGAGAAGATGGCAGAGCGGCAACAACCGAAACACGAAGGCAGGGTAAAGATCGGCCATTACATCCTCGGCGACACGCTCGGAGTCGGGACGTTCGGGAAAGTGAAGAGTTAAGTCATGTTTTTTTTTTTGTTATAGCTGAGTGGGTACGTTTGTGGGGTTTTCAGTTGGAGTAGTTGATAATGTGAAGTAGTCGCTCCCCCTTTTCCAGCGACGCTCGGTGCTGAACTTGCCGGCGGTCAGTGCGCAGTTTGCGCAGCTCGACGGTTTAACGGCCGCAGCCGACTGGATTTAGAGCGTGACTCCGGTTTGAGAATACGGCCTCTTCAAAGTCAAATTCTTTCACCGAAGCCCCCTCTCTATGGCTAGTGTCACCGGCTATGGCAGGTGTAATTACCTGGAGGGCAACAGAGATGTACAGGCACACTAATATTATCGCCATTTAACGTTAAATCGTTAAGACTTTGCGTTGCGCTAGCTTCATTCTCCGTACAGTCTGACCGAAGCCCACCGCACGAGCCTAATGTTGATATTAACGCTTCTTGCTAGTTCGATACGTTTCCCCTCGTTGCTAGCAAGTGGAGGCTTGTTAAGTCACTGCTAAGTAGGGGAAAACATTTACAGGCGCTAACCTTCTTTGGATAAGAACATGGCAGGTTATTATCTCTGTTTTCTTAGCTAGTTTCCAGGCTCTCAGCGTGACCTTGTGAGCTTTAACTCCATACCCACCCCGCCTCTTCCTTGTGTGTAGCCGACAGTTTAAAGGATGTGTTAGCTTACTGAGGGGTTAACCCACCTGAAATCATGGCTAATTTATGAGTGAGGGTCAATAATTTCATGCATTCTAGCAATCAGACTAACAAGGCATGAGAAAATTCACTTAGTCATTTTGTTTATATTGAATCCAAATGTGCTTAAGGTAGTTTGTTTCAGAGTAGGTGAGAGAGTTGCAGGAGTTCATCCACACTGTGTGTTATTGGTTCATATCAGAGCTCAGCAGCTGCAATAACAGTGTAGTTATAGCATAAACAAAGGCACGGCCAGAAACTAAGGGCTTACAGAGGGGGCCAAAAACCTAATAAAAAACACGTTTCATTTCCTGTAGCCTATGGCAAAACAGGTCTCCAAATCAAACCTTAACCCTTTATGCCAAACTGCCTCTGCATAAGCTTGTGTGTGTTTTATATTGTCTGTATGGTGCATCTTCTTCATGTCGGTGCTCTGTTGTTTTTAGTCGGCGAGCACCAGTTGACAGGCCATAAAGTCGCTGTGAAGATCCTGAACAGACAGAAGATCCGCAGTCTCGATGTCGTTGGGAAAATCAAGCGTGAGATCCAGAATCTCAAATTGTTCAGACACCCACACATCATCAAGCTGTAAGTTTAGAAAGACGACACATCCTTCTGTCAGATTTAAGACGCTCAGTGCTGACAGGCTCCACAAAGAGAGATAACTGAGCTCTGTTAAGTTATTGGCAGTTGCAGTGTGGGCTGATGTGCTCTCTGTGTGTGGTGGCATGCTATGCTTGTTCCTGTTTGTTTACTACAGCTGTGCTGTACTGAGCATGCCCATAAGCCTCCCAGGAGGTAGAGCACACAAACATACCAATGCACGCGCACACACGCACGCACGCACGCACGCACGCACGCACGCACGCACGCACGCACGCACGCACACACACACACAGACACACACACAGACACACACACACACAGAGGCTTGGGCCTAGATGAAGAAATCTGTCCTCGTCAGTACAAATCTCCGGTTTAGATGGTAGAAGTTGCTTTAATTCCTGCATGACTAAGTCCTTCCCTTATCCAGGTGTAATGGCTCCTCACGGGCTTTTCTTTGACCTTGTCTTCCCTCTTTCTCTTTCCCTCCGTCTAGCTGGCCTCTTTCTCCTTGTCAGTCCATGTCTGACTGTCTCCTCTCCCAACAATCTCTGTGTTATTTTTAGGTCAGAGTTAGGGTTAGTTCACTGTCACACTCGAAGCAATGGCAGATATGTGAGCCCTCAGGTCAGGTCATAAGCAGGAGTGCTGGGGAACAGCAGCGACATATACATTCATAAGCACAGGCACACAAACACAAATATATTTTAGGCACACATACAGTCTGCTTGCACTGCCACAGACAGTTTCATGCATTTACACAGCACTGAGCAAAGCAGACTCTGTTTAACATAGTCGCCATCTTTATAAAACATTTACAAATTACATAATTTTCAAAATTCCTCAAACACGCTCACTGTTAAGATTATTGAGGAAGTTTGTATGCATTTTAGACAGGTAATAAAAGATTGTGATTTGGTTTGTGTTGATTTCTCCCACGCTGCTGGGTGTGTTGTGCCATACTTGGCTTGACAGGAATGAAATAGATTGTGATGAAGTGCAGAGGCTCCCACATGCAACCATTCATAAGATCAGGCCTGCAATTTAATATACCTGACCTTTATGAAAGGTATGCCTAGAGTCAGCAGCCCATATCACAACCCAGCCTCGCCTTTGTTTCTGTGCACTTAGGCTGTGCATGTGTTTATGTAAATACAATGGCTTCAGTGATGATTTTTTTGATAAGTCAATTTCAGGGATAGGATATGAAAAATGCTATTTAATGTACAGGTTGTCAAAACAACTGTATGTTTTTGTTTCAGGTACCAGGTGATAAGTACGCCTACAGATTTCTTCATGGTCATGGAATATGTGTCAGGAGGGGAGCTGTTTGACTACATCTGCAAAAATGGACGGGTAAGACATTTTATTTATTAACTGACTGGTAAGTCTGCATACACGTCAGTGGTCACTGATTTATTATCAGTTATTTAAGTTATACATTATCATGGTTAGTGCTCTAAACAAAGATCTGATTGGTTAAACAGCTGCAAAGCTGTTAGATTGTGTATATATACCCTTATATAAAACAACAATGAAATTATAAAGGTCCTCATTTTAACAAGTTATTCTAAATCTCACGTCTCCAGAATCTCATTCAATTTTGAACTCAAAATACCACACAGATAATTCATTCTATTTTGCCTGTACACTGTCAGTGTCTGTAATCTTAAATGAGCTGTCAGAGAGTAAAACCCCAGAGTTCAACCAAACTTATTTGAACCCAAATCAAACCCAGAACAAGGAGAGACTCCTGCAGCTGTCACTGCTTAACACAGTGCAATGTTTTCATGCAACAGCATTACCATATCCTAAATTACTTGTATTGTAATCACTTATTTTCACATGTGTACTGTCAGGGAATACTGCACAAAAAAAACCTAGCTGAAATTAGATTGCACAAAAGCACAAAAGGCAACACAAACACCCAGTAACACCCACCGAGTCACTGTTTACTGGTTTATAACCGTTCTTAAAGCTTCCCCAATTTCTTAATAGTATTGCAGTTAGATGCATTAGCTACATGACACCCTAACATTTCATTTTGTTGTTGTTGTGAGGACATTGTAAAAAAAAAAAGTAATCCAGCGAGTCTTTAGTCCCACAGATGCCAGGAGAGCATCTTGTGTTTGGTCTTGCAGCCAACAACAACAGAACATTTGGCAAGCTTAGCTAGTTGCTGAAACATTTTAGAATGAGAGTTAGGAGTGCAGCATGGCTACACTCAATGTACCAAATAAAAAAGATTGGATGGTACCTGTGGGTGGCCGGCATAAGGGGCAAAGATGAGGATGGCGGCTGCATCTTATCGACATCACAACCTTTCAGAAGTCCTGACGACTTGTCTGGAGACACAGTTTCTCAGTACAGGCTGTGTGCATTTCTCTGTGGATTAAGCATTTTTATACATTTATATGGCATGTAGACCTGCTTTATAATCAAAAAGGCATTTAACGCTCAGTTTCTGCAATATGCAATCAATAGATAAAGTAAAAATCTTACATTGGTTTTTCCTTAACTTTCCAAGTAATCTGCATTGTGCTACTGTGACATTTTATTCTTACCTTGTGGTGACATCAGAGCTCAAATGACTGTATTGTACAACAAACCATTTAAAGTCACTAGTGCAGTGCAGGCTGTTACAATGTTACGCTATCACATGACACCATACATTTGGCTTTGATAATGTTGCCCTAGCAACAGGGGAAAATTAGTTGCCACCCATAGGCAGTCAGAGGCATGCAGAGCACCCCAGTAAGACTCCAACATGATGGCAAAAGGGTTAGACAGACTTCCCCTTCCTCACGACGCACAGGCCAAGTTTGAAGTAAATCACTTGCACTGTTGTCCAGATATGTGAAGAGCAGACACACAGATAACAGACACACACACAGATTCCTTAGATGGACAATGTAACAGTATTACTTGTATATCTGTAAAGCTGCACACATCAGTATTTTTATATTGGCTATATGTAATGTGAGATGGATCTCTCTTTATGACATACTCACAGATGATTATCATTTGATGGCAGTTCTCATCAGTTTATGTAGCATTTTAGTCATAAAAACGTAATAAGGCGATAATGCGTCAGTGTTCTTTACAGCTTTTTTTCCGACAAGTGGGCAGAAGTCAACACAGCTTTAAATGGCTACATGATACTATTTAGTCTGTCCATATTTTAAATGACACACATAATATTTCTAGTTCTTCTTTTTAGCCTCTGTACATACATGCCATGGGCTTCTGAACCTGTTCTGTAACACCCTGTCTTGACTAAATAATTATGGACCAGAGAAATGCCCAGTCAAGTGAAAATCCAAACATGTCCATTTGTATTGTGTCTTTCAGGTGGAGGACACAGAAGCTCGCCGTCTTTTCCAGCAGATTATCTCAGCTGTAGACTACTGCCACAGACACATGGTGGTCCACAGAGACCTCAAACCTGAGAATGTCCTGCTGGACGCCAGCAAGAACGCTAAGATTGCTGACTTTGGTGACTTTCCCAAAAGACCTCACAGTTACAGCTCGAGGGAGAGACAAAAGAATAGGCTTGGCAGAAGAATTGTTTGTATATTTAAGATGAGAGAATGCAGAAAATAACAGGATTTATCCAAGGGGAAAGAGAAAGAGGCAGAGTTTCTGGTAGAGCAGAGAGGAATTACCAAGTAATTAGACAGTTTGATTAAAGCCAAGTGACTGTTTGTTGTTCTTGCCGTTATCCATGTAATTAGTCACTTGTAGAAAAGTGTGAAATCACCACCATGCACCTTTTCAACGATATTATTAAATAGGAGAAAATATCTCACTGGAGACTGCCTCTTATTACTCGTGGCATTAGTTGTTCTAGCTGAAGCCAAAATCTCTGATGCAATACGACCATGAAAGAGAGAAATTTTGCTCAAAAACACATGAGGGCCCTTGATCACAGCGGGGTGTGTGGGGTGGAGAGACGTCCCTTAGCAACGGCCAGGTCTCATATCAAGTCTGGCAGGAAGCCTTGAGGCCCAGTGTCATCTGATAGGGAAGGAATCGGGGTGGCAGGGGCGTACAGCAGGAGAAGTGTTTTGGCTGAGAGCGAAAAGACACTGGTGAGCAGAGAGAGGGAGTGTTAAGGGAACAGAGATAAAAGATAAAGGGAAGGTCAGCACATCACAGAGTGTCTGGTGTTTAGTGTTTGGCAGAGGCCCTGGCAGGCAGAGAGACGCTCATCCAATTAGATGAGCTTTGTGTTTAGAGCTTAGAGTCTTGGCGGGTAAAGGAGGATAAAGATCTCAACAGTGTCCGCAGTGTATGACTCTACCCTCCCTGCTGGGCCATGTTCAGTTTAACCTCTCTGTATCAGAGGACCAAAAGCAACAATATGATCACAGAGGAGTCTTTCTTTAGTCTGTGTTACTGTCAGAGGGAAGACAAAATGATGTTGATGTCTGTTTGTCTTGTTATTGGCCAACAGGACTGTCAAACATGATGTCAGATGGAGAATTCTTACGAACAAGCTGTGGTTCACCCAACTATGCAGCTCCAGAGGTCATCTCAGGAAGGTGTGTGTGTGTGTGTTTGTGTAATCACATGCCTGATCAAGACACAACAATTATCCTATACACTAACAATTAAGTTACAGTATAATATGTTGATAGTTAATTAAGTCCCATCCAAACTTCTTAAGGTGGCATCTTGAAATGTCCTTTAGCGTTTTTGTTAATCCAACTGCATTCTGAATATGTCAGGCTCAGGTCTGAATGAGCACTGTGGTCACTGGTTCCGCATAGTTCTGAGAAGAATTTTACAAGGTTGAACCAAGTAGCATTTCTGCATCACTTTCAACATTGCACAAGTCTGTCTTGCATGCTGTCACATCAGCAGATAGATGCACATAAGCAGCATACTTGTTGTGTGTAATGGTTTATCCTCTTTTCAGCATCAGTGCTGATCCAGAAGTGTCAGTGTTAGAACGCCCAAGTCATAGTTTGCATGCCTTTCTCACCCTACAATTTCACATGTATTTCAAACTTAAACGTCCATAAAGATCAAACTGTGAAGTCAGATTCACCAATATTAAATGTCGCCCGGGTGTTTGACAAATTGTTAACAGGAGCTGAAATTTATTTTGTTGCTTCCAGCTGTTTGTAGAAGTCTTTCCTCCAAGTTTAATAAATACCTGCAGCATCAGGCAGCAGCAGGATTCATATTAGTGTCTCCAGAGTAGGAGAGTTGTATGTATTTACGCACATGGCACAACAGCAGAAGCTTCATTAATTACTTGTAATCATAAATTGTCTCTGACATGGAGACAGTCACACTGTGTACTTTTCTTCTTATCAGACCGGAGAGCTGTGACACACAGAGTAACAGTTTATTAGCTACAGTTAAGTCATTTGTTACATAGCAGCTGTTCTCATTTTGAGTCCCTTATTTTTTTTTATTTTACTGTTAGTAAAGTAGATGTTAGATTATGATAACAAATCATTTTCAGTAATTAGAAAATCATAAACTAAGCTATTAGCTATTTAAACAGTTTCACTAGGTTGCTATTAGTTTAGTCTTTTTATGATTAGTGCATGACCATGTATTATAAGTTACTTGTGTATACTAAGCATGTGAGATAAATATTGTGTGCATGGCGTGGTTCTCCGTAGCTTTTTAAGGAACAGATTGATGAAGCCAGCAATCTTATGTATCCCATGTCCAAATGTTTCATGTGTTTGTATCAACATACATGACTCCAACAAAGCAGAGACCTACATAAACAAAAAAATGCTCCATCGTGTTACAAGAGGTCAGCAGTACTACAGGGCACCTTGAATTTCACATTATCCTTTCTTCTTTTCTCTGTTATATTCAGGTGTTACAGCTACATGATGGCCTTCAAAGGTTACAAAAGCGCCCTTCTGGTGGACCTACAACAGTTACATGTTTTTTATGCTTTTTTTTTTCCTTTCATGTCTCTGTCAGGCTCTATGCAGGCCCAGAAGTTGACATCTGGAGCTGTGGGGTGATCCTGTACGCCCTGCTGTGTGGCACTCTCCCCTTTGATGATGAACATGTCCCTACACTGTTTAAGAAGATCAGAGGAGGTGTCTTCTACATCCCAGAGTACCTGACCCGCTCTGTGGCCTCGCTGCTCATGCTCATGCTGCAGGTGGATCCTCTGAAGAGAGCCACCATCAAAGACATCAGGTACTAACCCCACCTGTCAAGTCAAGAGGCCTCTTTTATCCTCTCTGTTAACATCTTTAAAAAAAAAAACATTATTGCCTCTCTGTCAGCGACAAAGTTGTCTGCCTGTCACATATCATGCGAACCTGATATCGCTTGAATGCTTCGAGGGAAATTTCTTTCCTATGATCTCACAAAACATGCTTTTGCCCATAATTTGATAATGTATATGCTAATTGTGACGGAATTTTAAACCAGTGTGTAATAGGATATAATGATGAAGTGATGACATTTAACATCCATAAGGTCGAAGACCAGCTTCACAGTTACATTATAGTGTTCTGAAAATACTCTTTTCTGGCTATTATTCAAGACCAGGAACAGAAGGGTAGATTGTGACCATATTTCACATTTGGTCAGATGCATATCAATTAAATTCCTTCCAAGACTTCACCACATATATTATATGAGTCTGAGCAGGCATGAGTGTAAACTGCAGTGTCACTGGCTGGCAAAGGCTTATAACTACTAAGAAGTAATTTTAGTTCTTTCTATAATTTATTGTCATTATATATAGTAACACAATTATGCAATGTATCTTTATCAGTATAACAAACAGGGTGCTTCAAAAACAATATAGATTTTCAGTGACACTGAAAAGGAGTTAAAATTAAATCAAAATTGCCTTGGTCGGTTGCAAAAAAAAAACATGTTTCATGACTAACAGAAATTATTGTCACAGCTCAAGATTAGTAGTTGAACCAGTTGACAGTCACAGTTTTACATCCTTCAGTACGGCATTGTGTCTTTGAATAACATTGATCTTTTGAAACTGCAGTAAATCAGGCTGATGTAAGACATGTTTGAGTTAAAGTATATTCCGTGGTGTGACTACTTCTGTCTCACTGCTGGCTCTGTATATTTAAAGCTCCCCTATCTGGAGTGTCGTTACGCAAACAGACATCTGTGTTTGACAACAGTCTGACTTCATGCAAATTTAAAAGTCACATACTTTGACCTTTGTTTGTCTTATAAAGTCGGCATTAGATTTGGGATGAAGTGTTTGAATTTACAGATGATGGTGTATTTTTTAGGGAACATGAGTGGTTTAAGCAGGACCTACCAGGCTACCTGTTCCCGGAGGACCCGTCGTATGATGCTACAGTCCTAGATGAAGAGGCTGTCAAAGAAGTGTGTGAGAAGTTTGAATGCACCGAGTCTGAGGTCATGTCCAGTCTCTACAGTGGAGATCCACAGGTAACCAGCTACATTGCTTAAGAACCATATTAGTGTTTTCTCTTTAGTGTTCAATTAAATGTAATTGTTATAAAATTGAACCAGTACATGACAAGATTATTTATGTACACACATATGTAGATTTTCCCTCAACATGTTTGGGCACACATTCAGTCAACATTGTTTTAGTGGACTGTGCTGATATAGTTGGGGTCTTTTCTTGGTCACTTCTGTCCCGTCTGCTGCTCTGGCTGTTGTAGGAAAACCCTAATATTTTTTCTCTTCAGATCCTTCTGTTCTTGCAGCTTATAAATTAAGCTATGACAGATCAAGTGATTGCACTGCCCTCTATAATCAAGCTCAGTGTGTTCTTTTTACTGTTTATTAGTGGAATTAAGCAATTGCACTGATCAGCCACAACATGTGAAGTACCTGCCTAATATTGTGTAGGTTCCACTTGTGCCACCAAAACAACTTTGACCCCTCAAGGCATGTATGCCACAAAACCTCTGAAGTGTCCTGTGTTTTTGGGGATCAAGACATTAGCGTCAGATCCTTTAATTCCTTTGAACTGCGGGGTGGGGCATTCTTGGATCGAACTTGTTGTTCTGGCTCTTCCCTCAGATGCTTGATCGGATTGAGATCTGGTGAATTTTGAAGCCAAGTCAACAATTTGAACTCTTTGCCAAGTGCCTTAAATTATTACTGAAAAATCTTTGCAGTGTTACAAGACAAATTATCCTGCTAAAAGAGGCATCTGCTAACAGATAATGCTGTTGACACGAAGAACTGTAAGTGGTCTGCAACACTTTTTAGGTAGGTGTCAATGTAACACCTACATTAATGCCACGACCCGAGCCTTTCCAGCAGAATATTGCCCAGAGCATCAAGCTGCCTCTGCTGATTGGTCTTTTTCCCATAGTGCATTCTGCTGCTATTTCTTCTTCTAGTAATGATGCACACACAATCAACCATCCACGGATGTCAAAAAGGCATTATTTATGAAATCAGACAACCGTTCCATTGCTCCATGGTCCAAGTCTTAACGCTCAGATGTCCATTTTAAGCACATTTGGTGGTGAACAGAGGTCAGCATTGACACTCTGACTGGTCTGCAGCTACGCAGCTCCATACACAGCAAGCTGTGATGCACTGTGTCTTCTGACACCTTTCTGTCATCACAAACATTAAGGTTTTCAGCAATTTGTGCTACTGTGGCTCTTCTGTGGGATCAGGTCACACAAGCCAGCCGAGTTCCCGATGCACATCAGTAAACCTTAGACAGTCACGACCCTGTCACTGGTTCACTGGTCGTCTTTCCTCGGATCACTTTGATATGTTCTACCCACTATATCGGAACATGCCTCAAGGCCTGTCATTTTTTAGATGTTCTGACCCAGTCGTCTAGCCATCACAATTTGGCCCTTGTCAAAGTTGCTTAGATCTTAGATTCTTGCTCATTTTTCCAGCTTCAAGCACATCAACTTCACAAACTGACTGTGCACTTGCTGCCTACTATATCCCACTGCTTGGCAGGTGTTATTGTAACAAGATAACCAAAGTAACTCACCTTCTATATTAGTGGATAGAATGTTGCAGCTGATTAGTGTATGTGTGGGTTTGGCTACCACTAGGTTTATAACCTGAAGGTCTGAATTTACTCCTTCCTGACCTCGCTTTGTTCATGCAGGACCAGTTAGCAGTAGCCTATCACCTCATCATAGATAACCGGCGCATCATGACCCAGGCCAGCGAGTTCTACTTGGCATCCAGTCCTCCGCAGGGTTCTTTCATAGAAGAGGGCATGCCACTACCCCCTGGGGTCAAACCCCACCCAGAGAGGATGCCTCCACTCTTAGCTGACAGCCCCAAGTCTCGTTGTCCTCTCGATGCTCTCAACACCACCCGACCTAAACCGCTGGCAGTGAAGAAAGCCAAGTGGCACCTGGGTATCAGGAGTCAGAGCAGACCCTATGATATCATGGCTGAGGTGTACAGAGCGATGAAACAGCTCAATTTTGACTGGAAGGTAACATATCTTTTCTACATATTCGCATATGCATAGCACATACATTAGTCTACATACAACCTAGACGTTGGCTGTTTTGTGTTGTAGGTGGTGAATCCGTATCATCTGAGAGTGCGGAGGAAGAATCCAGTGACGGGCAACTTGGTGAAAATGAGCCTACAGCTTTACCAGGTGGACAACAGATCCTACCTCCTCGACTTCAAGAGCATTGATGGTTAGTGATAGACAAAATCATTTCAGAACATTTATAATTCATAAAAAATACTTGATATAGTGCACAGCCTGCTGTCGGGTTAAACTGTCATGTTTTTGATCTTTGACATTTTAGAATCTTGCCTTTCATCTATGACAACATTTTAGAATCTCAAATTTAATATTTGACAACATTTTAGAAACAAGAGTGACTTAATCTTCATAAACACACCAAATTGACCGCCTGCACTCACAACTCATTTCAGGATGTAAATAAAATTGTGATGCCTGGGTCAGTATTTTTGAAATCATTGGCATATGGAAAATATGTTGTCTGGGTTTGCTAGTTAAGCAGATCAAGCAGCATCTAACAGTTAATGATATTGTGTACTGTGTAATGATAATATGTAATAATTACAAGGTGAGCTGTTGTACATTCTGAACATTTTTTTTTCTAATTTTTAAACATATTTAGCTTTGTCTTTGTGCAAGTGCTCTGATCATCTAATTGAAGTCTTATATTCAAATTGTATGACTAACTGTTTTGATTTGGAGTAGAAACAACTAAAGCTGCAAGCAATTTGTTTAGGACATTTTATTTCAAAAATTACATTAAAAATGTTTCTGAGGGAACATTATTACATGTTAAATTCTATATCAGGTTTTACACTATATGGTTTGAAGTGAAAAAGGCTGACAAATAGATAATAAACTTCATGAATCATAAAGAAGATCATTAGTAATAAAAGATTGTAGTTAGACACGTAATGCATGTCAGGTGAATAAGTTTACTTTTGGTACGTTCATTAGCATAGAATTGCATGTCAGTCAGTACAGACCAACTTATAAATGCAAAAGGCTGCTTTTAATGTGCCTTCATACATGTTCAGTATTACATCTATCACCTTGAGTTACATTTTTAAATTTAGTACCAAATGTTTTGCCGGGTATGTATCCATCTGCTGAGATTGGTTAGCTATTCTACTTCGATTCAACGCAAAGCTATACATTACAAATTATACTAAAATCACTGCAGTATGACTACATGAAACATGTTACTTCATCAACTGACTTCTTAAATTCTGCTGCTACTATGCTTATCCCCTCAGATGACATCATCGAGGCAGTTGGCTTTAAATCGGGCTCATCCACCCCTCAGAGGTCGGGCTCCACAGCTGGCCTCCACAGACCCAGGCTGAGCATCGACTCAGCAAGCCCAGCGATTGATCTGCCTCAGCTCAGCTCCTCTCTCCCAGGATCCCTGTCGGGTAGCTCCCCTATGCTGGCCCCACGCCAGGGATCACACACCATGGACTTCTTTGAAATGTGTGCCAGTCTGATCACCACACTGGCACGCTGAGACCTGCCAACTCCTAGCCTTGCTGTAACCTGGATGTCAGTGGGGTTTTTAAGCTAATTGCACATCTGGGATGTAGGGAGTGTAGATGTTTGGTGTGACTTCCTCTTTCTGTCTCCTCTCCATCTGTTCCAGTTGTACTGGGCTAGAAGGGTAAGAGGAATAGTCACAGCAATGCTTGTGTGGTGTTCACCACAGATTAATTGCTTATTTTTTTTCTTGTTTTGACACAGTAGTTGGGTCAAAATCTTGGTGTTGAAACATCAGGCCACAGCCTGTGAAAACTGATCCTGGGATTGGAATCTGTGAACTAGCAGAGGCCATAGAAGCGAGAGGCCAGAGGTCACAATTCTCAGCAAAGGTCAAGTTCACTGTCACTCCTCCCACAAATATTTTCAATTTGTTATCAGCTGCTGAAATGTCATCACCCAGCATACCACTTAATGCCGGAAATCCAGCTGAGTTCACCCTAGACACTGATCAGAGGTCAGATTAGCATCTTGTCCCATATTTTAATTGGGGCACTGGTTGTTAAAACTTACAGTTAAATCTGTGTCTGAAGGAACATAACTACATGTAAAATTTCAAGTTTTATATTATATGGTTTGTAAAGAAGCTTTTGTTATCCATGTATTATATTTGTATTACAATCATATTGCGTAGCTGAAAAGGTTGACAAAGATATACCAAAAAACAGAATTTATACATCATAAAGATTATTATTTAGATATCAGATCCATATTTATTTTTGAGAGATTGTTTTTTTTAGGCACTGTAGTTTTATTATTTGAGCACTGCATCAACACAGAGTTTTAACTTGACTTTGAATAGATTGTAGATGATCAATGAACCTCGAGAGACAGCGGGATGGTAGAACAGTAATGCTCTGCTTGATACTGATAAGATATGTGTTGCATTTAGTGTTGAAGACTGTTGCACACCATCTCACATGAGTTTTTACAACCACTATACTGCCATGAACTATCCGTTTCAAAGCATACATATCACTATTTTCTTCCCATGAAAGCATTATTTTATACATGCGACACACACGCAGAATCCTTTGCACTAACAAAGCAACTGTTGCTCAAAGTGTCAGCGCTGCTCCCCCATTCATGCACAGAATGTATTTTTAAAAAAGCAAGCAGGCTGGTGACATCAGGAGGACAGACATGGCAGTCAGTCACGTATTCAGTAACATGAATAAGGACAGGTGTTGCTCACTGTAACAGGCATTGCAACAAGTTTTAGAGAAGCTAGTTTTATTATTCTTTTTAGTAATCACACTACAAGTTGTAAAAAAAAAAATGGAGCCTAATTACTAATGTATAAAACTGATTTCCTCTAACGGTAAAACACATTTATTACACATTAATGTCCAATGCTATTTTTTATTTGAGAAATAACTTCGATAAATTTCATCAATTGTCCAGATTTACATAAACTTAGCCCTCTGTCCAGTCCTTATGTGAACAGATAAGAAAGCGAAATCCATGTGAGATGGTGTGAATCTACTGTAGGAGAGTAAAAGCCACAGAAACCTTTCTCCAGTTGCCTTAAAGAATGCAACACAGTAATTCTGTGCATCTGTATATGGAGACTGTGTTCAGTGTGTGTTGGAGATCAGTGTGCCACGGGGTTGTCATGTTTTGCTACTGATTTAATGCTGGTGTGTTAGGAAGGTGTTTGGTACAGCTGTAATGTCTGGCAGGTCAGAATCAGAAAAGGGGGTGACGACAGATGGTTCAGTGAATTGTAGCTGTTTGGACTGTTGTTGGTTTTGTTCAGTCTGCACTTAAAAACTAACTTACTGAGGCCAGCAGTGTGTGTGAATGCACAGCTTTTACTGTACCTGTTGTTTGTGCTCCGTATTGATAAACGCTACGGTTTGATTACTTTTAGAACTGTTCTGCACCGTCCTGTCAACTTATACCTTAGTGATGCGGTGTTTCGCTGTGGTCGTACCTGATGCATTTTCCAAGTCTTTTTTTCAATGAATGTAAAGTGAAAGCTGGTGCTGCTCATGTGAAACCTCTTGTCTGAGTTTGCTGTCTTGGTTTTAAAGCACCATTGTTGTACAGGAGTGTTACCTTTATACTGTTTGCAGTGAAACAGAGGTCAGAGGGATAGTTGGTATTTTTCTGTAGTTTAAATAAGCCATTCAGAAATAAATACTGTTATGTATAAGTACAATCAAGTACTGTGGACAAGTGGAACAATACATTTTGAAATAATTCAATAACTCTATGTCATGATTGGGAGATTTTGTTCATTATTGTTATTTTTACAGGCTGGTGGCTTGTGATTGGCTGAAAGGCAAAGAGGCAGGGCTTGACATCATGGTTATGACAAGTGGCATAAATGAAAGTGTCGTTAGGAAAAATATTAAGAGCAACTGTGATAAAACAATACTGAAATAACAAACGGGTGGAGATGCAATCAACAAATTATTTCACAGTTTAATGGTTCATGTGTAAACTATTTATTTCATGATGTCTTATTTATTTCTTTAATGTTGGCCATGTTAAAGGTTCACAAGCATCAGTCTCGACTTTGACTGTTCAACTAAATCCATGTTGTTGCCTGAGTGCTTTGTTGAACCTACAGTTGATGTCATTTGAATCATTTTTGTTGGCGTTGTGTTTGAAATGAATTCAGTGATTTTTGCCTTATGAGAGCATCGTGCAGACATTTGCTTGAAACATTGAAGGCCACACTCTTTGATACTCTGCTGAAACCCTTTATTACATGTGTAGTGTTTTTATGTCCTGTGTAGGTTCTCTGTTCTGACGGCAGGTACACTGCTGATTATTCTTTGATGTCGGGGAAATGGCACTCCCTGCTGCAAGACACGTGCAACTGACCTGAACACTAAGCCACGCTCTTTGTCAATCATCTGTATTACACTATGTTGCAGTGTCTTAAAAGACTTGTCCTCTGTATAGTGAGCAACTTTGGGATCATATGTGGCCCTTTATGCATTCATTCCTGGTACTGCTGCTCATGACAACACAATGCAAAACACGTATCAATGAAGTGCACTATCCTGCAGAAGTCATGGGTCAGAGTTAAAAACTCCTCTGATATCACCAGTATTTACTGTCAGGTGAAGTACTACCATTAAAACTGTATGCAACTACCAGTGGCATGTTAGTCATGTTAGCGCATCTGTGTCTAGGGCTGGAACACATGCCGGAGGGCCTATTTAAATACAGACTTTCCATGTTGTACCAAAGTGAATATTTTCCACAGCAAAGCTGTGCTCTGTTTCACTGTAGTGGGGATCTTATGACTAGTGTAACCTTAAATACCCCAGTGTATGTTGTGAGTGCGATATCTGTGTGTGCACACTAGTTATTGTGTGTACAAGGGTATGTTTCTGTGTGTGAGTGTGTGTTTGAGCTGTCCCTCCCTGTCTGATTGGGGTTTGGATTTCTCTTGTAATGCACTGCATGATATTGCTGTTATGATTTGCACTTTAATGAGTATTTATTGAAAAACAATAAACAAGCATATAAAAAATTGTTGTGTCTTGAAGTCTTGTCAATTTGAGATTTTACAGACACACACACACACACACACACACACACACACACACACACACACACACACACACACACACACACACACACACACACACACACACACACACACTACAGACTATTACTTCTGTATTTTTTTCCAGACAAACATGCAACCTTGGAAGTCAACAACAGTATTTGACATGAACATGACCTCAAGCGATCAACACACTAAATTCCTCTTTCTGTAATACTTATTATTCATCAGTTTACATGAAACTGTTAAGAGTCAGAGTCACATAAAAGTGACATCTTCCACACACCTGCTCCACAAAAAGCACAGAAAATAAAGTTTATGGATGATGCTTCCTTCCAGAAGGTGCAACTATAACCAAGAGAGAGCAAATGCCGCTCATAGAATTCTTAAGTTGAGATATTTCATCCATGTTCTTTATGCAGTTAACGATAATTATATGAACTGAATGTGTTGAAACAGAGCTCATTTAAATACATGAGCAGTTACATAATCTGCTCCACAGTCCACAATGGGCAAAATAATGAGGATAAGCAAAGTTACAGAGTAGAAAAATAAACACAACAATACAAACACTTAAGGAAAAAACTGACCTTTATGTGATTACTGTTGAAGGTGGTCTTAAAAACTGTTGATCTCATTTGTGTAAATGCACATGAAGAGATGTTTTTTTTTTTTTTTAATTATTGCTGATAACTAAACCTAAAAACTTCTTTTGTAAGCTTAATGGCAAAATTTCTATTTTGTTGTTTGCTAAAAAAAAAAAAACAACAAAAAAAAACACTGAACTGATAAAACTCATTCAACTTTTGAAACTGTTGTGTGTAGATTTAAGATAAATGTTCAGACACTTATTTGGTTCTTTGCACTGAGATTTTAAGGAACAACCTGATGGAAGAAAGACTGTGCACGATAAATGATTCTTACGTGTTAACCCAGCTGCATGTGTCCTCCATGTATCCTCAGGAAAAAAAATCCCCTACTTATTCAAACCACTTAAAATATACTTTCTTTTCTTGCATTTGCACACAAAATATGCAATTTTCTCCACAAGACCCTCCAGGGTCAAAGCCTGTGTAACGGTTTATAAGTCCTTTCCTGGGATCAGCAGCTCACCTTGATCCAAAGTTTCAAAGTCACTCAGAACCACTAGCTAAACTGTCCCTCAGTGGTTTCACACCGAGTGCTTCAAAGAACAGAAAAAAAAATTCCAGATGGTATGTCGCTCGATGCTGTAAACCATCGTACTGATACTGATCCATAAATGCAGTCATCAGGCAAATGAGAAGGCAGAAGAAGATGAAGTTGTTCTTACAGTGGTAGGTGACTGACACGGGTCACAGTGTGAAGAATAACATCACAGACAAACCTGTGTGGGCGTTCGGCTGTTGCAAACAGAAAACAAACATCATGTCAGCGTTGCACATACACAGTGATGAAGATTAAAGGGTCCAGCTGATTCGTCCTTACCTTGTCGTATTCTGGTCACTCCGCCGTGAAGTCAGCAAAGATGTCAGGAGGAGGTAAAATAAGCATTTCAGGGGATTCAAAATCCATATCCTGTGTTGAACTAGCCTCAGGCCTGTGAAAAATATCAGATTTGAAAATAACTTCCCATTCTGTATCCTCCCCAGAGAGTGTTTCTGCAGATGCTGTCATGTTGCCTTCTGCACTAACAGCTGACCTGCTTGTGATCATGAATACGACACCACTGGGTGACTCACTTCTGTCACACCAGGACACAAACCAGCTTTATTCCTAGTCAGACACGAGTAAACTTCCTTCCATCTCACTTTCTCTCAAACAGAACAAATAAAACATTCACTCTTTCTATGCTCAGCAACCCATTCCAAGCAAAAAGGAAGGAAACCCGTCCATCAACAGGTCAGGCAACATGGTTGGAATTTTTCTATGCCTGTGTGTGTGTTTCAGTTTCTCTACTTACGCATTAACTGCTGCTTCTGTCACGAGCGCAGGACCTGCAATGGAACCAGAAAGCATGTTGGCATTAAAGTTCTAAAAATATATTTATTCAACACTTAAGATGCATTATAAATGTTCCGGCATCACTTACTTGTCCCTGGTTTGGTGCCGCTGCAAAAGTAAGACAAGCAAAATTTAAAAACCTTTGTGTGTGTGTAATGTGTGTGTGTGTGTGTGTGTAATGTGTGTGTGTGTGTGTGTGTGTGTGTGTGTGTGTGTGTATAGACAGCAAGGAAACAACATCGTCCGTACCTGGCAATCGGCTCTGCAGGTTTTGGTGAATGAAAAAATGTCGCCAACTTCTGAAGTGCTTCATGTCTTGCTCTGATAGAAAGACAAATACAGATATACTGTATACCTACACTGTGTGTGTGTGTGTGTGTGTGTTTATGTGTGTGTCTGTAAAAATGGAGTGCGTGGACTCACTGCATATGAGAGCCTTCGGCGCTGATGTCACTCTGACTGTGCTGGTGATTTATGCTAAGGTCTTTGTTTCCTGTTTAAAAAAAAAAAAGCAAGACAGATAAATCAGTATGTATTCACTAATCTACCTCATAAATCAAGGAATCTCTGTATACTGTGTGTGTGTCTGTTCTTCATGTATCTTCACAACCAACCATCTGATCCACTTCCCACTCAGCAGACTGTAGGAAACACAGTGCCAAGGTTGAAGTAGATCAGGTGAACAGGTGGTTTTTGAGGTATTTTCAAGGTTTTCAGCATGACCTGCCTCTGTTGCTAGGCAACATTATCAAAAGCAATTATACACTGTCGCATGATAATATGACACTGTGACAACAGATGCTGCACTAGTACACCATAGTGACACCAGGACACCGTTACTCAAGTTACCAAACCTTGGATTCACCATCACATATTTTAATGGTTTGCAGCTTCCTGGCTAGCAGCAAACAGCTTGCCTATCCAGTGAGTCACATAGCAGTGATTCAGCATTCAAATGAAGCAGTGCTGAGAGGTCTTTATAAGAAGTTTTGTATCCATTTAAGCTCTGTAGATGTTGCAAATATTCATATACCTGTATCCCATATGTCTTCCATCAGAGGATAAGGTGTTGCACATCATAAACCAGGGGCAGGGCAAAGGGGTAGCCCAGGGTGGCCACGACTGCCTCAGACTAAAGTCTGGCCCCCAACACAACCAACAGTGAAGCCCATTAGAGGACTATGTGTGTAGAACTAGAGTCACATCCTGACATAATGCAATATAAACTGCAATATCAACAACTGAAGAAAGCACAACTTGGAACTGTGACCGATTATTTTAAAATCAGTTGATTGTTATCTAAAAAAAAAAAATCATATTATATATGAGTCTTCTGGTTTACTTCAACATGATTAAGCAAATGAATGAATTGTTAATAAAGCACGGGACTAATAAACTTGACTATTTGGCCTACAGTGATGAGACAGAAAAAAAGATAATGAGATATCAGTTTCTGTGCCACTCCTATAAAAACTGTCTCTATCAAGTATTTTAAACTTGGAAAATTCTAACCTCTGACTTGAATGGAAACAGCACAGATAAAAATCTCAGGTCTACCTTGTTGTGATGATTCTAAACAAAACAAGATTTTTTTAGTCTTAGTCAGTCATGGTGCTTTCATTCTAAAAGCTAAACAACTAACAATAGGCTAACATTCCCATTCGTATATTAATCCACACCTTTAAAAGTCTATGCAAAAGTCAGTTGCTGCTTAGAAATGAAGAATGAACTTATCTGACACAAAAACCTAAATAACTCTGTAGTATCTTTGTTTATTCTATCTGGACGCCACCATCATGATAACACATGAGGGAGATAAACATGACATACATATCATGTCACACTGCTTTGTCTGGCATATCATTTGCTGTCAGGTGATTATAATGAGACATAATAACCGACTTTCAGATACTAACTGACTTAAAAAGCTGGTACACTTTGCTGACAGGGGACTTTTAACCATCCTGTTGTCCTCATTTATGGGCACCAAAAAATATTGTTTCCCTGTCTGAAAAAAATCCAAAAATTCAGCAAAAAAATTCCCCAAATTTCTGAAAATTTGCAAAACCTTCAGGAAGAAAATTCCAATAATCCCTTAAAAGTTTCCCTTGAAAGTTTTATTTTTTAAAAATCCCCCAAATTTGGCAAGAAAATTCTTGTAAATATTTTCAAAAAATGAGTAAAAATCTTTCAAAAAATCCTAAAAATGTCTAAAGTGATTACATATATATCAGTAAAACTTATAATATTATCTTTAAGAACATTCACAAAAAAAATCAATGGATTTTGGTTGATTCTTTTGTGAATGTTCTTAAGAAATATTTTTAACATTTCTTTTTTTCCACCAAAAAATGTTCAAAGATTTCCCAAAAATGTTGAAAATGTGGACATCAGAAGTTTCACTGTGAAAATATATATTTTTTCCCACATTTTCAAACTTTAAAATGGGTCAGTTCTGACCCGCAGGACGACACGAGGGTTAAAGCACTTCTTTGCAGAAAAGAGGGACAGAAAGACGTTGGGATGTCTTACCCATATCTGGCATGGAGAGTGTCCTGGTGTGACCCCTGCAGAGGTAAAAATGGTGACAAAACACAGCATTAGTCTTAAGAAAAAAGAAACCTTAATGACTGATCGATGCTGCTACAGGCTCACGTGTACTTACATTGCAGCCAGTGGGTCTGCAGTGTCAGGGGCAGGAGAGAGATGTTCATCATCATCAGCGGTCCACTCCTCACTGTCATCTGAGACTGAACACTCAATATCAGCCTGCTGCTGAAGAACTCAAATATGCTGCAGTTATGAGTAATGAGAGGAGATACTTACAGCTTTCTGCTGACAGTGGATAGTGGTATGAGGCCCTAGGGAGAAAAAAAGCACCAAATTAGCTACACATCATCCTCATAAAAACAATGTGTAAAACCTTGCATGTGCTAGCTTTTCACGTTTTCTGCTGTGAACTCATACCTGCTGTCTGTGATGGTATCCTCTGGTTCAGTTATATTGTTGCCGGGCTTGCGAGCAGCTTTCTTTCCCAGCTCCAGCATCTCCTTGATGTCCAGCTCGACGTGATCCACGGCAACGTATCCATCTGGAAGACGCACAATGTCAACAATCACGGGTTAAAAAACACAAGTTGCTTTACAAAATAAGTTTTCTTTGCCTTTTCCTGCTTCTTTATGCACCATTTTACCCTTGAGGTAAACACACTGCTAATGATGACTCATCTTTTATGAACTCACAGTTGTCGCTGCTGTCCCTGGCCAGCCACTTCCCTTTGGGGCAGTTGGTCGTTCGGATGATGCTGACCATGTCTCCGCTCTTGACGGGCAGATCGTTCTTGCGTCCTTTTGTTGTTACAGTTACTTTTGCATTGTACATGGCATCCTCCTGTCCTGTGATCTAACCGATACAGTAACATATTAATGCTGCAGCTCCTAGTGTCTACATACAAAATAACTGGGTCAAATGCCATTTTTTTTTTTTTTAAAACATCCTACTAAATACATCATGAAATACAACAAAAATAGAATGAATGCACACCACTGGTAAAAAAGAATCCATCAAATGAAAAAAGTGAATTAAGGTAGGATGAGTTATGCCAGATATATTTTAAAAATGACTTAAAACAACAACAAAATGAACAAATTAGTTACATATAAAAAGCACAAACAATGACAGAAAGCAAAGTGAAGCTAAAAACTGTTAATAACAATTTAAGACATGATTTAAAAGATTTTTTTCCTGATTCTGCAGGCCTCTGATTCTCATGCAGGGACATCAAAATCTCTTTTCATCCTAATTTGAGTCAGAGGAAATGCCTGAAAGGACCCGCAGAAGTATCTGAAGCTGACCTCAAACTCAAAGGGCTGAAGCAATTCTACAAAACAACAAGGAGCCAAGCCTCTAAAACTCAGCCTAACAGGAATTAATTGATCTTGCCTCTGTGAATGAATTAGAAGTTGAGCAGCAGTGGTTTGAATTAGATGAGGGCGTAACTCCGATTGGTGGCTTAACTCAAGGATGGTGGAGATGATGATGTAAGATACACTGAGGTCAGGATCGATTCAAGAAAAGAAAAACACTACTCCCTGGCTTCTAGCTCTCGGTTTAACATTTGCTCACAAGACTATACTGTAGGCTGGGGATTGACTTTGGACCAAGTATAAAGATTTCCCTTTTATTTTCATTTAATTGTGAAGAACATCTAAAATTGAATATCAGACAGACCAGATAAAAGTTGGTGCAGGTTTTCTTCGTTGGTTTTTAACGAACCCCTTCGTCTCTAAGCTAAAAGTTTCTACCTGGAAAAACATTTTCAGTCAGCAACAGCTCCACAGGTGTGAGGCTAAGATGGACAACGTTGGACTCTATGGATCAGACACACTTGGGAGAATTTCAAACACAGTAAGTCGTGTCCCAATCACTAGGCCAGAGTGAGATCTGAAAACTGCCAAAAAAATTCATCTTTTCACTTCTACCTAACCAATCACAATGAGTCTGTAACACTGATGATAATGAACCTGTTTTCAACCTCCTCAGCCACAACTCTTCTAAACCTGATCCAAACAAAGTGAAGCACAACAGTGTTACACTGATTTTAATCACAGCGGTACCAGGCAGAATCTTCATGAAGAGTCATCTGTGTGACATAACAGAAGGAATGGATGTTGTGTCTGCTAATGGTGTGACCAAATGGAAGCATATAATAGAGCAAACAACAAAGGGCTGAGGATGGAGCCTTGTGCAACCCCAGAAGTCAGAAGGACCATAGATGAAAAACAACCCCAGCTACAACGGACACAAATGACACTGACAAATAAGCTCCATAATAATCTACGACAAAAACCCTGAGGTAAAAGTATGTTCAAGGTGAATTGACTAAATTTAATGATGAACCTGGATAAAAATGGTAAATTAGGTTAGAATTATTACAGAGTCAAGGCTGGGTTTCTTAGAAATGGGTTAACTACTGTGTGTGTAAGTGTGCAGGGAAAACTGGCAGTGGTAAGAAGGTTACTTATAATAGATGAAGTGGATCGGCTGATTATTCAGTGAATAAAATATCTAAAAGTCATGCAAGGTGGAACAGCCTCGAGCTCTGCTCAATGCCACTGATGTTCTTGGTCAAAAAAACAAGAATGAAAACAGATTATGTACAAACAATGGGGATTTTTCTGGCTATGTGGTGGATTTATCACAAAATTAATGGTGCTAAAAAATACTCTGAGGTTGTGGCAGTTTCAAGTAAAACAAGCAGCTTATCTAAAGGCTTTCTTTATTTCTTTGGTGTATTCACTTCACCAAGGCATCAGGACAAGGATTTTTTGCTGTTTAAGAAGGTTTCATACAACCAACCTGCTTTTCCTGTGGCAATGAAATTACATGGCAATTATTTAAGAGACATTTCACATAGATATTAAGAAGGCCTTGTGGAAGTCAGTAGTACTGTAGATGCAAGTGCAGATGTAAGGAGACGCTAGTGGACTAGTAGCTGCTCTCGAACTGCTGGAAAAGATTTCAGCATTTCTACAAAATCCAAAAAATCTAGAGTGAATGTGGAACCAGAAATGCAGTAAACACACGTCTTACTACTAATGAAAGAATATCAGTGTGTCCATCTGTTTTCCAATCCAATCTACTTGACACTTGGCAGGTTTGTTCCTTGGGACCTGAGGAAGTGCAGCATTGAGTTTAAAGTCCCTTTTTTAATAAGGGGTTGCCATTTTGGGGGCATTTTTGTGATCCTTAGTGGGTCTGTTGGCTGCCTGTGGCTGGAGTCTAAGTCTGGCTTTTTTCTAAGTAACATAATCAAAGGCAAATATAATGCAAATTCTAAGAAAAGGCATGCAGAAATTGGTAGAACTAAGCAACACACTGTCAGAGGAAGGCACAGTAAAAGCTAAAAGTTGAGAGAACTCCTAATTAAAAACAGAAAAAGATCTTGAAGAGCTGTAGATTACAACACAAAGTAGGGGCCTTGAATTTTTCCAAAAGGAAAATATCTTGCTAAGGAACTTAAAACATTTTTAAAAGTTATTTTTCTGGCTTTTTCCCTTTTATTATATGTAGCAACAGCTGAGGAAAGACAAGAAATGAAGAAGAGAGAAGGAGGATGGCATACAGAGAAGGGTCCAGAAAGGAGTTCAGCCTTGGCTGCTGCAGTGACGACTGGTGCACATAATTTAGCAGGTGAGGTACCAAATACCAAATTTGGATAGCATTTCAAATCTTAATGTATCTACCTCCACTGCCAGGCAGGTCAGGTTTTATTTAGAGAGACGCAATCACGCCGACTTAACAAGGTCTCACTGATCCTGGAAAAACGTCTTGTAAACAACTTATTTGCCAGACATCAGATATTAAACACATCAAACCTGACTGAGCTGGTGAATAAAGATTGAGGAGAACTGTCAGAGTAAGACGTCAAAACAAGAGGCAACAAGCTTTGCACCGATAATACTATCCAAGTTGGCTGTGTGGCTGCTTAAAATGCAGGAATCTGTTATCAATGGACGCAGGGATAGACCTATCAGGAGCTACACGATGACGTTATTATGGAAAACATATTGCTCATGTGTACAGTGGTTGCTGCAGAGGATGATAAACATGACATTAATCTCTTAATCCAGAGGGGCTTTACACTTAACGACATTAAGTGCTGCGCAGCTAACGTTCAGTCAGTTTTTAAAGCTTTTCTGCTGAAAGCTGCTGCAGTTGAAAACAAAGCTATGAAAGCAGTGAGAGTGAACTAGAACAGTGAAGCTGCAAACCAGACGACCAAAACAGTGAACTAAAAGACACTAAAATGCCTTTTCAGAGTTGAGGAGGTGGATGCAGACAGATTCATGTGAAAGAGCAACACCATGTACTGAGCAGTGTTGATATAAAATACTGATTATGAAAAAAGTCATGTTTTCCATGTAATCTGGTAAAAGTATTATACATTTTTATATAAAATACTGTTAATAGCTGCTTTAAATTAACTAAATAGTTTTATTGTGGTATATCCTTGTTAATTCTGCTATACCAAAGACATTAATAACATTTTTTGACTGAACCTTGAAACACTCATGTATTGTCTATAATCTGGTGAAAGTGTGATATATATTTTCATATAAAAATACTGATTATAGCTGTTTTAAATGAACTAAACATGTTGTCCTGTTCATTCTGCTATACCAAAGACATCAAATCATTTAACTAATCCTTTAAAAAAGTCATGTTTTGCATATAATCGGGTAAAACTATGATATATATTTTTCATATAGGATACTAATTAGAGCTGTTTTAAATAAACTAAACAGTGTAATTGTGGTAAATTCCTGTTCATTCTGCTATACTAAACACATTAATAACAAGTCTTTTAACTGAACCTTGAAAAAAGCGACTTTTTTTGCATTTAATTTTGTGAAAGTATGAAGAAATAATGAATAGAGCATAAATCTTCTGTCATAAATATCACCAACAACGTAATGAATGTTTACACAGATTCTTTCTGAGGCCGCACATGTTGCTCAGCCCAACTCTCCCACTGGGAGGAATGAATCCAGACTGGTTTGTATGTCAAGACGTATACCTCGCCCTCCCCCACTGCTCTTTCACCTCGCTGTCAAAATAACGTCACTCACTTTGAATTTCTTCTTCAGCTCGTTCTCCTTCTTCTCCCTCTCCTTCTGCTCCTTCTTTTCCCGTTCTTGCTTCTCTTTCAGCTCCTTCTTCTCCTTTTCCAGCCGCTGCTTCTCCTTCTTCTTCAGCTCCTTTTCGTCCGGCCCTTCAGCGGCGGCTTTCTTGTCGCTCCTGTGGAAGAGAGAATGACGGATATCGACCCGTTTGAAAGGGATTCTCTTGCAGCGTGTTTAAATAGCAGAGAAAGGGGGATTATGAGGGGAAACAAAGGCGAACCAAACTCTCATCACCAACACTCAGGGGGGGGGAAACCGAAATAAAAAGAGAAGCGGGTCAAAAAATAAAGGCCTTACTTGCCAAACCTGCCCGTCTTGCTTTTCTCCTGATTCTGTAAATACCAGCAAAGAGATAAGGTTTCATTCATTTTACACTCATTCATTCAAATCAACAGATAATCAGTGCATGTTGTGAACATAGATAAGTTAAGAAGTTCTTTAAAAGCTGCTTACTGTCTCCTGTGCTGCCTCAGCATACGGATCTGCAGTAAAAAACAAAAAAATCCAGTAAATTCCAAGGTACATGCAGTAAAAAAAAGTGCAGATTTGTTTGTTAAAAAAAAAAAACAAGGGCTGTTTGATTCATATGTCATATTATTTATGTTCGTATAATTCTTAAGATAGAATCACACATATGCTGCACTGTAAGAGCCAGTTTTCTATATTTACATGTTATATAAAAAGATTTGCCCAAGATGGTCAAACAGAATTAAATAGCACCAGATGGATGGTTGGATGGTTTGCCTTACAGAAATCATGCCTGGGTGCTCAAACGAAATCAAATTTCTCTTATTTTCTGTAAAGCTAAAAGGTTGCCTTTACTCGCCTTAAAAAGAAATGTTTCAGGGACTGTTACTCAAGAATTGCACCCCTGTAGAGCAAGTGTAAATGGTTTTGATTTTCATTACGGTCAAACAAGTTGTTGAAAGAAGCCTTTCTTTCTCTTACTCTTTGGGGGTCCTTTGCGTTTCTTTCCACCGTCAGTTTTTCCCTTCTTTTTGCCCGCAGATGTGCTGATGTCCTCATACGCATTATCTGTGTTCTCATAGACACCTGCGCCATCTTGACCCCTGTGTGGGTAAAAAAGACAACTTCTTAGAGAGGAACAGGCATTTCCAAGCAAAGAAAGTCAGTCTGAATGTCTTACTCTGCCACTGGAGTGGAGTCTTGAGAGATGGGGAGGGAAGGTTCTGGTGCTGGATTATCTTGGAGCTCCTCTCCGACTCCCGGCTCTGCGTGGATCTCCGTTTCTGGAACAGTTATCCCGTTACTGTAATACTCTGGCATGTTGTGCCCATCTGGAAAATCTGGACTAAGGTACTCGTTATCGGCCCATTCTGTTGCCGGCAGCTCTGGAGAATGAGCGTCTGAAGCAACATCGTCAAACTCTGTGTTGATCTCTAAGAATTCAGGAGTAGCTTGGACCTCTGCAGAAGAGAGGTGAAAAAATATGAACCAATATTAGATAAATAGACAAATAATGTCTGGTTTCACAAAGATTTGAGTGTAACAACAGTAGCCACACCATTATCTGCCACAGGAGGAATGTATTTACTCAGGTTGACATCAGGAGGTGTGGCAGGCTTCTCCGGAGCAGGACCCAAAGACCTGATGTCTGGAAGAACCTTCCTGGGCGGAGGAGGGGGAACTACTAGCAGCTCTGGAATGGCATCTGACCCCTCCTCGGTGATGCCTTCTAACACCGAAGAGGCTGCGAAGAATTACATCACATTAATCTTGTTGGAATTCTACAGTAATCCTTCTATTCAGCTATTTTACAGCCTCATATTAAAATCAAATAGCTACAAGAGTCACACCTTAAAACAGTAGACGAACTACTGCAGCTGCAACACATGAAGGAAGTTTCCAAACACATAAACCGAGAGAAAGCAGGTGGAGTGGAAGAATTTGATTTGTGAGGAAACCAAGCAAGTCAGTCTCACTGCTGAAGTTGTTGTGATACGACTCTGCAGAGCGGAGATAATGCTATTATAAGCGAAAAACGAGGACAGCTTAACAACAAAAAAAGAACTGCAGTCTTGCCTCGAATATCCATTAAAGCCTTCCTTGTACCATTTCTGTACCTGCTTTGAGCTTTACGTTGCTTCTTTTAATTTGAAAGAGCCGTAAAGCAGTCAGTTCTGGAAAAGTGCAGAATATTTTATTACTTACCCTAATTACAATGCTAAACATATTTATTCAAATTTCTATCCTTTAAAGCCTTGCTGTTTTCTGCTGCTCAACAGATGTTTAAAAAGCCAGAAAACATTAAAGAATCCGTAATGTGCAATGTTCAACAAGAGGCTGCATGAAACGAGAGGTTGACAGAAATTTAGTCGGTACAAACACCTGCACAATTAACACACTCGTAGTAAATAAAGTCTGTCAACAGAAGACTCGCTGCTCATTCTGTGCTGCGTTTAACAGACATTAAAGTGTTTGTCATCGCAGCTCCATCATAGCTGACATACCTCCACAGCTCTGCCCTGCCTGCTGTTCAGTTGTTTCTGGCACACAAGAAGAATGTCAGGACTGTTCTCTTTGTTTGTGTATCTCTTCAAACCGACACCTGAGGCAACCCTGTGGCGCAAAACCATGCTATACATACCAGAGTTTTCTGTATAGCTGAAATCCTGCACTGACAAATGATGTTCTGCAGCTGCTCGGTACGTACCCAATGTCCTGATGATGAGATAAGTTCTCCTGCACCTCATGTTCAGGAGTAAACAGTGAAAATCCACAAGAGAGGAAGAGGCAGAGAGGAAAGAAGAGGAGAGGAGCTCCGCTGTGGTTGGAGGAATTAAACTTACGGTGGTCGATGCCGTTGACTTGTGCTGGTTTCGGTGGGAGGGCGTTTCCTGCTTCATAATCAATGGGTGGAAGCTCTGGAAGGGCTGGTCTGATCTGAAGAGGGGGCAGCTCCTCAGGTGGAGGGGTGATGGAGTAGGATTGGGTGGGGTTTGTCAAGGGGCTGACAGCATTTAAGACAAGTTAGGATTCAGCAGCATGTTATAACTGACTGAACAGTATAAAAGTGCTTCAGAACTCTAGGAACAGGCCTGTGTGTGTTTGTGAAGTTTGTGTTGTTTACCTGGCGCTCTTCCTGCGTGCCTTCTCCAGAGCGTTTAAAATCCTCTGGTCACCCGGAGGTGTTCTTTTTCCCGGGCTCATGTCCTCTGCCCTCTCCAAGGCAGAGAGCGCAGAGATCGGACGTTCATCTTTGGGAGATGGTGGGTTAGATGGAGGGTTGACAGGTGGAGCAGGAGGCGTCTCCACTGCTGCCACATTTACAGCCTCTATGTTGGCCTCAGCTGCAATCTCAGGCTCAGGAGGTGACAGAGACGGAGCAGAGACCACTGGTAGGGGGTCCAGGATTGTGAAAGTAGGTGGAGGGGTGGGGGTAGCATTAGGTGGACTGGGTATAATTTCATTCTGGCTGGCCGGTCTAGAAACAGGCAAGGCAGGATTTTCAAACTCAAGCAGGGTTTCACTCACTGGGGATGGGACTTCAGGTGCTGGGATATCAGGAATGACGGCAGGAGGCAGGGTGAAGATGGGAGATTCAGGGATAGTGGTGGGTGGAGTAACTTCCATGACAGCACTGAGGTCAGGTAAGGAGGGGTTGTCTGGTAGAAGCAGGTTTGGTACTGAGATTTCAGGCTCTAGTGGGGAATCACCAAAGTCAGAAGGCACTGGGATGAGTGGAGCTGGTCCAAGATCTTCGACACTTGGGGTGTCCAGGATCGGATCAGCTGGAATCTCCACTGAGTCTCTTTTTGAGGACTTTCTGAAGCCAAGGAGACCCTTTTTCTTTGGTGTTGTGACTTTAGGTGGAGGTGTTGCTGGCACCAGCTCTGCTGTACTCTCCTTCTGTCCTATAGGGAGGAACAGCGGTAGCTTCTTACCGTTCTCTTTCTTCAGCTTCTGCTCCAGTGAGTTTTCATCCAGCTTCTCTTTGCTTCCTTTTGTTGTCTTGTCTTTCCCAAATTTCAGTTTCCCTTCACTCTTGTCTTTTCCCTTAGAGTTGGTCTGGATGAGGGGCTTTTTGCTCTCCTTCTTCTCATCCTTGAAGACCACTCTAGGTCCAAATGTGCTCTTTCCTTCCAAGGTTTGGTTGATGGAGGTGAGCAGTGAGGGCCGTGCTCCTACAGGGAGGTAATGAGGAGGGCTCTGGGGAGGAGGGACGACCTTTGGTTTTTGTGGGAGAGCAGGTTTGATCCTGGGTTGCTTCAGGAGGAGTTCCTCCTCCTGGAACTTGGCCCTTAGGGCCTTAAAGTCCAGTGTGTCCTCCTGATGAAAGTAACACACAGTTCAATACCTTAAGGAACAATATCAGCATTCAGCAAATACATTGTCACCTAACAAGTTTGGGATCACAGAAATTGGGTCACTTATTATGAAAGAGGGTGTAGCTCTCATTTTCTGTTTTACCAGAGAAGAGAAATAATTGAATCATAGCAAAAAAAAAAAAAAAAAATCTTTTAGCACTCAAACAAGGTCATTAGTTTTGTTTTTATGTAGTTTAAACATTTGTAATGCTGTTTTCAAGCTGAACACAGTAAGTAGACAGACCTGATTTATAGAGAGCAGCCTTCAAAAGTTCAAAAGTGTTCAACAGGCAGGACAAAGGAAGATTAAATTAGTATAATCACTGTAGTTGCTCAACAAATTTAAAGACTTCAACTCAGTCTCAGTTTACTAAATAGCTACGTGAGTAAAAGCAGGCTAACAGCTGTTGACACTAAATATCTTAAAATCACAGAAGCTAGTCAGCACAACATTCTGCGTAAAGATGGGGATATTGTATGACGACATACCTGATCCATTGCGTGTTTCGACAAAAAACTTCGAATCGAGCGGGTTAATTCTCTTCACCAGCCTCTCATTCTGTGTCCAGTGAGGAGACAGCTGTAATTTAAAAATAAAAGCTATTTAAAACTTAAATCGACCTGTTCCAATTCGGTGCGTCTTTCTCTTCTGATCGAGTTGCGCGTCCCATGCGCACCGCGGACGGTTTCAGCGGAGGAACGAGGAATGAAGCAGGAATACTAACGCTCATCTTTAAAAACAGCCCGGCTCGTCAAACGGGTCTGGCTCCGGTTGAACATTTAACGCAACACGGTGACTCTCAACAGACTTTTTTTTTTTCTCCTGTCTTGCAGGAATGTGGCCCGGCTGGCACTGCGTGTACGCGCAAAAATGAGTCACTGTCATGAAACCTGCTGGCTGCAACTGGTTCCCTTAAAACGGATCATTTTACACAGATTTTTTTATGTGACACATCTCGAATCTCTGAAGAAGAAAGTTGTTTTGTTGTATCCTTTTGAGATAATGTGGTGTGAAGGTGATGTATGGGCAAGTGTCTGCAGCTTAAATTAAATCTGAAAAGGTAAACAGAGTAAAAGGAATCAGAAGAGGTCTGTCAACATTCCAGGTTTGCTACACAGAATACAGAAGTATTTGAGGAGGCATTTATAATATGACACAAATACACCACAAGCTATAGACAAGGTCTTAAGACAGTTTTGAAAGATATTCTTGCTGCCAGGTGTGTCAGGGAGCTACTGGAGAGGCCCTTATACAGAACTGGAAGCTCCTCACTGGAGCAACACAGACATTTCTGGCTGATATCTCTTCGACAGGATTGAAAATCTGTTTGAAAATCTAGTTGATTATTAAATATACACCCACTTATCTGCTCGGTAGTGGAGGAAAACCATTTAAATTGAGTTAGATAAAATGTGTACTTGCTGCTCATAAAAGGATGAGTTTACACAAACTACAAAATGACACAATATTCCTCTTCTTTGAGTTGAAGGCCTTAATTTGAAATCTTCATAATAACAGAGAGGTGAACTGAACTTCAGTCATGTGTGCTCACATTCGCCAAACAAAGTACATAAAAATTTACCAAACAAGAGCTTGTCTTACCTGGAGGAAATACTCAAAAGTTGTACTTAAGTAAAAGTGCAGATACCAAGATGCAGAAATACTCTGCTACAAGTAACAGGCATACATTCAAAGTTATACGTAAGCACCAATTATACTTAAAGTAACAAAATTAAAACATTAAGCATAGAGGCATATTTCAGAATAATGTATATTATTGATGTAATTATAGATGTTTGTGAAGATGGGAAAGAGTGACTTAAGAAATATATAATTATCTGCTGGTTAAATTCTCTCTGAGGGATCAATAAAGTTTTATCTTATTCTATAATATCAAATTAGAATTTATTCACTATGTTCTGTAATATTACACTAAATCTGCACCTTGAGTTATTACATATATCACCTCACATCTGTAGTAGAGTAGAAGCCCAAAATACCCCAAAAACGGCAATATTTAAGTAACTACAAGTAGCTTAAAGATGTCTTTAAGTACAGTACTTTAGTGAATGTAATTCGTTACTTTCTCCCGCTGTGTTCAGGTTATAGTGGACAATTCACACATGTCAGTGTTTACAGCTTCCACAGAAGAAATAGTTCCAAAGCAAACCACTGATAGTAAAGTTTATGGTTCATGCAGCAACTGGGACACAGATTTTGGAAATGCACAAGCTGTCAAATGTAATTTCTCAATGATTCAAGCAATAACAACTAATTTTCTTTCACCTCTATAATTTATTGGTGCTGGAAATCCCACAGATGTCAAATAATTGACATGTCAAACTGAAATTGGGAAGTGAGAACATTTTGACTGTCTGACTGTGAACTGGCCCATTTAAAAGCTGTGGAGTTTTAGTTTGTCCTGCATGACACAGAACTGAAAAATGTGTTAAAGTTGTTTTAACATCTGTCCTGTTTCCGATGGCAGGGAGAGAGAAGTGAGAGCAAGAAGGCCGGAGTCCTTGTTTTGTGGCTGCTTGCTAATAAAACCAGTGACAGCTTGCATTAGAGGCTGCCAGAGTTGCAGAATGTGACAGGTCATTAAAGCTGTGTTAAATTACCACAAAATACTGTGGCACTTGCTTTACACTAACTAAAAACACACTGGGGGTCACCTCTGCCAGGCACACACCATTAGGCTCAGTCTCCCCGGCATACACTCATTTAGACACACACACACACACGCACACACGCACGCACGCACACAGACACACACGCACGCACGCACGCACACAGACACACACGCACGCACGCACGCACACACACACACACACAGACACACACGCACGCACGCACACACACACACACACGCACACACACAGACACACAAAAGCAGACACATAAATAGACGCATCAGTCATTTGGGATGTGTTTATTTGTAACAGTAATACATGGTGGAATACGTAAATCAAGATAGAACCAAAAAATCATCTAAAAACCCACTGTAGAATGTCATATTCATAAAGATAAAAATAATGTGTCAATTTACATTAAGAAACTGTTAGCTGAGGTAAAGTTAAAATAGGTCTAGAAATGTTATGTACTCAAACAGCAACGTTTCCCTTTTTAATTCTTCGCTCATCTTCTAGTTGTCAAAGTTTTTAAGTTAATCAACATCATAGTCCAAAAAGAGTTCTCGTGTGACATGGGGGACTCTGGCCATAAAATAGGGAGTCATTGGCATCACAGTTGATGTAGTTGTAGCAGAGGATGCGGCGGTCCACACTCGGACAGCAGCAGTTTTGGCACCTGACCAACAGACAGACAGATGGGCAGAGATTCGCTGTTATTTTTAAAAGACTAGTCTGGGGGAAATGGGATGGAGGAGGCCTGTGTGTGCTGCCCGCAACATAAAAACGATAGTTTTGTTGTACAGAAGCACAGGGCTGGAGGTGTATACGTTTTGGGCAACATAAATTGTTGGGACTCGAGTCGACAAAGGGGTGCGAGGTTTTTAGAGCTGGAAGCAGGGTTAGTAAGTGAGGCTCGGACAAAGACGCACAACATCCATGCACAAGAACGAAATATTGGAGGGAAGAAGAGGCAAACATAGAAAAAAAAGAAAACATATGTTGGTATTGCTTGGGTTAACGTTAAGAGTTTGCATAACTGAAGCCTTCCTATTTTATGGCACAGAAGTCCAGTTGACGAAATGGTTGTAGTTGTTATCATTATTTACAAAATGAGTTTGGCAAACCAACGATCAGATGCCTTAAAGCCATGTTGACTCCATAACTCCTATAGAGCTGACCCCAGCGGCTTGATTGACTTATAAAATAAAAATTCCATTTTTCAATTTGTTCTTTTTTTTTTGTTTGTTTTAAATCAGTATTGTACAAAAGCTATAGAGAATGAACAGTTCAATCACAGAATCTGTTTAACTTGCAACACATCCCATCTCAGGGTCCATTCCTCAGCATGTCTGGTCCTCTGGCCTCCGCATGAGTCTGTCTGCGAGGAGAGACGTTTGGCAAATTTACTGTGTATGCATGTTAAGAGAGGGTGTGGCATGGTGTGTGTGTGTGTTTGCATGATGCTGATTGCTGTGTGCAAAGTGTAAGTGTGTAGTCAGCGTGTGTGTGTGTGTGAGTAGCTCCCAGAGAGTCTGTTTCTGCATAGTGACCCAGCAGACACTCACAAGTATGGAGGGAGAAAAATACGCCCGAACCAACCAATCAGAAAGCAGCGATCCCGGTAACGGGCCGTCCCTGATAGGCCCGTTAAGAGTCTGGCTCCTCCCACATGGGATCTGCTGGCTACAAATGCAGATTCTGTCCATTAAAACGAAAGATGATCACTTCTAATCCCGATGAGCGTGTGCATGTGGGTGTGTTTGTGTGGGTGTGTCGGAGAACAGGGAGGCACTGCTTGAATCAGTCCCTTCTTGGCAGCACAGTTTCTGGCCAGACACAGGAGGCAGAGGGAAGAGAGCAAACAGGAGGAAGGGAGGGAAGCAGAGGAGGAGGGCGGGGGGAGAGGGGAGGTGATGTCTGTAAGGCTGGGTGTGAGTCGCCACAGGGAGACGAGACAGGAGAGGAGAAGACAGCGCAGTGGAGGGAGAACTGGATCCGTCTCAGTGATTGATATCCCTCCTGCCTGGATTGAATGACCGAGAGGGCTCTCTCTTCTCGGGAGGAGGAAAGACTGCAGAGAGGAGGAAGAGGGAGGATGGAGGGAGGACAGTGGGAGTGTGGATGCTCCTCCTAGGAGGTTGTTAGCAGAAGAAGGAGAAGAAGAAGGAGAATGGAGGCTTGGCCAGGAGGGATGTACCACACATACACACACTCACGCACACAGAGGTTAAGGGTTCTCCTCCTGTTCTCTCAGTGCTGGTCAGGTCTGTCTTCCTCTGAGACTCTTTATTTCTTCCCTTTGTTGATCTGGGCGTAGAGAGGGTCCTTCCCCTTCTGCCAACGACAGAGAAAAAACATCAGCAATTTTGAGCATTTTCTTTAATAAAGCCTGGCTGCGTGTGTGACGTCTGAACTCTGAGGTTCATCTGAATGCTACGCAGTTATAAGGGAGGATTTATGATTCATTCTCTCCACTCACTGAACTGCAAGTATCACCAACCTGCAAGCCCTGACAAGTAAGAGCCATATCTGCAGTGGTTTTGCCAGTTCTCGTACCTAACATCACCACCGGGTGGCAGTAGCACGCTGCACTGAAGAAGGTCAGGAGGAGCCCTCGCTGAAAAATTCACCCCTCGCTCTCCAAAGCTTTTTATATGTGTGTGTGTGTGTGTGAGTTATTGTTTCTGTGTGTGTCACTGTGCACACAGATGCATATTCTCTCCCACTCCAGGCTCCCTCCAGGACCAGTACGAAGCAAAGGTATAAACTAGCGCCTTGAAAGACCAGTTATGAGTCATCATGTCTGTTTTTCTCTCCAACTGAGCTGGAAGACAACAGCGGATGATGGAACACCCTGCAGTCAGAGCACCAAGCCTGCTGCAGTCACTCACAATGGGGCCGTTATTATCGTACACATAATTACAGCCAGCCACTCAATCTGCCATGCAGACAACTTGATTGGAGACTGGCCCGTTATATTCTGCGAGACTTCTCCCACTCAGTGCAGAAGAAGTGCATTCAGAGTTCAGGGTCTACCCGTAGGTCCCTCGTGAGGATAAAGTACATGATGCTCATTTAATCTGATGAAACCTGACCAGAGGATGTGACTGAACTAGAAGAGAAGTTTCTGCTGATGTGAGGAAAGACGAGACACTTACAAGGTAAAAGAGTAAATGATGTTGAAGTCTTTGAGATCCTTGTCAGATTCAGCAGTTTCTGCTGACCGTCAGTCACACACAATGAAATTAATGGGCAAAATGACAAACTAAAGCACAACAGCTTGGGAATGTCTACTTTAGCAAAACTGTAATGTTATCCTGAGTAGTACAGTGTGACTCCATAATGGACTGTTGAGATTTAGATTGTTGGTTGGATAAAACAAGTTAGAGTTACATACGTAATCTTCAGCACTGGGAAATTGTGGATTCATCCATCAGATTTCTTCTGCTTATCCACAGTCATTTCGGACATCCCTTTCCCTCCAGTGTTTTCCAGAAGGGGGTTACCAAGGCCTTCCCAGGCCAGATGAGACATAAAATCCCTCCAGTGAGATCTGGGTTAACTCTGGGGTCTCATCCCAGTTGGGTGCAGCCAGAAAACTTCCAAAGAAAGGCGTCCAGATGGCATCTTATTCAAATACCACAACCACCCCTGCAGGCTCTGTGATGTCCGAGCTCCTCACCCCATTTTTTAAGGCTGAGCTGAGTCATCCTATGAAGGAAACTCTTTTCGTCTGCCTTTACCTGCAACTACCATTTTTACCCAGAGCTCATGACTGAAGGTGAAAGTTGAAATGCAGACAGTCTGGTAAAGTGGAAACTTTCCCTTTTGGCTCAGCCTCCTTTTCACCATAACAGTCTGGTCCAACACCCACAATACTGCTGATGCTACAGCAATCTGCTTGTCCATCATTTTGCTGACACTTGTGAACAAGATCCTCAGATACTTAAAATCCTTCACCTAGGCCAGCAACTCATCCTCAGCTCAGAGAGAGCAATCTGTGGTTTCTGTTGGAGAATCACGGCCTCACACTTGGAGGTGCTGACTTTCATCTCTCATTTTGGACAAAACTAGTACCTGATTAATTAAGAGGATAAAATGCATAAAAATGAAAATAGGGTTAGTTGCAGCCTTATTGCTGGTAAACGTGTACCATGCTTGAATGTCGCTAAAAACAAAATTGCACAACTAAACAAAGATTTGAATCTTCTGCAGCTGTTGTACAAAACTGAGTGGTACCTTGGAGATCATTTTGAGAACGAAAAATGAAAGACTTTCTAAAAAGCTTGGAACTCAAAATCACACTGAACCCTTGTAATAACTGCAGCGGCTCTCATCTGAAAAGAAAGCGCGGGTTGAGGCTGGGAGGGATGTTCTAACTGAGGCTTCGGGGTCCGGCATACAGAGCAGAGACTGTAGGGCCGGCCAGAGCAGACAGTCAGCAGAAAGTAGCTGCCAGCAGCCCTGAGAGAGGTGACAAAGAGGCTGAGACAAGCAGTGACAGCAAGCACACACTGTTCAACCGATGCACCAGAGCTACAGCCCGGCAGTGTCACCCTGCATCATCTAACCGGCCCTGCCAACCGGGGCTGCCTCAGCTCCATCCACCCCGGCCGGGAGAGAGAGAAAGAGAGGCGAGGGCCTCGGCGGAGGTATGAGTGATGTGCTGGCGTAGCACTTGCCTGAAGGCCAAAATATCTGTCCTGGCTGGTACAAGTGTGGACATTTGTGTGCGTACGTGTGAAGCGGTAGGCCCTGGGCAGGGGAGGGAGCAATGTGAGATTGCTCAGTGAACTGTGGAAGCAGGCCATTTCACGGCTGAGACTCGGGAGCGTTCGCTGGACATGATGAGATCACCCCAGAAAAAAACAACAACAAAAAAAAACACTTACACTCCCACTAGCCTGAACACATGTCTGCCGGAGCCACACAGCAGGAGGGGGAGGACAGGCGGTTATGACCGGCAGCAAACACACTCACACAAGCGAGCGCCATATTTTTGGCTCCGGTACGAGCACAGGTGGCGACAGTATCGATCGCAGGTGCGCCTGTCTGGGGAATAACTGGGCCTACTGCACAGGTGTGTGTGTGTGTGTGTGTTTGGGAAGATGTCTAAAGTCGATGTGATTGAGCAAGTAAACGCCATATGGGAGCAGCATCACTGGACCAGGACCAAAGCCGTCCACCTACTACAGAGGAAAGACTCCGAGCTTCTGGCCATAACAGTCAGTTTCCAGCCAGATTCAGCACTCGGCGCTCTGCAATCCGTTCTCCCACTTAAGGCCCTCATCCACCTGCAGCCCTGAATATGAGGACGTGGGCCAACAGGGGAGGGAGGCTGCTCAGCCACCCCTCCTCCTCCCCTCCTGGGGTGGGGAAGGACTTGAAGGCTTCTTGGGTTTTAATTAATGCCAATTATATCGGGGCATTCATTAATCTTGGCACTCCGGTATTAGCTGATGAAAACAAAACCATTCCATTTTTCCCTGTGTGAGTGCCAGCAGCTATCATTAAGGAGCCACTGTCGGGAATTGTGTGGGTGAGGACACTGGGTGGGGAGGCAGGGATCAAAATGGCTCTCTTCTTTGGTGTGTCATTGAACAGCCAAACAGCACATAGACAAGCCTCTAAAAGTAAATTTCCAGCATATGAAAGCTGTAAACTTTACAATGTTCCAAGAGTCTGAAAACGCACTCTTGCACCTCAGTCGCTGCTTGTCTTTATCATTTTGCTCCCTTTACAATTTGCACATATTACGAGTTACATTACATATATAATGCATAAAATGTCAGCGTACATCATGTTTATATTAAGCTAAACATCTGAGATCAGCATATTGCACACAAATCCCAGAAGACATCCTGCTCACTCAAGTGCACAGTTTCTGATTGGCTGTCACACGCTATCGACTGAGATGAGATGTGTGCTATTTAGGGAGCTGGGTGTGATTTAGGTGCATGTCACAGAGACGGGACACAATGAGAGCGCGACGGCCAGAGTGATCATGCGTGATGAACTTCGAAAAAAGTCACACATGCAGTACTGCTTCATCATCAACAGATATTTGGAAAAAAATCACTGCACAGCACAAAATGAAACAAGGATATTGCCATATATGTAACAGGCATACACGACAGCATTCAAACTCAAACATGTGCTATCTTTTGCATGTGGAAATGAGACTGAGGATGCAACAGGAAAAGGATGGAAAAAAGATGTAGAAACACGGATAGGTCAGAAGGAGGTGGAGTTAATAGGAAGGGGAAAGGTGTTAATACCTACCCTGCCCTGCTGCTATCTAGCTCCCAGCCTCTGGACTGGCCTGGTCTGGGCTGGGCTCTGCTGTCTCGCTGGGGCAGGGCGACCCAGAACCACATGCCTAAAGAAGGGAAGAAGGGGAGGAAAAGGAAGATAAAAAGGTGGAGAGGAAGGTCCAAGAAGGAGTATAAGAGAAAAGAAAGCAGACAGAGAAGAATAAATCTAAAGGAAGGATCGCAGGAATCAGTAAAGACTACCAGAAGAGAAAGCAAAGAGCAAAGGTGTCAATACTCTGAAGGGGAAATACGAACACTTGGAGATAGAAAACACTCAGCCTGTCTCTCTTTTTAGAAACATATCTGCACCTACACACACTTAAACACACTCATTTACAATTATGAAAGCCTCTGCAGAGTTTGTTCTGATTGATCTGCTGTGTTTTTCCCCTGAAACATTTCCACTTTTTTTGTTTTTTTTACACCTCACCCCACAGCGAGCTGTTTTCTGCCTTCGCTCCATCTTTCCCGTCCCCTTCTCTCTTTCTTTGTAACCTTTTCGCTGCACTCACTCAGTGCCACCACCAGTGCACATTTCTTTGGGGTTGTGTAAAGCTTCTGTGTGTTATTCAGGCCTGCTGACATTTTCAGCTGTGTGAAAGTCCTCTATTTTTTATTTTTATTTATTTTTTTCAATAATAGCTGGATTGGAGGCATAAAACTAATGTTTCACGCCTGGGGAGTGGAGAGCAAGAGAGAGAGGAGGAAGCATGAAAGAAACACAAAAAAGAACGAGACCTTAAGAAAAATGGAACGGAAAGAACTAGAAAAGTCTTGTTTCTTGGAAGGTCACAGATTCTACAAAGACTTTTGGCCAAAGGCGAAGGGAATTTGTCCAGCATCCCTAAAAACCTGCTTTTATCTTTTCCTTTTCATTTTTCTCACTTTCTCTTTCAGATTAAGGTGCTGGAGGTAAAATAAATATTAATTATCCCTGGAAGAAGAGAATTGGGGCACTACAGTGTGACTCTTCTCTCTCACCAGAGATGCTCATATAGAAGTAGTGATGTATGGACGCTACCTGGCTGATATTAATAACAGCTTAATGATGTCTCTGACAATTCCACCAGCTAATTTAACGCTGTGTTGACCATCCACACACTCACACACAGCAGCACGTATTTATGCTTGCTAATGCTCACACAGTAACACACCCTGGATGTGCACATCCTCACAAATGCACACTAAAGGGACACACAACAGCATCGGCCCCCTAATCAGCAGGAGTGATTACCTGGCCCGCCAACATCGCTACAAAGGCTATTTATCAGCAGATCTCAACGCGCTGCGCAGGTTATAGCAGCATAAGGAGTGACTTATTAAAGGCGCACACATTTGGCTTCCTCCACAATCCTCTTCTAGCATCCTCACACACACACACACACACACATCACTGCACACACACACTTACAGCATCTTCCTCTCCACTGCGACTTGGGCTGCCCTCCGCTTCCCCAAACGAGTCGTCCGTAGGGGGGTCTGTGGCGTCGGTGGGGGGGTCGCTGACATGAGAGGCTGAGGACTTGGAGGGAGAGCTCTGCCTGGGAGCTGGGGTGGGCGCTGCAGGGGGAGATGGCTAAATTAGCTACACGCTAAATGGAGGGATGACGACAGATTAAGCACAGTGCAGGCAGACGTGGGTGGAGCGCTCACGTGAGTTGGTGGACGGTGTCGTGGAGGTGACGGGTGTCAGGTTCATTTGCGAAATGTCAAAGTCGTCACAGTCGTCCGTGTCCTGGGCGGTGCCCACACGGCTGAAGTAACTGCTGAATGCCTCTGAGGTTCCTGCTAAGCTCGGCTGCTCAGGCTTCTTCGATGGCATGGCCGGAGGCTTCGCCAGCTGGAAATCCTGAGGAAGGAGAAAGATCTTTGGTCAGACAATATTAAGAATGGACACAGTTATGAGAACACTTTCTTCATGGGCACCCAAAAAGTTACTGCTTTGTTTATTTGTTTGTTTAATACTTTAAGGCACAACTTAAACCTAAGATTTATTTGTTTTATTATGTATTTGCATTTTTGTCTTTGGGTTATTCCATCTCAGATCATCAGGGACCTTGTGCTCAACTGTCTCCGATTGCCTTGAACCTTTTTTCAGTCATAAACAGAGTAAATTTAGAATGATATCGGTGACATTTTAGTTTGATCTACTTGTCCAGTATTTCAGATTCTGAATCAAAGGTATGGTGAGAAATACCAGTGATAATTTCAGGCATTGTCTTAAGAAATTCCTGAGATATTGTCATTCAACCATAGCTTCAATGACATGGGAACATTTTTAAAACATTTATCTTGCAAAGTATTTGGCATATTAAGCTAAAATTTTGCGCTATAAAAAATTCAGGCAAATCAGGAATGGTTGAGCAGAAACTGCTCTAAAAATTTGATGATCAGAGATGGAATGACTTTATTAGAATTCACTTTATTAGATACACAGTGAAGACATACAGGAAATCTGGGGGAAAAAGAGGAGGGAATGACATGAAGTAAGGGTCTGTGCTGGCTGGGATTTCAACTGGGGATTCACCGCTGAATGCATTTACATCCATGTAGAATGCAACTTAGACATTCAGCTATGTAGCCAAAAATTTAATCAAGATCACAAGCTCAATGTAGTAAAAATGATCAGATGCTCTCCAGATTTCACTGTTAGAATATATTCACTTCCAATCAGTCTCTGCCAGCCAAATGTAGCAAAATGTTCCTTAAAATTAGTTTAGTTTGGATTTCCACAGAGTCATATTTAGTAATTGCACTTTTGTACTATATGCAGCTATAACCATGTTTTCTAAAAATAATGGTGAATATAACTGTGGAATCTCACTAGATGGCATCACTCTGGTCTCAACATAACTCTTCATCCATCATCCAGCTCCCCACCTTGAACATCTCCTTCCCCATCTTCTTCGCTCTCTCCCCGTGCTGCGGACTCGACGATGCAGAAGGGGAGGGAGCCGAAGCGCTGGCTCCGGCGCCCGAATGGCTCTCGCCGGCTGGAGTCACAGTCGTGACGGGGGTGAGAGTCTGGAACATGGCGGCGGGCAGGGTGCCCACGGGCTGGGCAGGGAGGTAGGCTGTGGGGGGGAAGGCTCCGGCTGCCATGGCTGCCCACTGCTGCTGGGTGGCAGGGAAGATGTTAGCCTGGCCCCAGATGAGAGGTTGGCCGCCCGGCAGCACCTGGGCTACCGGGCCAAGAGGAGACTGGACCCCGAAGGCCAGCGGTGTCTGGGCAGCGAACGCCTGCTGAGACCAGTGCCCAGGAGGTACTGCTCCCATTGTCACATAACCTGGATCGGAATGGTTAGAGAACGTCAAAAACAACATTTCAATTCTGTGCACCATTTTATTTCCAGCATAAGAGGAAGCTAGGAAAGTAACCACCCTGCATATTGCTGCTTTTCTTCTCCATATAAACCCACACACAGACAATAACATATGCATCACCAGAGAGTGCTGTCCTACTTCTGCCTGCAGCTAATGTGGTGTCTCTTAATGGTCATAGTGAACTATCATAATTACCTCCAGAATGAGGCAGAGTCATTACGAGAAGGCAGAGCTCAACACACACTCATTAAAATCAGTCAAACTCATCAGTAGGAGCTTGTTCTATTACACACTTGCTAGGCTCCTGTTTCTGTTGATGCCTACAGGAGAGAAAGTTGACATTTTAACCTGAGCTGCTCTAAAATGAGACACAGGAAGAGAGGGGACCAACAGAGGCGAGGAGGGGAGTAAATAAAGAGACGAACTATAGAGTCTACACAAGTCACAGAGGCCCTGTGCATAGAGAGGAGTCTCCACTGTAATCATCTCAGCATGTTTTATTACTTTCCACTGACCGCCACAGTTGCCTCAGCCACAGGTAAATCAGCAGTATCCGATGCAGCAAAGCTAATAATGCATTTCATATTCAACACACAACCAACTCCACCTTTTCTCTTCCTTCCCTTCATCTCCATTTCAATTCTATTCCGTCTCACTCTATTTATCTCAAACCCCCCTTCCTCTCTTCTTCTTTGCATCTGATTCTTCCGACTTTCCAGCTTCCCCCCTTATATCTTTTTATTTTCTCCCTGACTCCCTCTCTCTCTCTCTGCTTCTCTCTCCCCTGCTGCGTTTGTTTCCCCTTTGCTTGTAGTGGTGGTGTATTTAAGCAGAAAATGAACAAGGTCTTACCTGAGGGCACAGACGCAGGATTGAAGGGAGCAAACAGTTCTGTGGGAGGCTGCAGGCCCTGCGAGGGGTCGAGGGTGTTGCCTGGAGAGGCGGGGGTCTGCGCAGGTTGCGGTTGGAGGTCAGGTCGCAGAACAATAACAAAAGACGAGACAGTTCATTGGAAATACTGATATTATTTGATGTGATGCAAATCAAAATCTGTGTATGCACGACAGCTACTCACTGATGGAGAGGTGATGTCAGGAGGCGTAGACATGTCTCCGAAAATCTCTAACTGGTTGATATTCTGGGGATCAGAGAAAGCGAGTGGTCAGGCGCAGTTCCAGCACGGTTGAGACTAATTTCTGAAGCGGTTTTCCATTCCGGTGCAACATGCATCACACACTGCATGCAACACTGGATAGGTACTTTAGCTTTACCTACCTGTACACTGTGGCAGCGACAACAGAGGAGGTAACAGAGGGGGTGAGGAGAGATGGGATAATGAGATGAAATGACTGGTTATGATGACATACCTACCAAGAGTTATCACAATCTTTGTCATCTGCTTCAAGGTAAAAATACGCTTTCCATGAGCTGATCTAAAAAAGCAGGCCCCCGCTTCATTACTGTACCAGTGTCTTCTTTTGGACGAGTCATTAATGCTTCCCTCTTGTAGAAGATGCGTCTCTGAGGGAATAGCTATCAAAGACAGCAGCCTTTCTATTTGATCTGAATTTGTTCTGTATCGTTCTGTTCTCTTTCACAGTCTCCCCATAATACTTCTCTTTAGTATCGCCCTCTTTTTTTTTTTTGCACATTAATAATATCTTTAGGCCGGTGGCAAGTGAAGGAAACTCTATTTTTAGTTGATAAAGGAATTTAAGCCTTGAATACATGGTCAGAGATTTGCATAAATCATGGATGCGGATAATTTCTTTAGAGATAATGAATGTTCTTAGAATATCTTCCCTCTCGTTCACTCTCTTAGGTCTCACGTAGACCACAAAGTTCTTTTTTTTTTTTTCAAAACATCTATCAGAAAATGGATCTGTGAGCATGGTGTTTTATAGTTATGGGCCTGGATGAGTATGTTTCTTTTTTACAAGGAGAGATGAGGGGGATAGGAAGCAGTAATATGCACTATTGTTGCTGCAGCAGATGAGTGTATCAGGCAGAAATCGACTCAACGAGATAAGCCAGATATCCGAGATACGCAAAGTGCTGCATCCACAAGGACTGATAAAGGAATGTCCATGGGATTAAATTCACAAAACATATTTTGAAGAAACACTCTTCCGACCCACAAATGCAATAAATTCACATAGTTGTTACTGAATGCTGTGGCACTTAGTGCTCTGAGTCAGTAACACAGAGCCTTTGCTAATGTTCTTCAAACAGAAACCATCGGCACAGAAAAAAGAGTGAAAGTTGGACATTTATAGACTTTCTGTCCGCTTTTAGTTCAACCAACTCAACATTCTTTACGTGTGTGATAGTGAGGTGGTGAGGTCAGGTTGCTGTGATTGTCAGAGTGTTATGAATGCTTTATTAATGCGCCGTGAGCTGCAGAACTCGAGTGTCTGCAGCCAAGATGACCGCTACTGTCTGCTAACCCTCGTGACCCGACCGGTTCTCTGACAGACGCTCTGACCTTTACGTCCACTCCGTCCTTAAAGGACCTCAGAGCTAACGGAGAGTTTTTCTCTCCGCTGTATCGGCTCGTCCTCCCCTCTTTTACACACGGACACATGCAGGTGTGAACGCACGGGTGCACCCGAAAGGTAGTCCTGCATGAACCTGGTTACTATGGCAACAGCAAAGTTGCATGTTTTATTCATAAATCACAGGGGTCAAAAGCTGGGCTCAGGACTAGAGAAGAACAAAAGTGGTGCAACACAGACGAGGAAGAGCAGATGAAAGATCATTGGCGGATGTGACTAAAGAAGTTGTTCATGAGGGCTGGTTGTTAACCTTTAGGACAGTTCCATCTTTGAAAATCCTCATAAACATTCTAGCTCTTGAACATTGCATCTGTCTGGAACAAAACAACAAGAGGACTTGTGAGGTTTGTACAGCGCCTTACCTGAGTCACCATTTCCAGGCCTAAGTCTATCAGATTAGCCACTGCCAGCTCCGGCTCCTGCGGCTGCTGTGGTTCAGTTTGTTCTTGATGGAGGGGCTGATCATGATAATGATGATGTTGATGATGTTGATGGTGATGATGGTGGTGGGGGGTATTTTTATGTCCATTCTGCAATCACAACCCCAGTGTTAGATGGCAGGTGTGATGAAAATGTTCTCGCACACAAACATGTTAGTTATCTTTCATACGCTCAGATAGCGGGTGAGACAGAAGGGAGCGAGGTGAAATGAGGCTTTTAAAAGAGAGGAATATAATGGACTGCAGGTGTTCACATACAGCAGGCACACTCAGACTCAGAGCCAGGTTCTTCTCAACAGACTTATAGACCAAGTGAACATTTAAAGAGGTTTAAAGATCATCCCTACCTTTAGTCTAAACTACAGCACTGAGCTGGGGTTTAAACCCCATTTGTGTTTCTGTAAAGCCTGCTCCCCTGTGTCACAGTGTGAGATGGAGAGGCAGGCAGGCAGGCACGAAAAAGAGGAGCTGGATTAACTAACATGCTTTATGTGAGAGCAAAGGGAGGGAGTATGTTGCATTATAGAGAAAAAACTGCCGCCTTTGTGCCATTAAAGTACTAACACTGAAGAAAATCACACATAAAAGAGCCATTCCAGTATATTTCTATGTAGTTTGCATCCACCATGGACAAATCTATCCCTATAACCAGTTTTTTTTTCTTTAGCTACAGCAGAAGGATGACAGGTCCTGCCATAGCTTTCACCAGCGCTGGCACCAAAACAGGATAGACCAGTGGAATACAGTATTTGGTGCATGACAATAATACAGAGTGCATTATTGTCTTTGCATGAAAGCATGAGGTATGGACATCATTAGCTGGCACCGAAAACAATAACAGATTGCCCAATACTAATCAGTTCTGGAAATGCTGCCCATTTTTCTGCTGGATGTTTATTTATTATCTAAAAATATTAACTCGCGATGCTTCATTTCAATCTAGCTGATGATGCACACTTATCTGAGCGTATTTTTTGGGAAAGCGGGGTTGGATATAAATGCATCCAACTTTACCTATTAAATCATAATGTACCTGCTGTCTTCTTCATTAAATGCTGCAGTCTGCTGCTGAATATTTCTCTGTATGTCTGTCTCTGTCCATTCTTGTGTCTCTCTCTCTTGCCCTGCTAATTATCCCTCCCGCCCGGTCTATGCTCTCTCCATCGTTTTGCACGGCCCTTAATCTTTATCAGTACAGTTGCCACCTATCAATTAGGCATCTCCAGGGAAACTGTAATTACCTGTGCACATGTGTTCTGCATACAATTAATGCATTCCCTGTAATTAACACCACCTTGCTGATCCCCTGCTGTGTGACGGATCACACTGGAAAAACCATGTCGACCTGCCACTTGCAAACACACAGAAGACTCACAACTCTAAACCCAACACAGTCAGGTGAACTATGCACGGTTTTGTCTCGGTTTCTGTCTTAGAAATACAACACTACACACCACCACACACACTTGTCTAGCTTTTTTTAATATAAGTTTTGTTTAAACCAGTTATAGCAATAAACACCCAGAGTGTAATGGCCCTGATCATATCATAACATATAGAATAAAAGCATATATATCGATATTTGTCTGTATGTTGTTTGATATGTACTGATATGACAACTCTTTTTTCCCCCAAGAAGAAGATGTTTGGTGTAAGGCACCACATCTGTTGTCATATCATTTAGTCTTTTTTTCTGTGCAATATTTACGAAAATGAATTTCCTCTGGGATGAATTAAGTTTTATCTTGTCTTATGTTAATTGAGAAATCGTGTCCTTACATTGTTTATCCAGCAGAGTGTGCTGGGGATAGACCGATTATTGGCCTGGCTAATTATCAGGGCAGATATTTGGCATTTTTCTAATTATTGGCATCAGTAATGTTGTTGACTGATTATTGATAAATTAAATGTGCTATTTCAGGTCTCCTCTCTCTGTCTGTACTCTGTGGTCTCAGAAATGTTTCTCAAGCAGAGACTACAAAACCAGACAAGAAACACAAGCTGTTGCCACAAACCCAGAAATTAGCTTCTTTCACAGCGGTTAAGGTTATACAAATGGCTAGCAGCTGAGTTAGCAGGCAGCCATGAATTACCCTCAAACACAATCTGGAAAACAGTAATTAATAATGCTTTAAGTTATGGACCTTGGTGTGGTCAGAGTGTGCTAAAACTGTTTACAAAAGACATGCAGAACATGTTGCAGAGCTCACATCGCAGCTGAGCAGACAGTGATGCAGACTTTAGCTGCATCTTCACGGTAAGTTACTCACTAGAAATCTGTAACATCCCCAAATATCCAGTATTCATGTGACTCATATCATATTATATCATATCATATCATATCATAGCATATCATAGCATATCATATCATATCATATCATATCATATCATATCATATCATATCATATCATATCATATCATATCATATCATATCATATCATATCATATCATATCATATCATATCGTAATCCACCAGTGTTTGAGTTGAGTTGATGGGTTCGATTGGTGGAAATGTGTTGACCTCTACACGTGGACTCTGAGGTAGTGAGAGCTTCTGTTGATTCAACAGACTCTATGGGGCCTTACAGGGTCAAGGGCTCAGTAAATTGAAATGGCCTTGTGTGTGTGTGTGTGTGCGTGTGTATACGTGTGTGTGTGTGTGTGTGTTTTATTGATTTGCCATCGTTTAAAGAGGTGACAGAGTAAACAACACAAGAGACTGCTGCAGACAGGAGGTCACATTTCTGTGGATGGGATCATTTCATCTCAGGTGTAGTGTGCGCACATACGACACTGATGTCAACTACTGCTACTCTCCACTGTCGCTCCGTCTGCTCAGAAGAATTTCTATTGGCAGTGAAATAAATACTAAATCCCCCATCAGTGGTCACAAAGCCGCTGCTGCCTCTGGTCGCTCCCCAGTTGGTAATTCTACGACTGACAGCAGAATGAAAAGATGAAATCCAGCTGCCTTTGATCACACATTATTTCAACATCCAGCAACAGCCTCGTAGTCACTCCATATGAACAAAATGTGTCCTTGGTTACTTGTATTTATTGTTTTACCAAGTGAAATTAGGATTACAATAGCATAAGCTTCATTAGAGATCTTCTGCAAGTAGCTAAACTTGCAATATTTAACTCTAACAGTTGCTTTAGAACTATTTTGGCATCACTTTTTTGACATTTCTGAAGATGTTCCCACTGAATGTGAGATATTGCAACCATCACACATTTCTCCTTTGTCCTAAATAAACATCAGGAGTCCTCTCATATTTGAAGTGTGATGATACGGTCGCAATTTGACTTCTGGAGACAAAAGATATGCTGTGATATCATGGATAGATGTGCTTGAAAGATCCAGCACACAGAGAGAGCAGTGTCGCTATTTCAATCTTATGATGCCTGGATTTATTTTGAAATGTAAGAGAAGCATCTTCAAATTACTACGAATGCTGTCTGCCTCTAAAGAAATGCGAACATTTCTATGATCCATTTATATATCTGTGATCCAGGATCACGTTTGCTCCCTCAGACTGACTGGAAAGCAGAAAATACTCGAATTTGCTTTATTTAAACCAGAATGGGCGACTCGTCCAATTGGTTGCACAACAAGAGAGAAATATTGGATTTGTTCGCGTTCAGACACCTGCCAGCACAAAGGCAATCCAAATAGCAGCATGTGTTGTGGGCTGGGTGAGGAGAGAACAGAAATACGATGGTGCCTGTAAGCTTCTTACCAAATCTGAGGATAATGTGAAGCCAGAAAACTGCGAGACTGATTCTCAGCCCACCGAAAATTCATAGAGTGGGGATTCTGACTGCCAGTAGTGACGTGGAGGAGTCCAGTTTTAGCGGTTTAAGGATAAAAGCCCTACTGCAGGGGGAATCCACACAGAGATGGTGGGCTGTGGGTGGACTGAGAGAAAACACAGGATACTATAGCTCCATGCTCATATAAGCACAGATCCACAGCCTGCTTCTTGTGAGTGTGAGGATTTTAGCAGATTAAATCAGGCGGCAGTATAACTAGCATCTTTATAGGCAGATAAAAAGCAGCTGAGTTATAGTGCAGCCTGACAGTGGTCAAGGTCATATTTCATTATAACCACTGGCAGTGTGAGCCTGTAACAGGAGCTTAAAGATACGCAACACACATTTGAGTACTGCACAAACAGCGATATGGATTTCCACTGCAAACACTCACGTGCATTAGCGGGGTGAAAAACTGCTCCAGCACCCCGACATATAGATATGAAAATATGAACCCATGCACGTTTATAGTCAGATGTGTAATTTATATCCATTAAAAAGGAAGATGCAACACTGACAAAACAGTGTTCAATGCAATCTGGGATAAGGTCATGCAGGTTTAACACTGGATTCATCCACTGGCAAACCACAGCCGAGCATGCTTCATTGAGCAAATTGACACACATTCAAACATTATCCTGGTTAACCATAAGGAGCAGGCACCACGGAGCATGAGGAGGAGGAGGAGGAGGAGGAGGAAGGGCACAAGCCACGACAGCTACAGCACAAGCAGTACAACAGCACAGCATAAGGCACTGGATCCCAGCAAACCTCTCAGGGGGGAAATCTGCATCACTGCGTTGTGAGATATTAACAGGAATGACTGCAAGAATTAGAGTCACTGTGGAATGGGAGGCCTGTGTTTTTGTGGTGAGACAGCTGAGAGGTTTGTCTGAGAGGGGGAGGCAGGCTGAAGAAGAGGGGAGGTCGATCGGACACTGGCGAACACACGGTCAACTCACTGGGTGTCGCTTTGGGACGTCATAGACCCCTTCCTTCTGCTGACTGGTGGGAACCTACACAATCGACCGATGGATTCAGAGAACAGCCAAGAGCAGTCTGTTACCTCTGGATTAATCAGGCAGGGAAACTTTACACATCACTGTTTCTAGCGCTGCAACACAGAACCCCGGCTCTCTGAGAATCCTATCAATCACTGGTGGAGCGTTTATGTGTGTGTGCAGGGATAATCAGAATTAAAATCTGCGAAGTGAGAACTCATCTACTAGGTTAATCAGGAGACTATCAGCCTCCAGTGATGGTTTCTCTCTCTTTATACATATATATCGCTCTTTCTCTCCCTAATAAAGAATGGATAAGGCTGCTTTTCACACCCACAGACATGTAATAACTCAGATTGTCACACACGTCGTGACATGTAATATCTCTATGTCACACAGACAGATAGATCTGGCAGTGTGTGTAATGAGAAGAAACAATGAGCGGGTGATAGCAAAATGCTGATATGTACGAAGCCAGCGGTTGGGTTTCTCCTAACCCAAAGTTTTATTCTCCGCCAGTTGGACGCGCTCTAATCAGAATGAGCGGCAAATGAAAAATAGCACTGATGGAAAATATCTATCTAGCACAGCCTGTCCCATTCTTTCTCCTCCTTTCAATGCCTTGTTTACTTCTTTCACATGTTTATTTCCAGAAGCTGCCATCTTTATTCATACATTAGTTCCTCTGTGGCTGGAGGCTGGCTGAGGCTCACGTTTCTTACGCCTTGTGTGTGTGTGTGTGTGTGTGTGTGTGTGTGTGTGTGTGTGTGTGTGTGTGTGTGTGTGTGTGTGTGTGTGTGTGTGTGTGTGTGTGTGCCTTGGTTTGTTTGCATGTGTTTTTGTTTGTGTATGACTGTGCACGCACCAGCACTCGCTCTATATTCAATCCATTTTATTTAAAGATCAAACGAGAGGCTGGTGATTAATCTTTCCTTCCCCGCTTTCTTTCATCTCCTCAGGAAAAAAAAAAGAGGGTGGGGAGGCGAGAAAAGAGGAGGGGTCCGCCTTCTACACAGGCCAGAAATAACCTCCATATCCCCTCCACTCGCACCCCCCCCCCCCCAATCTCTTCATCCCTTGGAGGTCTACCCACGTCTCAGGGGGGTAGCACCCAGAGAAAGCCTCATCTCCCTGGAGTGAGCAAGCTTTAGCTGTTAGGGCCCTCTGGAGAGCCGTGGCTGCTTGTTTGCCTCCAATTCTTACGGTCTTTTATTCCCTGTATCTACATTTTAAGTGTAAAAGAAGCAATTAATTTTATGAGCAGGCCACAATATATTTATCCCATTAAAGAGTAATGTAGCTGCTACCAATTGGCCAGTAAATAGAAGATTAAATCTCTGTAGCTTAAACGCTTTTAGGAAGTCCTTGTCAGCAGCTTAACCACAATAACTATAGTTTAAAGGGAGACACAAGCGAACAAGATGAGCTTGTGAGTACCTGATAAATGCTCTCTTCTGATTGGTCGCGGATGGGCTCGTGTCCAGCCTCAAACACAATGTACTACAACGTCAGCAGCAGGGGAAAGAGAGGAAGAAGAAAAAGGAGAAGAAGAAGAAGCAGGAGGGAAAATTGGAAGATACGAGAAAGTGGTGAAACTGCAGAGGTGATTAGTTCAACAGCATTGTCAATAGGTTCTCATTAAATGGCAGTTGAAGAAAAGATCCCAGGGACACACGAAGTAGGAGACTTTCAGCAGCGAATGATACCCACAGCAAGTGAGAAGATGAACATACTTGGAGTTAATCATGCACTCACTGCTACAGACACACGGATTTAAGCGAAACATCGACTCTTTATACACAAGTGCAAACCCTGCAATGTAACCGAACAGGAGCTGTCTCCCCACAGTGCACACAGAGAGGAGCAAGCTGACTGGCTATGAATGCAGCAGGTGATAGAAGCGATGTGATTGGTCAGGAAGTTACCTGGTAGACCGGGTCCTCCAGATCCTCCTCCAGTATTGTCTGCAGGCGAGTGGCGGCAGGAAAGAAGAGGCAGAGATCAGACGGGGGGGGGAGCAGAGGGGAGAGGAGAAGAGGCGGAGAGTTAAGCCGGTGGAGTCGAGAGAGTAGGCGGAAAGCACAGCAAGAGACACAGCAGCTACCCGCTATTCAGGTAATCATTTGGCAATCATCAGAGACGGAGATAAAGAGAAATTAAACAGGAAATGTGGAGAAGACGGAACAGAGGAAGGTGAAGTAAGCACAATGGGCAGATGGCGCCACTGATGAAACCTCAAAGTGAGTGCTCCGTATGTCGTTCTTTTATGTTTTCTCAAGTCCTACCTGACACTTCTGCCAAGAGTCTCTCAGATGAAGCTCGTCATACTTTTATGACGGACGATTATGTTAAAAAAAAAAAAAGACATTAAGAGAGGGTTGGTAGGAGTACCTGGTAAACCGCCTGCTCACACTGCTTGTCTTTTTGGGCCTTCTTCTCCATCTCCTCCCTCTGCTTTATTTCGTAGATGAGCTGGAACAAGTCCCGCAGGTCCAGAATCACAGGCTCGGCCTAGACAAGATCCACAAATGAACACACAGACACACAAACTAACAGCAGCACAGCACTGACCAGAGCTCATGAATCGTAACCACGACTGTTTATTCGAGTTGTGTGGCTGTTAATGACATTGTGGTAGAAGGCTAAGGTCAGACTGACATGAGCACTGCAGGAAAAAAACACTTAATTTATTCTTATTTGGCACAGCAGTGTCTCTAACGCAGAGGGCATTTTTAATATAACCTTTGTTTAAAACCAGGCCAAAACATTTAATATTGCTCAGCGTTTGCCACAACTCAGTGTCATCGAAGTTACCAAGTGGACATTTCTGCTCAGTAATTTGTAAAGTGAATGTTGTAGTTCTACTGTTTGCTTTGTGACTGTTAAGACAGAAGATCCATCTGTCACCACAACAGTTTTGTAGATTTATAGCAGAGTTGTAAAATACTGACTCGTAGCATTCTAAAGTGCTCTGTACATATAAAAACACCAACAAAAAATTAATGAAAGTGTGAGAATCTGGTCAAGAGCGACAGAAAAACCCCATTAAAAAAGCAGATCACTGCTATGTTCAAATTATGTAAAAATGGTGAAAACAATGGCAAATATCTGTAAAATGATGATTTTTTTGTCTGATTTAAATACATTAAAGTGAGTAATTTTATGATTACACGCTGTAAAAAAACAATGACTATTTGTAAAAATACAATTTTTGATGTGGACATTATTTTTAGTTTTGGCATGTTTTGTTTTGTTGGTTTTTTTTTTTTACAGTTACCATGTAAATTATGACTTTTTTCTGTGATTTTTCTACACAGATTCTATGTCAGAGCAGTTGGATGAGACACATTCATGTGGAAGATCATCAGTGGTGATGAGAGGTGAGTTTGTGGCTACCATCAACAGAAGAAACAACAGTTTTCACAGTGGAAGACCCCATCGTCTCCGAGACTGGATTAGGTGCGTCGGGAGCACGCCTTCTGTTTTCTTTCACACTATATTCATGTAGTTGTGCAGTGGGAATTGAAGCAACAGATTGTCTGGCAGAGTTCTTCTATAACGTCCTGACTGTCTGACTGTCAGCAGTAGAACATTTGGCACAAATGGAAGAAGTGTCCCATGATGGCATGTGAGTGTTTCATTGTGCATCCGGTAACAGCATTGTGTTTAGGTATGGGTTCTGTATCCACAACATTGCAATCACCACTCCTCACCCACCCTGCTTGCTAAATTTGGCTCCTGTGACTTCTTACTCTTTTCCAACATGATATTCAAGTTGAAGGTTCACTGTTTTGACACTGTTTAAAAGCTTCAGTGCCCATTGCATGTGAGCTTGACATGTTTACATAATGGGACTTCCACGGAGCATTAGAGGAGTTGTAGTAGTGCTGGAAGTGTCCTATCACTGCCCAAGGAGACAATTTTGAAGAGGATGTCGCTCCAAATTGAAGTCAGTTGTGCTTTTAGCTTTTGAAAGGCACAGTCTCACACCTCTGTTTTGTACCCCATATAGGGGTCTACACAAATCTGCCCTGATGGAGCCAAGCCTTACAATCACATAATCTGAAAACTGATTATAGATTAACACTGGAGCAAGCCAAGAACAAGGTCATAACAGTAATGGAATATTTTTGTCTGGGAGCAAACTGACTAGTTAGGGTTAGCATTGGACAAAACAAACAATAAACATATTTTCTCTATAATCTTTCACTAAACTGAACAATTCCTTGTGATTCATTGTTTTCTGTGCCCCTGTGATTACTGACCAATCTTTGCAGTGTCAGTGACTCAACTCAGAAAATGGAAGATCCAGACTACACTAAATAAACATTACAGTCTACGATTGGGATCAGAAAACCAGTTTGCGACACGCCTGCACACAAAGAAGACAAGCAATGAAGCTCTACACACTTATCTGCACGATCACTACAAGCTCTATTCCTCCTCTAGGTCTGGTTCACACAGTGACAAGAGCAGATACTAGCCTCTTGTCTTACCTTTTACCACCTTTCTTGTCAGGGGAGGCAAAAGTAGCGACAACAAACCCATTAGATGACTCACAACTTGTAGCAACTGTCACAGCACAACAGCAAAAAAAAAAAGTCTTCTAGTACAATAGCATTTCAGACCTAATCAATTATTGACTGGAGCTGTGCGAAGAGCACCCAGAGTTCATAGACTGAATGCTGCCATGCATAAAATAGTTCTATTTTAGTGTTGTCTTTCTGCGAGATGTTCTCCGCCACATATTGCTCATGACAGACACACTTGGGTTTCTGCTGCTGAGCCAACAGTGAGACATATAGTCACTCTTTCAAATTCAGATGTGCTTTCATTTGACAATACATGCTCTGATCTCTATCTTCTCTTGCATTGCTTTCACTTTTTTTTCCTTTTTGCTTTCCCTCAATCAAAACTTCTAGGTTAGAGAAGATGCAGTGGAGAAAGCTGAGAAAAAGCATTGAATTTTTGAACTTCAAACTTGGAGGATGAACGGAGGAGTGGCCGGCTCACGGGACCACAGAGATGAGATAACCTCGGATCAGCACTCCTGAATCACATGACTAATTCATAGCCGACAGCAACGCAGGAAAAATGATTCCAACAAAAAAGCAGTGATGAAGCCTTTTTACTGCAGACACGCTGTTCTATTAAAATCTGCACAGATCATTATTTTAAGGTGGAAGATGAGTCTCCAAATCCAGCTGCATATTAATGTGGCAGATTCACCCTTTGCCTAAATTAAATTCTGGTGCTGGTTATTGGCAGAATATCTCCGGGATATTCCTGAATTTATTATCCCGGTTCGTTGAATTTCCCTAAACCTGTCACATCTAGATTAAATTCAGTTAGTGATTTCCTAAATTTCCTAGAAAGACTTTTAACAGCTTCAGAGAATATGCGTGCATATGCAAGTAGAGAAAATATATGCACAGTAAAAGTGCATCAGCACAGTTGGGCAACTTGTACTGATTCTATCATTTGTTTAACCCTGAAACCAGTGTTTGATGTCTTACTATTCGATTGCCTGACATTTTGGATTATTAAAAAAAACTTTTGCAGTCAAATCAAGCTAAAAAACATTGAATCTTTTTAATGATATGCATATAGATAGTGATCAGCAGGAATAAATAAGACATCAAATAGCATCTTATACCCAGAAATGTACATGTAGCACCACTTACTGATTTTTCTAAATGTTAAAATGCATTAGACTGGAATTTTTCCATTAGAGGTGATATATAAAGCTTGTTCCTAAACACCAGCGAGTCAGAAAAAATCTCACCAATGACGGCTGAACCACTTTATCGTCACATTATTTTTAGTTTATATCCTGCTGCTATGATTTTCTCATGGTGCTACTTTTGCTTTATATTTTTCCAAGGGATCAAAATATAAGGATATAATAACTGTAGATGTAACAAGTGCTTTAAAAAAATAGCTAGTTTCGATGTTCTACAGTGACACTTAAGAGCCTTTAAACTCTTTGTAACCTTCCTACAAATTGGGCCTATTCAGATTAATTACAATTTTTTCCAGAAACTTATAACAATGACGGCTAAGTAAGAGAATGTAGACGCAATCTTTTTCTGACACAATTAGGGTGCTGCCATCTGCACTAAAACTGGCTTAATAAAACACGTCTTTCTGTGGCTGAGACATTGAGTTGAGTGGTAAGCCAATTACTTTTGAATGTAACCCTAAATTGGCCTTTTCGGAACAACCTTAAGTCTCAGTCTTCATGACGACAGAGACGCTTTGTTAATTCACATCAAAGTGGTTACTTTCCAATTACAGCCACAGCCATAAGTTCTGCGCCTCCGCCCCTCTCATTGTCTGCTCCACAACTAATAGTCTGAGTGGCAGAGATGGCTGGTTCGAATCCTGAAAATGGGAGTAAAATATAATTATGACCTTTCCTCAGGCACACATCAGGTAAATGGTAGCCAGGCTGACTGATGGGAACTTAGCTTTGTGCTTCTTGTGCTTTGCAGGGTAATGTCTTTGATGAGCAACTGCTTTTTGAGTGCGGCTGGTGTTTTTTTTTTTCTTTGTGTGTGTGAGTACAGACAGAGGCGTTTATATGTGTGTGTCTGCGTGTATCTATCTAAGTCCTAGAGCCACGGTTCATGGCCCTGGGAGGATGGATATGCCATTAGAGCTGGTGACACACACTCAAACCCTCATCGACTCACTATGGGAAATCGATACGGCTACGGAGTGAGCCAGCTGGATCCAGACGAAACAAGCCAGGCACACAGATAACACAACAGCAACAACAATCACAACAGGTCCAGAAGAGGTGCTCAATATCATATAGAGTATGATGCTGCGGCACTGAACCTACAGCCAGACGGTAAACAGTTTGTTTGATGAACAACACAAAGTGGCACGAGATGGTGTTCAAGGGTCCTTATCTAAATGTCAAGAGGTCCATGTTGAATGAGAATATACTCTGCTGAATCCTACGTTAACCTACACACAAAGGGTGAAACACGTTCAAACAATCACTAAACACTTAATGTACAAACACACACACACTTGAATACAAATACTGACCGACTGTGCGGTTTTGATGGCCACAAAGCGGTGGTTCCCTTCCTTCCCGCAGACGTAGCCGAAGGCTCGGTGGTCCGTGATGTCCTTGGCAATGTAGGAGATCTCGTGGACCGCATGGTGGTGTTGGAGGACCTGCAGCAGGATATGACACAGGAAGACGGGGTTTTTGATGTGCAGAAACAGAACACTTTAATGTCTTTTATTTCAAATTACTGCTTAAAACCCATTTGTAGAGATTTGCATTAAAGTAATGTAGTCTATTTTAAATGTTTATATTTTTCTCTTTTACCAATTTTTATCTACTTATTTACCTAATCATTTTATTTATTTACAATTAATATTATTATTTCTACTGTTGTTTAAATGGTAAATTTTTTTTGATTTTTTTTTACTTTCAAATGTGTCATTGTTGGTGTTTTCATTAATTTATTTGAAGCATTTGGTATTTGTTGTATTAATTTATTTCATATATCTTTTGTGATTTCTAACTATTTCCATTTGTTTGTTTCTCATCTGTTTTTCTTTCTTTCTGCTCAGTGGTCTTCCCGAATATTGTCTTTTTTTGGCTTGTCTAAAGCATTTTATCTGTTTTTAAAAGATGCTATATATATTAAGTTATTATTACTGTTATTGTTATTTATTCCTGAGATATTTCACATTCTTTTATGATTTTGCAACCTAACCTATCTAATAAATAAAGTCATGTTTTTTAGGCTAAAAGCAGTTTTCAGTTAACCATTTCACAACATTATAATCAGAGCTTTTAACGGCATGTGGCCAGACCCTAAAGCCGTGTGTGCTCTGGATGCATTATTCCTGCATGTAACCACGCTGCATCTGAAAATCGCCTGCATGGTGGGCGGGTCACTAGCAGGACACTCCATGGTCACATGACAGCACTTTCAGCTTGAGAGTCTGGCGGATGCGTCGGACCAACACGGTGGCTCCGCTGTAAACTTTCTCTTTTATTTCGAGAGTGGCCCGCTGAAGCTCAGGTGCTGCCATGTGACCTAGTAGTGGCCCCGCTAGTGACCGTCCACCAAGCGGGTGATTTTCAGATGCAGCACATTTACATGCAGGAAAAACGCATCTAGTGGACACCCAGCTTAATTCCCCACTGTTGCTAGTGAATGTCAATAGAAGCAAATGAATGATGTCATAGGCCAAAGCCAACATCCTATGTCATCAAGGGACGCTGACATCAGCAACCCTGCCACCCAATATTTATGTTGCTGTGTAACTAAACTTAATTTTCATTCATGTTTAGAAAGAAATGTATTTGCTCTCTGAAAGGTAAGATTGTGTCGTAGTAAGAAAGTCTTCCAGTACAAAGGAGTCACAAAATATGCTTAAAATATGTCAGCTTAAGTCACTGACAGGACACTGCAACCCATGTGAGACCATTATAACTTCAGTGTTGTTTTTACCATTTGCTTAGGTGTAAGCAACAAAACTACCTGGCTAAGATAAAGTAAAATATCACGCTTGGTTAATTTTAGGGTCATTTTCTGGGTTACCAGTTCGATGAGTCCCACCACACTTTATATAGAATTTGGGTAGCGGACAGCGGTGACAGTAAAACAATAGAATATATGCCAAAGATTTTTGAATTAAAAAGTATTTGCAATATGACACAAGCAAACATAATGTGGCAGAAAATATGCTTCCCTCAAAATGTAATTAAGAATGCTGTTTGGTTGTACAGGAACGTAATTTTTGGAGATATAACTGGACAACAGAGTTTAATCAATGAACACTAACATTTTATGTTTAAACATAAAACGACTCAGAAAATGTTGACGTGACTCATCTCACAGTGGTCCTGGTACTGTGCCAGAAGAAACACTGATCCAACATCTTTTTCAAGACTGATGCACATAACAACACTTTGCTCCTCAATAGTAAAATGTTAAGAACTTAATGAAAAGAATGTTTTCATGAACTAACTGAAGCAGCTAAGTTTCCGGTGTACAACAATCTGGGATCTGAAAGTTTGGAGCATGATGTCACTCAACCACAGATTCATGTACACTTTTACAAAAACTTGTTAAAAGCAGAGAAAAAAAATCCATACAAACTCCCCCACTTGCAGACACAATAGCAAGAGACCTTGTATCCTATATTAAAGTGTTAAGCTCTCCTGCCCTCTCTAGTTTAGTCTGGGTGCCGAGTGCCAAGCTGGCATTGCCCATGGCAGATGGCACTGTTTTTCCTGAGGACGGAGGGGGGATCAGTGACAATCACTGCTCGGCAAGCTGTCGACTTGATCACTTCATCTGTGCCCTCACTCACAACACACACAAACACATCTTAATGTGCAACAGCCCTCTGTTAAGTCACACTAAATGTCTGCTTTGTTGTTATTGTCTGTGCCAGCTGCATGCTGGGAGCAGAGACACACAGTCAACATAATGACCCAGTAGCCCTTGAGTGCATGCTAGGGGTTGCAGCTCTATACATCAGAGGCTAAACTCACATCTGCTGCTCTCTGATGCTACTCCAGAAGTGAGACGTGGCAGAGCGGAGTGACACCAGCTAAACATGGGGCCACTGACACACACGCAAACACACACTCACTCACACTGAGAGCCTCAGCAGAAATAGATAATCATTGAATGAGTCGCGTCTTCTAAATGTAATAATTGGAGTAATGATTATTATTATCACCTCTGACTGACTTGAAAATGACAGATAAGACAGTGCATGTGCACACACACACGGCACCTAGACACAAACACAGACACACACTGAGCTCATTTGCAGAGGTTATTGAATTATCTCCGGGTGGGTGGTGAGGTGACAAAGAGGGACTCGGATTCAAAGAGAGCAGAGAATGAAAAGGCAGCAGAAATTCAATTGCTCTACTTCGTCTGGGTGGCAAGAGCCGTCGAGACAGTTGGAACAGTTGACATATGTAGACCAATGTGGTGTTTGTAGGGCCGATACTAATTATTGGTAGTCTAGATGACCGATTACTAATATTTGGATGCACATTTGCAGTAAAAATGACAATTTTGGTGTCACATGTCTTGGTGTAGAATGTACAAACTCCACACAAAACTTTGTTGGAATGCAATTTTTCAAATGTTGTTTTGCATATGTTTAATTAAAAGAGCACTATTCAACATTTCTCCCATCAGTGTTGACAGGTTGTTACTCGTGACAATTGATTTAACCTTGAAAGACTTTTGATATTTTCTGATTTTGAAGTGGCCAGAAGTGACTTGGAAAAAGCAATACAATACCATCACTGAGAGAGAAATCCAACAAATCCAAACAGCTCCCTTTGATTAAGAACTTGGCAGCAGTGAGAAGAAAAAAAAAAACTTCAGAACAGGAGGAAATCTCTGGCAATACTAGGCTGAGGGCGGGTAGGAGGTTGGGAAAAGGACACCAGAAACATACAGACAATAAATAAACACCGGGATGGTAAATAGGGCCAAATAAAGACTAAAAGTAGCCTATGGATTCATGCAAACATACAGACTCATGCAAACTTCTGATGGAGATGTTAAAATCTTGAACTTTCAAAGCATCAAGAGTTCAAATTTGGGTGATGATGAGATAAGCAGAATAGCTGCGTTCTTCTGAATTAACCGGAGCTGGCAGAAACATTTGCCATTATAATCCCTCCACCCACAGGCTCTACTGTAAACGCTGTTTGCATCGACTCGCATACTTAAAGCTGGAACAATCTATCCGGAGCTCATCTACAGACAACTCTGCCAACAAGTCTGTGACACGTTGGTGTTGCTGGTGTGTTTTTGCGGCGCCACTCTGGCTAAACTTTGGGTGGAATAGTGAGATCCAGTCCCGGGAGGGGAAGGCTGCCGGTGCAGCCAACGAGTCTGGCAGCTTCAACTGTCAGATGTTGCTCAAAGTTGTTTAAATAGATGCGCTCTCCCTGGGGAAGTTGATTGTTTGCAAAAACAGGTGGGTGTATCCAGAAAGTCGATACTGGCTGTGTAGTCTCCAGCACTATTGATATGCGCTACCGGTCCCCCTCTCACAATCTCTCCCACACACACACACACACACACACACACACAGTGTAGGCGTCTCTGAGGGACTGTGGGCAGCATGCCCTTCAGCCCTTCAGCCCTTCAGCAGTCGCTGGCCACTGAACCAAGATATTCCCTGTTATGCTGGAAGAGGGGGGACAGAGGAGTGGCAGCAGGATACTGTCTGTATCTCCACTCCGATCTTCACATCTCTTTCCTGGAGGGGAGACGTCATTAGGGGGGCTGCATGGAGGCTGTCCGGTCCCCAGCCAGTGGGACGGGACTAAGACTGGCTTTGAGGTTTAATTAATTCCTTGCAAGCGGAATGACTGCTGGGGTTACTGAGAGTGAGCTCTAAGTCAGTCATGGCATGCTTAAGCTGTACTGTACCTATAAATACTGTGTAATAATGAATCCCTCTAAGTCTTTAAGACAAGACTAAAGCCCCAGCTCTTTACTGAACACCTCTGCACTATCACACTTGAACTTGCTTTATGGCACTTATCCAGGTTGTTTTCTCCTGACTAGATCCTTGTTTGTGCTGTATCTACTCTCAGATATATGTCGCTTTGGATAAAAGTGTCTTCTAAATTAAACCGTAGAATTGTAATAATTTACACTGTGATACTGAATTGGCTGGAATAAGTGACCAAAAGAATGAAGAAATGCTCCTATGGGCCAGCACAAACACAAAATTTCTAAGACTTGTTAAAGTAGGTTGGCTTCCACTGTGAAGGAGCCACAAAATCCACTTAAATATTACAACATAAGTCACCAACAGGACAGGACATCCTGTGTGAGGCCATTATTCTGTGTAGTTTTCTGTTTGCTTAGGTGGCTTAGGCACCAAAAATACCTGGCCAAGCTGAGGAACACATCATGCAACGACTGACAATGATAGCTTCTTTGAAGCTTGTTGAAGTTAAGTCACCAAAATTACTGGTTTAGGTTTAAGAAAACAGCATGATCTAGGTTAAAATATACAACATGACTAAAACATCTCCTCTATATATAATATATGATTGTTTGGCTGAAAAGAGGACGACAGTAAAGCAGTAACTTTGATACACTAAAGATATGATGACTTGAAATGTATCTGTGATGGGTCACAAGCAAACGTAATGTGGCAGGTACACACGAATACTTGTTACACAGAGCTGGACATCAGAGATTAACCCCTGAACACTTGTATTTATTTTAAACATTAAATTTTATTCTAAAAATGTTGACTTAATTCACCTCTGGTTGTCCCTAACAGTGGTGCTAGTACTGTGCTAGAAGAAACATTGATTGAACTGGTTGGAAAAAGTGGCCGGAAGAAAGAAGAAATACTACTACGGTCCTGTACAAACACAAAAGTTGCCAGCTTTACAAGAGTTTTTGTTATTTTCTGACCCTTTTCTGTTATTTAAGTGGCCAGAGGTGAGCTGGAAAAAGCAGCACACAGAAAAGTCATTATTTTTACCCCAGCTACTCGACTCCCATCTCTTTCAGAAAGCAGGCAGCATTCAGAGATGCCTCATTCTTTACATAATTGTTCGTGTTGGAGAGTTTCTGTGTAAAGGCATTCATGTCATGACCTTGGTGAACCTTAATTCTACTTGTCGCCATGTGTTTTCTCTGAGGTTCGCTGTGTGTCTTTGTCTGGTGACTGGACGGTTGTGAGAGCTGGATGTACAGAGGTGACCTCTTTTAATACGCTCTTCTCCAATGTTGATCAAAGGCATAAACAGAGATCAAAAGCAAGATGCACAATGTTGTCTGTACAGGAATCAAAGACATTCATTTACTTTATTATATTAAATGAATACATTTATTCAAGAGCAACCTGCAGGTTGACTTTTATCAATAAATATATACTTAATATTTCTTGGAAATGGTTGTTTGATTACCGCTTGATTTTTATGAGCCATAATGAAAGAAATACGGATGAAAAAGTCAACATTTTAAGCAATGGGTCCTATCATGTCACATTTGGGAGTGGCTGTGATTTAGAAAGTTGCTATGCACTTTACAAGTTTTCATCACAGTGATTTTTGTGGTAGTACAGGTTGCACAGATTTCAACCTGCCTAAATATCTACTCTACACGTTCCCTAAGAACAGAGTGAACTTTCCTGGACCAGTTTTGTGTAGGTGAAGAATGGAGGCTTCCCTGCTGCATCCAACCAAACACGTGATCTTGTGCAGCACTTATGTTAGACTGGACTAACATATTCATTGAGGTACGATGGAGTGCCAGATGAGAAGACTAAACCAGAACTGTGTGAGACTAACAGCTGGTTCGGTTCCTTCAGAACACATCTGCTTCAGGCCTGCCATCAACAGCAGCTACAGATTGATATGTAAGTACTGTCAGTCATCTTCAATGTTCGCAGACGTCTACATTAGTCAGCTCTCTACCACATCTCTTTCTATGTTAGACATGTGGGATATAACTAATACCAGCTGATCTTTGCACATTATCAAAACTCCAGTACTAAACGACCAATACTAGTTCTGTGATAGAAAGGTTTGCTGTAGATGTAGAATACATACAGCTTTAATATGTAATCACTTAAAGTTTAATTCCACCTCATTTCAACCTAGTATATCTCCTTTTAATTTGGATAAAGTGGCTCTATAAGTCATGCCAACTTTGCGCTCTTCACCTCCGCTGTACAGGTTCAGGGAAACGAGGAGTTGCACCAAACGTAGTACGATTAGTCTCTAGGTGTGATTTTGTTGTAGCATCTTAAACTAACAATATGAGACAAGAATCTAAAAACATTAATTCGATAATGAGCCCATTTGATATACAGGAGTAAATTTTAACCAAGCAGAAACCTCTGAAGCTGCAAAATGAAGCCAATACAGAAGTACAGTACCACAAATGGCCACTAGAGGCTGCTCTTAAAAGCAAGTCAATCCCCATTGACCCTCATGTTGAAACACTGAAATTGACAGTAGAAAAAAACTTATTTACAGCCTGGTACAAAAACAGTTCTGGTCTCTATATCTAATTTCTCTCTTTGTGTTCGTACAGTCACTGCCATGGAGGATTCATCCATTTTTTAAATACAATACAACAGTACAGTTTACAGTGGCAACAGCCCCTCTCATGCTGTATACATGATAATTCTAAATGTTAGTACAGTTGTGATAATAGTAGCATGTGTCGTTGAGAGATTTAAATATTTAAGCAAATGGTATCTCTTCTTAAATTTTCAAATTTAAATTTAATAGTATGCCAACATATTTCAAATTAACAATAATTTTAAGTTTTTCTCAATTTAACATCATATCAAGCGTCAGTATTTTTAGAAAAATACATGTAGACAGTTTAATGTGCAGACGCAAAGAGGATGCATTCAGCCACGAAGAGATATTTTTGTTCGCTAGTTATATCAACATACTAAGCAGCATCATCTACATATATTTACAACTGAACTGAAGGATAAGTTAAGCCAATGATTGGATCAGACAAGCCAGATCAGACTTAATCAGACAGTATGACTGCGGTTTAAGGGTCTGGTATGCACAGAAGCAGTAACAGAAAGGATGCTCATGCGCTGATAATCTCCTACCTCAGCTTTAGATGTCTGAACACGTTTTTTATCGTACACTATCCTTGTATTCCCGAATCCAGTGAGACTCTTCTACTGCTTCCTTGCCTTGTCCTCGGTGTAGAAGGTGAATGATGAAACTATGATGCTTCACTGAGAACAATTCCCATTTGACTCACAGCTAATCCCCTCAAGGTTCACCCTCCGTTCATCTCACTCTTTGATCTCAACCCCCTTTTCATTCCCCTGTCCCCTCCTTTTAATTAATATTGCAAATGTAGTTTGTCAACATGCAGTGACATCTGATAGGATCCCAGTTGAAAATACGGAGGAGTCTGGCATCATATGGCAGCATACTCTGTTTTTTTTTTTTTTTTTTTGCATAGTCTTTCCTGTTGGCTGAACAGGCTTAATTTGATAGCCTCGACTTAACTCTCCAAAGGAGCAGCAGTCGGACTGACGAGCTCAGCCCTTCACCGATGCAAGTTCTTGACCCGACGTTGTGCAGTGGCCCCACTGAGACTGGCAAAAAGGGCTGAAGAGGTTACTGCACACGTGTCTACGCATGTGTGTGTCTTGTGCGAGCAGCTGACAGAAAGAGAGACATGCTGGCCTGCCCTCTGTTAGATTAATGTCTCCCTTCTTCTTCTCCTCCATCTCAAGCACCACCTCCCTCCATCCCGCACGACCTTCCCTCCTCCAAGAGAGAGGCCATCCATCCATTCGTTCACCCATACATCCATCCGCCCATCTGGCTGACTGATGCACAGGAGGGGAATGAGACTGTCAAGATCCCTGAACCTCAGCAGAGTCATTCTCTCTTTCTGTCTCTCTCTTCCTCCCTCCCTCCTTTGCCATTAGGAGTGGTTGAAGGACTGATAGTAAGGACTGCATATCTCTATACTTAATATTAATGTGCGGAGACAGAGGACAAGGTCTCCCTGTAGAGAGCTTTACTTTGACATATGCTCACTGATTCTCCACGTATCCCTCTAACTCTGTATCAGTCTGTCTCCGTCTCTCTGTCACATCATTCCTCTATCAGTCTTTTTCACATCCTTGTTTCCTCTCACCTTCTCTCTCTTGCCCTTTTCTACAGCTTCACCTCTCTGATTCTCTACTTTTGCATCCATGTCTTATTTTTTTCTCTTTATCCCACTTTCATTGAACAAATTTAGAAAAATGAAGAAGGGGGATGAGCCTAAGGGTTATGAGGGTTATAAAGGGAGGCTTGTGGAATTAGCCTGGTGATAGATGAGTGTGGCTGCATCCAATATGGCTGCCATGTGGGTGGCCACTGCTTAGTGCGTCCTGCTAGTTGAGGCACTTTTGACTTACTGCTGGTTGCACATGCACATATTCAGTGATATCCAAGCTGCTGCCGAGGTGTAAATCTTCGGCTTACCATGTCAGCCGCTAAAGTTAGATGCGGAGCAGTGAGCTTCATCCCGCATCTAAACCACACTACGCTCACAATGAGACCCGCTCACAGTCACACAGAACAGAGCGAAACTGACGGCTCACGCTGCATATTTACGCAACATAAACAACAACAGATGCTGTATTATGTTTTAAAAACAAGGCTGTTCTGCTCCAGCTGCCAAAACGAATATAAAAACCTAACATGCACGGAGGATCTTTGCTGGGCTACAACGAGCAAACAGAGCCAAGCACCTTAAATCGATTTTTTGCAAAGACAGATTTTTTTTTACACGTTTCTGGAATTTAATGGGACTCTAATTCTCCATCATTAAAACAAAAAGAAGGGACAATGGCCTGTTTAGTGACCAGAGAGCCCATATACTGGCAAGGGTGAGCGTTATACGTCTTGCTCAAGGATACAGTGACAGGTATGGCCACTTGGGGAATTGAACCACGATATTACATGTCAGAGGATCCTTGAGGAAGAACATTTAAAAAGAAATCACCTGGCACTTGTGGTCACTTTCCCGTGAGCTACAAGCACCCTGAAACAGTATTCTAATAATTAATTCTGAGTTGCCCACTGAGTGCCCTCTGTTTATGACTGCTCCTATTGTCATGAATCTCTGAGATGTCAAGAGAAGCCAAGAAAAAGTCCTGTATGTTTACAGCTTTTTGTTTTTGCAAGGATTCAAGCTTTTATCAGACACTGAGGAAAATGCTTTGCAGACTAACTGACAGAGAAAAAGACACAACAGCCACAACATTAAAACCACTGACAGATGAATTGTATAACATTGATCATCTCATTAAACTGCAATGCTCTGCAGGGAAACCATTCATGTTGGTGCTGCTTTGACCACCGAAACCAGAACAAGACTTCTCCCATGGCAACGGCACCCCCCAGCAGGACAATGCACTCTCCAGCACACCAAAAAACTGCTTAGAAATAGTTTAAGGAGTATAACAAAGAGTCCAAGGTGCTAATTTGGCTTCAAAATTCCCCAGATCTCAATCTGACTGAGTATCTGTGGGATGCGGCAGAACAAGCCAGAACCACTGAGACCTCACCGGCAAAACCCAAAGGATCTGCTGCCAACGTCCTGCTGTCAGACACCACAGGAGACTCCTACAGGTCCTGTATCCATGCCCTTATGGGTCAAGGCTGATTTTGGCAGCATGAAGGGCATCTATCCAATATTAGGCAGGTGTTTTTTTTGTTGTGGCTGTTCAGGGTATAAATTTGAAAAAAAAAAGAAAAAAAATCCGTGGAGAATGATAGCAGACGGACAGTGAAGTCTGTACAGATCCCATCGGTCAGCCAGAAAAGGAGCCATGTAAGATGGAAAATGTATAATCCTGCAGCATAATATGAAACCAGCGTTGCCGCTGTTTGCATAGAGGCAGACAATGGGATAGCCATGTTCTCTCATCTACTGAGGCCTTGTTCTCAGGGTTTCAATTAGGGCCTCCTGATTTCCCCAGGGGCCCCTCCCTCTCATGGAGATGCCTCATTAACAGAGGAAACACAAATGCGCACGCACACACAGAAAATGCTGCATGCAGGAGCACACACACATGCACTCACACTCACACACACACACACACACACACACACACACACACACACACACACACACACACACACACACACACACACACACACACACACACACACAAACAAACAGGCCCACATTTGTTTCAGAGCTTACCCCTGACTTCTCATCAAAGATCTTGATCCCTCCAAAGGAAACGGTCAGAAACACCTTCTGTTTGTGTTCGCCTTTAGACCGCGCTCCTGCAGCTATGCCCTGAGGATGGAAAGACACACACAAACACCGACGTGGAGAAAACAACCATGTTAAAGGCACAGTAGAAACACACAGAAGGCGTCAAGGAAATGTCCATAAGGAGCCTCTCCTCTGCATCTAAAAGATCGTTTCCTTGTTGAATTATTCATTTTTCTATTACCTGTCAATAACTGTCAATTAAAGTCTTTCTGCTAAATCAGATGCAAACAACATGCATTGGCATTCCCTTAAAATCAGTCAGTTTACAGTGACAGAGAGAGAAATTCATTCACTTTTTCCACCTACAGTGACCTCAGTTGTCCTTATGATTGTTTGTGTGATCATGAATTGGAAAAACTTTTCCCTGAAACTCAAGTACTAAATTACAGCTGATAAATCATGCACCTGCATACACTGCCTGGTCCAACAAAGAAGTAAGACTACAATAAAGAATACATTTATGAGTAATGGCAGAAACATACATTTTAGGGGCACACACACAGTATTTTTAACTAGGAAAAAAGATTGGATTCTGATATTTGGAGTTATCTGAAGTTAATTTACACTGTTGCTCAAACATTGTATAGCTACTTTACATTACACTATGGCAACTGCAATAGTAATTATAGAATTGGGAAATCGATTCTGATGAGGAATATTGGCACTGAAAGCCCCACCCTGCAAATCTGACACGATTGGTTTCTTGGGTTTGCTATGCACGAAGCCCTAAAAGCCTAAATCTGTGTTTCTGTCATCAGTAGCTACACTGTCAAAACTCTAAGCCTTGGTGCTGACTCCTTATTGTGCTCTATATATGTTTTCTAGCATATATAAAACACCAGAGGGGCATGTCACCAGGGTCAAAAAACTTGATTTTGACAGAACAACTTCTGGCAAAATCTAATTTTTTGACCTTTAACATAGAAACATAAAAAACATTCATCAAACAACTGTCTACTGTCAAGCTAGGTTTGCTTTCTTGCTGCTTTGTTATTGTATATCTTAGAATATTGAAAGGCATTATGGAAAATGTCATCTCCCGATAACACGTGCTCTTGAGCGCACCGAACATATAATGACATACTACAACTGTATCCAAGGCTGGAAGTCCCCCTTAACATTCCCCCCTCCTCCATTTGCATAGATGAGTCACAAAAGGACAAGAAAAGAGCGGCGCGAGACCACAGTGATGAAGGAGTCGGGCGAGGAAAGGGAGGAGCTGTATGAGAGAGGAGGTGGAGAGATCAGAGAAAAAGACTTGATGGATTTCCTGTCTGAATAAATGAGGAGGAGGGGAGCTGTTTGATCAATGAGCTGTCTATCCTGTTCTCACCCTTACAGGTCTCCGCTAGATAGAGTTTTCACCACACGTAAACAAAATGTAATTTTTTTTCATTTCAATATCTCCTGCAGTATGAGTTAAAGGACAATTAATAATTAAAAGCTAGTCTTCACGCTGAGGCTCTTTCAGTATATATTTGTGGAGAAAAAAAGCTAAATCTAGGCTTTGTTTAAAGATGTGACATTTGAGCAGCATTTCTAGTGTAACAGAAACTAGAAGTTGGCTTTTCATATGCACATTGCAATCAATTATTTCCCAAAACGAGGTTGTTCATTAGGACTTTATTTATAAATGAATACAAATGGCCTATTTCTCTTCATCTTTATTCTTGCTCATCTCTCTCTCACCTATCATCCAAATTATTCCCCTCCTATATGTGATCTCCTCTCTGCTAACTGCCCCATCTGTCTACCTCTCCCTCTAATTGTTCCTGTCCTTGCAAATGAGACATTCACCCCAATCCCCTTCTCATCCATATGGCTAACCTCCCCGCTTCCTCTTTCACTGATCATTGTCGTCCCAATAAATTATATCATCCCTGTTTTTTCTCTACATCTTTCTTCCTCCACTTCTCTCCTCTGGCAATTTGCATAGAAAAACTGCAACAAACTCCTCATGGATGCACATACACACAGAGGCGCATTTATGCTGCGATGTACGAAAATGTTGAACTTTAGAATATGCATGAAGTCGAACTATTCATGGACCGAAAACTGCAATGGCGATTGATGTTCAGTGGGTTTTTATGGGTCACAAAGCTTCATGTAGCTGTTGGCGCTGACGTCCTCCAGAGTTTGTGATTTCATGCCACTAGCAAACTTTTTGTTTGTAGCGAGCTTTAACTCTCTGACCCTTAAAACCGGTCGGCAAGTTTAATAAAGTAAACACAAAAAAACATTTAAAAATATCAAAATTATACTATTTATCAGAGCTAGAAACTGTAAAAACAGAAGAAATATTTGATTTTCAACTTTCTGACAGCACTTGAACTACTCATCTGTGGAAAAAATCGCCTAGTTCTAGCTTAAAAGTGTAATATTGCATGAAAATCGTTTTATTCTACATGTTTCAGTTCTGAAAATTGAACTATTTACTGTAATAAGATCCCATAAAAAATAGAAAATTCTGCACTCCTCAACAGAACCAGGAAGAAATTACTGAGTCAACTGCAAACAGTCCTGTGACAAAAATTCAAGGACTTTTAAGCTGAACTAGGCAGAACTGCACGGTGTGTACACAATGAACCGATAACAAGTAAGTATGGAAACAAATTAAAGAGGTAAGCAGTAAAATATCTATAGTATACAGAGTCACCATTTGTTGCCAGTATCAGTAACAGATGCGGTCACTTGGAAAATGTTGTACATGTTGATTCCAGGTTTTTTCAATTTGTACAAAATAAGTATTACAATAATTCTAACTTTAGTTTTTTTTTAGGATTTATAAGTTGCACAAAAGACGTTTTTTATTCTATCTGCATCTAGCCATGCTTGTGCCGTTTCCATAGAGGCATATGTCTTTACATTGCAGTGAAAAGTCAGTGTAAGGAACAAAAACACCCCAAAACTGCTTGGAGATCAGAGAGTTAAGCAGTAAATTAAAAGAACAACTTAATTCCTAATTTGAGTTGCATCAACAGAAGAAAAAGAGGAGGAGAAAGACTTTTTTCTTACCTTGAGCTTCATCATCGAGTCCTGACAGAGTTTGTCTCCACGGGCGGCAGTAACCTCGTCCAGGCCGATGAGTTTGGCCTTGTAGCGGACGCCATCGCCCTTAAAACGCCTGATGAGAGCTGCCTCGCTGCGATCCTGCCCTGCGGACACACACATACACACTCAGTCTGCAGGCCACAGTACATCTTCAAGTCAAGGACCTCAATCTACCTCAGACCAAGTGCTATTACCTCGGGATCATCAATCACACGGACCACAAAAGACTTCAACAGTAATCTTTCTGAAAAACAACCGTGGTACAGGTCAAAGTAGGGATGTTAGCAACATCTTGTTACGCGGCTAACTCGGATCACAGACACTGAACTGTGGTATCACGTGAATGGCACAAGTCAATATACTCGCACACATGAATCGATGATGTTGAGCAGGATGAGCTGAAACTGTGGCTCGTCTCCTCTTCAGCCATTTCTCCTACAAAATAATGGTGTGACATTTCGCTCTTATCTCCCCGTCTCCTGCAGTACTCCCTCTCTGCTCACTTGCCATTGTGTACCAGATTGTCGGCATTGTGCGCATGCATTAGTGAGTGTCGGCGATGGCGCGCATGTGTTGACCTTGCTCTTGTCCAGGAAGTCTCTATGTTATCTCCTGCATTCCACTTCACACCCAGCACAGAGCAGCAGAGAGCAGCAGGAGAGTAGCTACTCATAAGGCTAAACTGGCTCTCTTTGTGCCTTGCTCTTCCATTCTGTTTCTCTATCTCTGACCTGCAGTGTGCAAACATTTCATCATCGAATTTCTGTGCAGAGAAACACTAGTGCACCTCCCTGCATTGTGTCTTTGAGTGTGTGTGTGTGAGTGAAACACTGCGAGAGTGATAGCGAGAGGGAGAGGCATAATGATAATGCAGCATATTCAGATAATATATTGAGGCATTAGTTCTGTACTCCATAACAGCGTGACTCTTGGAAGGTCATAGTCGGAGTGATGGAGAGGTCCCACTCCTCCTTTCCTCGTTCTTCTACACTCCCTCCATTCACACCAAGTCCCTACAGCATTGCAGCATAATAGATGCGAAGCCTTTAACCACAGACGAGCGCATCATGTTGTGTGGCGCTATTGACTCATTTTTGTCCAACTTTATTCTTCCACCTGCCTCAACTTTGCCTGCTTGCCCCTTAACTATACACATCTGCATCTGCATCCGCTAAATCATACGGACACAGATTTTTAGGGGTTGGAGAATCCCTTTAAAGTCACAGATTCAACCTTGGAGAACAGGCAAACTCCAAAGATGGTCGACCTGTAGATTTAGCTTATGAGGTAACATTGCTAACCTCTGCACCATTGTCCAACCCTTCAGCTCTCCAGCTAACCAACTTCAATCAAATTGTAAAACTACACGTCACAAGGGCAAATTGTAACACTACAATAGTTGAAAACAGTTGCCTATCGTACAGCAATATGTACTTCACTTAATAAGACGGTTGTTTGATAAAATGTTTAATAGCTCCATTTAAATGCATTTGATGTAAACTGTCATGAAAAAAACAAAACAAAAACTCAACCTCCAGGCGGGCTCCCTCTCATGAACAGCCTGTCACAGCTTGATAATGGAGCCCTGTGGCTGCATGCAGGTCTTCCGAGGAGCGCTAGACCTCCACTGGTGGAATCTGCAACCAGCAGGGAGCAACATTTGCCCTTGTATGTGCAAACAAGATCCGTCACTTCAGCACGTTCCATTCATGTCTATGTAAGCAGCCCTGCAATGCATTCTGGTAGCACTTGGTAAGATTTCGAGAGGCAGAGTTGTTATGTTTACCACTCCTAATTTGCACAAAGTTGACGTCACAGCTACCTTGTGCAAATGAAAGGGTCTGGCTGCCACTCTACATCGCTTGAAACTCCCGAAAAACTTTTAAATGTAGAGGTTTTGATCGGAAACGAAGAACGATTTAGCAGATGCATGCCTCAAATGTTTCTCGAAACACATTTTGGTGAACTGTTTTTGTAATATAGATGAAAGTTTCCAAATGAGCCACCATGTTTGTCTGGTCTGAAATGTAGGAGCAGACAGCCCATGATTTAAACGTTCGCCCAATAAGGTGCAGACAGTGTTTGCACAGTTGTTGCAGGATGCAGTCTGTGTAAGAGTCTTGTTGTAGAGCACCTTTTAATCCTCTATAGAGACGGTGCCTAGTTGTACACCTACCAAGCATGCAAATGTTGCTGCTCCTGTGGACACATACCATTAGATGGGCTTTCCACAACTTTGTCCCAGACCACCTCCACCTATTTGAAGCACTGACCACAGAACAGTTCCGAGGATCTTCAGGATTTCTGTCATGATGCACATGGAGGCAAGTGCGGGGTCCTAGTTCAGTAATTCAGCCACATATGTATAAACCAGACAGTGATTCTGAAGAAGAGAAACGACACATAAAGCCCCACCCTGCAAGTTGACAGGATTGGTTCCTTGGGTTTGTTACATTTGAAACCCTGGAAGTCTCAATCTGTGTTTTTGAGACTAACATGCGTACACTGCAGTTTCAAGGTGGAAGCCACTGTACTGACTGCTTATTTCACCCATTACGTGTTTTCTAGCATATAAAAATCACCATATAGAAATGTTAACAAGGTTAAAAAAAGGTCTTTCCCGGAGGGGGTCTTTAAAGAGATTTAAGGCTGGAAAAGGCCTCATTATCACAGAATACAGCCAGATTCTCATGGTGGGTTAGTCCTTGTGATAATAGCCCTCGCTGTAAAAACCCTCAAATAGCAAATTTTCTGAGTCCAAGGCTGCCAGAGATCATGTTTGCGAATATTCATTTGTCTGAGAATTCTTGTCCCGCGTGAAGGAAAGATGGGCACATGCATCACTTTATTTTCCATTGATTAAAAAAATAACACCCACACAGAGAGAGAGGCACACAAATATGGTGTGGATGAATTCATGCCTCTGAATCATTGAACAAACACACAATCAGTCTTACTCGGAGTAAATCACGACTGTCTGCCTCAAAGTCCTGGGAGACAAAGGAGCTGAAGAATATCTGTCCTTATTTTAGAGAGAGTAAGAGCGAACAGCTTTCTATTGTGTCGCGTCTCAGTTGGGCTGAGATGAGAGTGAATGATTAAACCACCAGAGGACTGTTCTGTGCAACGATTAAACGTACGTCTGAAGACATTTAAATATTGCCTTCATTAAAATTGAAACAGTCGCGTGAAACGTGTGTATTGACGAATGCGCATAAACATTCACCAATATGTGCATTCTCATACATTTGCACAAAGCAAACATAACAGAGTCTCTTGTAAAAACATCAGAGCGCTGATGCTCAAGAACTCCAGAATACCTTTAAAGTTGTACTTGTAAATGCAGAATCATCACAAACAGCATTTCAACGTGTGTGTGTCTGTCTGTCTGTGGGGGGGTTAATAAAAAGAAAAAAAACTTATGCTTATGCATCCTAACCTTATCCAAAGTAAAGTGCGTATGTCATTTGTCAGGCTGAATATTCTTGAAATTTGTAAAGTATGAAAACATCTACAACATTTCCATATCATGGTATGCCTGTAAAATTCACCAAATCTTGGGTATGAATCCAAAAAAAACTGTAATATAAATGACTTATCAAAGGAGAAAAAGGTGGCAGCTTGAGTATTTCTCAGTCATATCACGAAGTAAATTTAATGAAGGGCTGGAACAAGCTGATAATTTAGTCAGTGGAGAGTGACATGATTCAAAGTTAAAGCTATTTTAGGAAGACAAAAGAGGACACAATGTATAATACAAGCACAGGAGGCACAATGAAAAAAAAGCAAATTATTCTACAACGTTTTTCTGCTACTTGGTACAAAAAGAAAACTCTCACAGTTCTCATTTTCCATGAATAATCTACAAAAGAAATCTGTCTGACAGAACATAATTTACACCGAATCAAGGACTCTTGAATAGACCAATTCGCTATTTTTCACTTTATTCACAAGACAGGGAGTTTGTTGACATGCAGGCTCCACATGTGCACAGAGAAATGAGTCAGGAATAGGAGAGACACATTGAGAAGAAAGATATGTTTGCAGAAACAGACACAGCATCACTTGTATGGAAATATTTCAACTACAGAGCAGATGATGTTGACGAAAAACAGGTGCTCCGTCGGCAGTGTCTTTCAGTTGTTGGCACAATTCAAGGCAACATAACTGTTTTTTGTTGGGGTTTTTTTTGCTCTCGATTCAATCAGTCATTTCATATTTAGTATCTGCTAGTACTCAAAACCACTTTCTTTGATAATACAACGGTTGGCATGCACAGAGCATTAAGGAAGTTTAGCTAGTAAAGGAGTACCATGACTAGACGTTTATGTGGCTTCTTGACCACAGGCCAGCAAATGAGCATTAAATGAAACTGCTATTCATTAAAGTAGTAATTTTACATCCCAGTGGAACATCTTACAGCTGTTTTATCCACAATTCTTCATGTTAACAGATGTATATTTAAAATCCCTAATCTGCAGCCCCAATTTCAGCAGTAGGATCATTACATTCCTATAAATGACTAATATGTTTGACCATTTAAATCACCACCATAAAGTTATTCAAGTCGTCTTGTGAAAATGTCTTCATTTTTCATGTAGCAATATGGCAAAAAGTCGCACACGCTAATATTTTGTTGGATTGCCTTGAGCTTTGAGTATGGCATATATTCACTGTGGCATTATTTTTGATAAGCTTCTGCAATGTCACAGCATTTATTTCTGTCCAGAGTTGGATTAATTTCCTGCCAAGATCTTGTACTGATGGGAGAATTAGATCACTGCGCAAAGTCTTCTCCAGCACATCATGCTCCCTGATCCACTCATTCACAATGTGAGCCCCATGAATCCTGGCATCGTCATCTCAGAACATGTCCATATCATCAGGGAAGAATAACTCCACTGATGGAAAGACCTGGTCATTCAGTATCTTCAGGTAGTCAGCTGACCTCATTCTTTGAGAACATAACATTGCTGAACCTGACCAACCCCAGATCATAACCATAACCCCCACAGGCTGGTAGACACTAGCCATGATGAGTTCATCACTTCATCAGCCTCTCTTCTTACCCTGATGCGTCCATCACTTTGGAACAGGGTAAATCTGGACTCATCAGATCATATGACATTTTTCCATTGTTCCAGAGTCCAATCTTTATACTCCATAGCAAGTTGAAGCCTTTTTTTCAGATTAGGCTCATTGATCAGTGGTTTTTTTAGGGTTACACAGCTGTTTAGTCCCAATTCCATAAGTTCCCTTTGCATTGCGTATGTGGAAATGCTCTTACTTTCACTATTAAACATACCTGTGAGTTCTACTGTTGATTTCTTATGATACGATTTCACCGAATGTTTAAGTGATTTTTGATCAAGATTATCCAAGAGTTTGTTCTGACCACATTTCTTCTTCACCACTGTCCTTCCAGGTTTTAATAATGTGTTGGACGGTTCTTAACCTGATTTTAGTATTTCAAAAATCTCCTTAGCTGTTTTCTTTGCTTGATGCAGGCCAATAATTTGACCCTTCTGAAACAGATTAACATCTTTTCCATGACCACAGGATATGTCTTCCCACATGGTTGTTTAGAAAAGAGAAGCTATTCACTGCATCAGCTAGGGTTAAATAAGTTGTTGCAGCTGAAACATATTCATCAGTGCAGTAACTATTCAATGAAAGGCTCTTACCTATTTGCTTAGTTAAATCCAGGTGGTGACTATTTTATTTTTTGGACAGGCAGTGCATATATATTGCAGAAAATCAAAAATCTCAGCATCAGTTTTTGTTCCAATATCGTGCAGTCCTAGTTAGGAATTTAAATCATTCTTTGATGAAATACTTTTATTACATAAATATAACAACTATACTCATTTAATAGTAAAACAAAGAAACCTAATTTTGGCTATATTGCAAATCTCTTATGAAAACTGTGCACAGATCCCATTTTGCTTGTTTATTTTACTGAAAATATACAACTTGATTATTTTCCTGTACACAGTCTGCACCATGCAGGACTTCATTCATCTGTGTGTGTGTGTGTGTGTGTGTGTGTGTGTGTGCGTGCGTGTGTGTGTGTGTTTGCATCTACATGAGTGTTAAATAACACTGGATGTGTCCAGCTGCTTTTGTCTCACTGGAACAGCGGTTTTCATTTGAGCTTGACATTTAAGACCTGCTCGCTCCATCTGCATCCATCACCATTACTGCTGCTATACTTAGCACACGGGAGGGAGAGAGACGGAGGGAGAGAGACAGAGGGAGAGAAAGGCCAAGAGGGGGAGAAAGAAAGAAAAAGGTAGTAAAGGTCCAGGGTTAGTCCTCCTGCTGAGAGGTTTATATTATTACCTTTTGGGAGCATGTTCCATGAAAGACCTCCCTGTGAGTGAGTGAGTGAGTGAGTGAGTGAGTGAGTGAGTGAGTGAGTGAATAAGTGTGTGTGTGTGTGTGTGTGTGTGTGTGTGTGTGTGTGTGTATGTGCGTCAGCAGGGAAAGCGTTCAGTCTGCTGTAATTAAATGTCTGCTATTGCTGTGACCCCGCAGAGCTTCAAACACAACTAATGAAAGAATCTTCCGTTTCATCTGTCATGGCTTCTCCACAGACACGCACAATGACACACACAGGCTTTACGACACTCACACAGAAACCAAAGCGTGTACGAACACGTTTACACACATCCCACCTCCCGAACCAACAACTCTAATGAAAGAATCTGGTGGAACATCAATCACGGCTGCTTCACAGGTCAACACACACATACGTCCACTTTCATACACAAATACAACATTTCACCACATCTGCAAAGCCAGCTACAGAGTTGTAGTATCTGGAATTCTGCTGTTTATGCTACGGTAAAGCCTCACCCTACAGAGTGTGTGTGAGTGTGTGATAGTACTTGGTATGCATGGTTGGTTTATAACTGTCTGAAGCAACAAGCAGAGAGGGAGGGAAGGACATAAAGCGGAGAGCAAAGGATGGAAAAGAGGGATAGAACGTGATGGATGGATGAATGAGCGGAGCCTCCACTGGATAAATGTCACTCAGGATTAGAGCGTTATGACAGGCAGAACCCCCCTGACTCACTCACACACACACACACACACACACACACACACACACACACACACACACACACACACACACACACACACACACAGTTCCACAGGCGATAGATGGCAGGTGACTGCTGGTACAGTACGTCGGGTCCTTCGGGGGAAGCCCCTAGCATCGCCCCTGGCAACTGTAACTTCCTGCCTCCTGTGTGCCCCCTCCATCACTCCCCTCCAACCCTTCTGTGACTCTACATGATCCTGCTCCTTCAGATGGGTTACACATAGATTACATACAGACTGAAATCAGAGTTGTTTTATTTCTCCCCTGTTTTCTCTTCCTCCTTCTTTGTAGCAAAATCGGGTGACAGCTTATTACAACTTATTCTTGTAGTTTTGGCTGTCACTTCTTTCACTTGTGATGGCATTGTAGTCAGTAGCTGAGATCGAGGAACAAGGCAGAAAAGCTTCAATGAACGTTGACAGGGAAGGATAAGAGCAGTCAGACACAACAAACCAACAGTTTAGTCCGATTATCAACAGTTTATCCCTTTACAACTCAAAGGACTACACTCAAAGTCGTTATTTTTATCCTTCATGTGATACACAAACTGAGCGTATAGCATAGAAGGTAAAAGTTTAACAAGAAAATCTATAAATTGTACATTGGAGCTGCAAATATTTTCACTGTCAATGAATCAGTTGTTTATTTTTTTGGTTAATTGATCTGTTTGGTCTAAATAAAATGTCACAACATGGTGAGAAATGTCCATCAAAAGGGTTCACAACCCAAATATAGTCAGTTTGTTGTACATAAAAGAGTAAAGAAACTAGAAAATATTCAAATATAGAAGGTTGGAATCAGAGAATTTCAACTTTTTTCTTGTATTACTCAAAGTGTTACTCAATAATTATTGAAGATAGTTAGAATTGAATAGTTGACAGCTCATCCATTAATCAACCATTGCAACTCAACTGATGACTTCATGGACGATATTAATTTATGACATATGTGAAATATGACAATCTTTTCAGCAGGATCATTAAGCAAGTACCTATCAATACCTATAGGAACAACAGTGCTTGGTCCTGTCAGCTTCCATGGTGAAATTGACATTATTGGTGGGGATGTTTGTCTTCTCAGTCAGTGATAAGACCCGCACAGCAGTTTGAATGAGTTCAGAAGTACTTTGCCTGGTCTAAGTACTTTTTTCTCCCCCAAAAACGATTCTGAAAGAGATTCTACAGGGACGGTTCTTGCAGTCAGAACATGCACAGAGGTTCAGGCTGCCCTAAAGAGACAGGAATGTTCCTGCAGTGGAAAAAAGCTCTACAGTGATGTTTCCTTTCTGTAAAGATGTTCTGCATCATCCGGTGACTGTGCTCTCTGACAGGGAGTCTCCAGTGATCAATACAGATTATTCAGCCAATCTTGTAGAGTGGAATGTCAACAATTGTCAAGTTGGAAGCGATACAAACTTTCAGAATAAAATCAGAGCATAAATAAGATGCAGTAATTTCAGAGTTGAATGGGCAGGATTTGCATTCAGGCAGTCACATGCAAAGCTAATCATATGATAACCAAACCTGTGGGAACAACTGTCATACAATCTCTTGGCCAGATCCTCCTCCTTTAGCTCAAACCACACAGTTCGGGTAATAATTTCACTGTTTGCTTTCAGTCCCATTTTCTTTTCAGCCGATCTGTTGGTTTGTTTAAAACCTGTCTGATGGTCTGACATCTGGCGTTTCTTACTCTGTCAAACATCCTTTCAGCGATGTTGAGGCATTCCCAGATCAGAGCAGGTGACTTCATGAATTATAACTGAATGAAAGAGAAAACTACAGAAATAGCATGCAGGTTGTATTGAAATGACTTTTCCTTTTAATCACATCCAGTCCTACTAAAACTAACAATTTCCTACGCTCAGGGACTTCCACAATCCAGCATATGACAGTTATTATTTTACCAGCCCTTTTCATTTAGATGTGTTAGACCTATTTGCTCGTACAGTCACTTTACAACATGTCCATGTTTCAGATGACCTACAGCTGCATTCAAGTTGTCCTCAATGGAGCTTTATTCTCCATTCAAAAGCACGTTGATCATCCACGCTGAAGACTGAAGCCATGTGTTAAGGTTTTAAAGTATAAGGCCAACAAGGCAGAACAGTCTAGTTCATTAATTTCATTAGACATAAGAGACTTAGGCCATTAGTTTGAGGTAACTGAGTAAGCGAGAGATGTAGCTGCTCTCTATAGCAAAGAAAAGTGAACTCATACGGCCTTGCTTTGATTTCTAATTTGTGACACAAACTTGTTGGCATCATGTCTAATATTCCTCAGCAATTATGTTAATGGAACAAACGCTGATCCCGCTATCAATAGCAGCGCATATCTGGACTCATCCATTTGCTTTCAGCAGGCCGGTATTGTTTGCGGAGGCTGCTAAAGTGTGGAGCTTGTTTCACTGTGCTCGAGATGAAGAAGCACCCAGAGGCTCTTAACTGCAGCTGGGATGGTTCCCAACAAACACTCAACAGCACATGAGGGAACCCGCCAGTTACTCTCCAATTAATCCTGCTTCTAAACCCTGCTGCTGAATGTGTGTGTGAGTCGATATGTGTGGTGTTTTCTTTACCTATCAGAGACTTGTTCAGATGAAGCTCTCACTCAGACTCTTTTAAAAACACACAAAGTGGCACGTGCCAAGAAAACAACAAGTTTCCCCCTTCAGCTCCATGCTTAATTCTGGCAGAGTGATTTGGCACGCAAAAGCTCACACTTGACTGAGGATACACATAGACACATATGCGCACGTTACTAAAACATAACCGCCGCTGCCAAAGTGAAAACACCAGGTGTGAAATGAGGTGATAAAGTTCTGTGGCTACTCATCAAATAAATGAGCAGTGTGGCTTTGACTGATGTGCATTTTTCTGTCCTATTTGCAGCATGACTGCCATTGAGGTGACAGAATGAAGACGCTCTTTCTTTTTGTACTGTAATATGCGAGGTTCACACAAAAATGTATTTTGTTCGGATGCATGCTCTGCTTGTGGATCTTGATTGGATTTATCTGCATAATCACTGCAACAAACTGTAACTGAGGGTCACCTGTTGAGCGTGACAAAAAACCATGAAAGGAGGCTTCAGAGCGAGTAAACTACGACTTCAGGGAAATCTAAAGCAACTACCTTAGTGGAGGTTTTCTCCCCCTCTCTCATATCAATGTTTTTTCTCTCTCCATGTCTATTTCATTCCCTCTTTTCCCCAAACTCCACCTCCCGGCCACCCGCTGCTCTGGCCTAGATGTGGGGCCGGAGACCTGAGCTACCTGTGCAGGAAAGTGTGTGTCTGTGCACGCATGTGTGTCCTGAGGCATCCAGCGATTCTCTCTTGCAGAAAACACAGAACAAATTAGAGCTGAAAAATACGTCAGGGACAGACGCAGCACACTGGCCATTATCGTCCCACATGCACTCACACACTCAGAAACACCCACACCCTTTGTCAAGGTCACTTTGGAAAAGCAGACAGAAAACTTCAAACTTGATTGTACAGTGAGAGTTGAGGAAGACAGACAAGACAGATGCTTCTTGGGTTCAATAACTTATTTTATAGCGTTTGACAGCATTGGCATTTATGTTATTTTAAAGACTTTACGTTTAAACGCAATATTCTAAGCAGACAAGTAGATTTTGTGTTTGAAGATAGTTCGTTTCTTCTATTCCTACTTTTCCCTGTACAGTTCAGTGTCATTATGTAAAGGTGTACTGCACAGATCTGCCATGTTTCTCCTACTGTCCTTTCGATAGTGCTTGATGATATGGAATCGAAGTTCTTCAAGAAGTTCTCAGGCTAACCAGGAAATGCCACAGGAGAATGATTGTTCTTGCATTACTTATCAGCATAGTCTGCTTTAACTTCAATGCACTTGATCAAGTATCAAGCTTCGCTATCCCTTCGCAGAAAAAGGTCACACACATGAGGAGCCTCGAGAAGCTCTTCCACAGCGCGCATGACTTCATCAATGCTCTGAAAATGGCATAAATGCGATGTTACTTTAGGAAATATAGAAATCTGACAGTGCAACTCGGGTGACTGAGATTTATGGAGCAATAGTTCAAAGACACATGTGACGGGTGGACGAATGCATTGTCCTGGAGCAACATGACAGCAGCTCTAAGCTTTTCTCTCCTTTTTTCTTTAATTGCTTCAAACAATTTAGTTTTTGTGGACAGTGATATAGGGCTTTATAGTATACAGTCATGCCCCAAAACGGGAGTTATGCCCTTTGCTTCTGAGGGAGACCAACAACCTTTTGAAATTCTCTCGTAGTTGTGGAGATAACACGTTAGGTAACATGACCTTGTGCAATGCCCGCTGTCAGAATGGGACATCATCACGTGACATCATACATTTTCTTTTAAATTTGCCTAGCAACAAAATGACATAAGCTCCACCCACTTCCTGCTGAGCACCCCATAAATGGCCACCATTGTTCCAAACTACTTGAAACTCTACAGTGCACTTCCTCGTGTCCCCAGCAATATACCCACCAAGTTTAAAGCTGATCAGATGACCAGTAGTCACGATATATGAAGAACACACACACACACACACACACACATACACATATATTCAGATATTTCTGGATGTACAAGAGACAATGTTTGTAAAAAATAAATAAATAAAAGGGGGTCTTTACAGACATTCTAAGATCATACTGTACCAAATGAGGATATTTTCTGGAGACGGAGCAGGAAAACAACACAAAACTGAGTTCCATATGACACAGTTTGACAGAATTTGTATAGTATTTAGTGGGGTTTCATTTGTAACAGCACTGCATTGGGATGCAAAGTCACTCAAACATTAGGCCAAAATATGATTATTTTGACTCTTAAGTCATTTTAATTAGACTTTATTCAGATTTTCCTTAGATTTATTAGTATTTCTTTGGGTGGTAATAATCTTGAATGGTACAGCACTTCAAAAGGTTATTCATCAAAGGCCAGTTTATACAAATAATTGTTTTGTTGACTAGAAAATTCTTTTGTAAAACCCAGACAAACCGTGATGTTATTTTCTAGCTGCATCTCTCAGATCTGCCACATAATTATGAGTTGTAAAAGAACTATTGTCTTTGATTTGCCCACACTCGCCATGAGGTCTGCATGGATTTCATGCTTGTTATTTATTTTTCAGGCATTGATCTTTGCATCCAGCCACAATGTACGCATCCCTGACTTAGCTAAATATATTTTTTATGCTCACATATTGTTAGGCAGTTAAGTAGAACTTCAGGAAATGCTTGCAGCCATAAAAAAAAAACTCTGATCCCCAAAACCTGCTGGCAGGTTTTCAAGGCTTGGTATGTTTATAAAAGAAAACAGAAATAAAAAAATGAAAAATCTAAATTCCACCATTTATCAGAGCAAGAAACTGTAAAAACAGTCCTTTTGCAACTTCCAGTTTTGCAAGGAAAATTAACCACATCTACATTTAAAATAAGAAATTTGATTAAAATCACTTTATTCTACATGTGTAGATCATTTACTTGAACCAGATTCTGTAAAAGACAAAAAAAATCTGCTCTTCTTGGTATAACTGTGAAGTCATCAGTTATCAATTCATTTGCAACCAACAGTCACGTGACAAATATTCAGAAATTAAAAATGTAAGGAGTATAGTACTGACAGTACAAAAATTCAGTATTTTTTCCAGAGATGGTAACAACTGTGGACATTTGAAAAATGTTGTACATGTTGGTTTCAGAGTTGTGTCTATTTTGGAAGGCAAATAATCAAAGAAATCCATTTATTTGACATTTTACTTTTGTTAAAATGCACAAAAGCCACTTAAAAACTTTCTACAGAGGTGCAGAATTCTATATTGCAGTGAAAAATGAGTCCACAGCAAATAAAAATGTGACAGGAGCAAAAAAAAGTGCCCAGAAACTGTTTGGGGTTCAGAGGGTTAATGCACCACAAAGAGCACAACAGCAGAGCTCCCTCCTCTGTGCCTGCATACTGTACACTGCATACTGTTTCCACAGAACATGCTCAAAAAAAGCACTCAGCTGATGCTAGCAAAATGAAACATAATGCGCCGTATGTGCACACCTTGTTGATTAAGAAAAAAAGTCTAAATGGAACTCTGAGGTGAAAGACATGTGGTCATCCGAGTCCTGCTTTCATCTGAGGAAATGAATTTCACCTTACAAACATACACACACAAACATGTTCTATAGGAGAATACGGTGATTTAATCTTCTCTCTAGCCTTTCACTGCATCACATCCTTTATATTCTCTCCATTTAATAAGAACCCAACAATAGCTCTGCTAGTATGGGGCCAGCTCTCTTTCTAGCCCTCATCTCTCTTACCCCAGCATCCGTCTTTCTCTGCCTCGGAAGTAAAGCTCGTTTCTCATACTAGCTTTAATTACAAGGTAATTGGTCTCAGGAACGAAGGGGAACGTAGCCCGCGAGTGTGCATGAAACTGCATCTATGTGCACGTGTTGGGTTTGTCGGTGAGCTGTGTGTTTTCCGGGCTCTGACAGGGTATCAGAGAGTGGTCCATGTAAACAAGCTGCTAGCATCCTGTCATGCCCCACTGATGCAGCTACCCCATGGCCTCCGCTACCGGATGCCCCTAAGATGCCACTCACACCAGCTCGAATCCACCTTTGCATAAATGTTCATACGCTGCAGGAAAAGAAGAAGCAGCAGCTCTCCAATGCCCCAACACTGTGAACCTCCACCAAATACCTCCAATGTCATCAAAAGCAGCAGAAAAAGCACCACACACTTTGTCCTTGTCATTCCTCTCCTCAACTAAATACACACTCACACACACTCACACACACACACACCCTGTTTAGTCTGTGCAAACACGAAAAGACACATCTGACTGAAAAGTGTCAAAACTATTTGTTTCCTAAATCCCACAGTCTGTGTGAACAGGAGGTGAGCTTATGTGTGTTCGTCTGCGATTGCGCGTTTGTCTGTTCCGCTGTTGAACACTACGTCTTTCAAAGCATTAGGAAACACAGGTAACTCCTCAAAACACAGCAGTCCTCCTTTCATGCCAAGGCGAGTGTGCCAGAACAAAGCCTTCTCTCATGTCTGTCATCTCTGCCAAAATACAGAATCACTTGAAATTGTTGTCCTTCCCTTCTCAATCTTCCTGTGTCTCATCTTGCGTAATGAACCCTCTGCCTCCATTCACTCAGCCAGGGTCCTGGAAGAGAGGGATGGAGCAGAGGAGGACTGGCGAACATCATACAGCATGAAAAGGAAAAAAGGAAGCTCTGCCATCTGCCAGTGTCTCTCCATGTCTCTCACTCTCTTATCTCCTGTCTGTGTACGCACTATCATCACTTCCACATCTTTCCACAGTCAACTTAAATTAAATCGCTTGTCTTCTGTGTTTAAAGCTGCTTTGTAAATTGCATGTTGAGTACTTTTTTTTTTAAACAAAGAAAGGAATGAATTTGTTGAATATTTTTTCAGGCTTCTGCCTTCATTATTAGACAGTTACAGTGTAGAACTGAGCTCAAGACCATGCAGTTAGACGGTGCGTGTCTTAATCACAAAGCCACCAGGAGGTCCCATATTTAATACTGTTTTATCTGATGATGTGCATACACCTGTCAGAATGCTGTAGTATGTGTGCATGTAAGAAGGAAAATTCTTGCAAGCTGACACTATTCAATCTGCAGTTTCAATCCTAATGTTGCACACATTTTCACAGCACTTCCAGAGTACACAAAACACTATGATAATAATGTATGTCTCCACTCGTGTCACAGAAATATTAGGAGAATGCTGTGTCAATTCTTTATTTTTGGTGCCATTGAATATTTACGAATGAAGATGGCGAAATCAGACAATGTAATTAGAAACTATTCAAAATCATGTGGAAAACATAATGGAAATATTGCATATATGTTGATTTCATGTAGTGATCTGGGAAACATTACAGACCTGATGTTTCCTCTTCCATGACTTGACATTTAGGTCACACAAACTGCTGTGATCAATCTGTTTTTCTGGTCTTTTTATGTGCAAATTAAAAAAAAAACAAAAAAACTGAATGAAAACACAGTGACACAAACAGAAAAAACTACAAAGGTACTTTCTACAATCGTGGACACACACCGACTCTAGTGTTGCATTGTGATTTGCTAAATTAAATCCTAAACAAACACCTATTGAAGTGAAATTGTGCTGCGTTTATACTTTAGCAAGCTAATTAGCCTCTGGAAAACTTCAGTCAGGACATATACAAAATTTAATGGATATTAGACTTTTAAATCACTACAAATATGCTGTGTTATACTGTCTTACAATGGTGCAGAAGGTAAGTAAGCAGCAGATGTTTGTCAGTCGGACACACTGGACCACCTGTTTGACATCTCACAAGAATTTTCCTCTCTTTCTTCCAATAACAAACAAAATGACAATCTTATAAATCTAGGAATCTCTGTATGTCTGTCTGTTTTTTATACATCTCAACAACTGTTCATCTGATCAGCTTTAAACTTGGCTGGTGCATCACTGGGGGCCCGAGGAAGTGCAGCAGGAGGTTTGAAGCAAATCAGGTAAAAGAGGGCAGGTTTATGGTCTTTTGGGGGTCCTCAGCTTGTATGTCATGTGACAATAAATGTAAAACACACTTGGACACTGGGTTTTGACTTTAAAAAAAGTGATTTCATCTATTTGGAAATTGAAGCTGTTCAGTGAAGGTTTATTAGAAGGAAGGTTACTCATCGTGACACAGTGTGTGTATCCTTGAGGTTTATAATGCGTTCACTCACAAGTCGATTTTTATCTTTTTTTCCCCCACCTGTATTTAGTTGCTTGTAACTTTCTTCCCCATCTTTGTTGGCATGATGCCATGTATCTTGGCACATTATTATCATCCTGCAGATTAGTCAAACATGAAACTATTGGCAGGAATGTGCATTACCTGGGTGTGTATGTGTTTTCATGACCTTGCACAAGACAAACAACACAGGGATGCACTGCATTCATGAAAAAACTTCACAACACTCGAGGTCAAAAACTCCACAGCGTAACTTTAAGCTACCTGCATTCAATACAACAAAATGGAATGGTTGAAGTATACTTTCCCGAGAAGACAAAAAAAATGCAGACTACAGATTTTGCTATACCTCAAAGTATGGCACTTATGTGTCTTCTATCAGCACTACAAACCGACCGTGTGTTGTGAGGAAGCTGAAATAGAAAACAGCAGTCTGTCAACCTCTAACAAATGAGAAATGCCCTTTAAGCGCACAGTCCTTCAACCAGCACAGCAGGGTGAGAGTATCGGCCTCTATTAAAGCCAGTGTGTGACATTGGGACGTTTTCTTTTTGTGCAAATTATGAGCAGGGAGCAAACTGTTGCTATGGAGACTGTAGTTAGTGATGCGGTGGGCAAAGCCACACCAACTAGTGTAGAGGAGAGGACTAAGCTGAACATACTGAGAAGATCACAGAGTACACAAGCCACTGCAGCCACACACACACACACACACACACACACACACACACACACACACACACACACACACACACACACACACACACACACACACACACACACACACACACACACACACACACACACACACACACACACACACACACACACACACACACACACACACACACAGTCCAAGTCTGGGGAAAAGCAAATAAAAGGCTTTTACTGATATATATTTTCTCTTTGAGGCAGGCGTTTTGAATGCTAATTCAGTGTGGTCACATTTGAAAGCTTCGATGAAGCTTTTTGAACACTCAGGAATCGGGGCAGAAGAGCGTGTCATTGGAGCCGCTGCACAGAAAGAGGATGTGGGTTTGCTGAGAGAGAGAATTAGATACCTACCTGGGAATGGGACCGATTGCATCTCCCCACCCTTATCTCCCCTCCATAGTTATTATAGTGCTGGAAAGGAGGGGAAAAAGTGGATGGATAAAAAGATGATGAGAGCACAGAGTGGTGAAAAGGTAGACAACAGGATGGACAGATAGATCACAAATATTCCAGGAATAAACTGATGGCAGAGAATGGCATAGGAGAGCAGGAGAGAACTGAAAGGTGGCACTTATCTCTAAACATAGTTTCAGTGCTGGAAAAGCCACGTTTGGAAAGTGTGTGTCACTATCTGCTACTGAGTGTCGCTTTTGTCTTCCATCCCCACAGTATCCACTATTGCCCTCCACTGACAACCACAACAGCAGACAGCCAATTCAATTTAATCTCTGTCTGATTGGAGGGAACAGATCTGATTACCTCTCATAGAAGGCACACAAACACACACACGCACACACACACACAGACGCACACACACACACACACACACACACACACACACACACACACACACACACAGACACACAAAATGCTGTTGTTTGTGCTCTAAGATTCCCCAGGGAAAGATATCACAGTAAATGGCTGCAGTGATTGTGCCAGATAGACTGGATGTGTGCATAATATCCACACGAAGAAGATAATGTGTTTGCTAATCGCACACCAGAGATGAGCAAACACACACCCACACACGTCCACACACACACACACACAAACACAAAGGCTAACAGCTGCACAGCTATAACCCTTAACCACTCTTTTCATGCCGCTGGCTGCCAGCTACACTGTAGAAAACACCCTCCCACACATCCTCAGCAAACATATAAATAAATAAATGAAACCCATTGTGGGTGAGGCGTGATTTTTCAGAGCTCTGATGACAGTTGACTGCATGTGTTGACAGAAGCGGAAGTTATTAGAACTTGTAATCATATTCAGTGTCACATCGCGAAAGACAGACAGTCATCAGTGAGCGTTTTATCCCAACGCCTAACGATGCTATGGATGCGATACTGGAAATAGAAAAGACAAAAACTTCATCATCTGTTGGCCACAGTGGGACATAAATCCCCCAAATAAAGTGCTGCTATGTTTACATGTCAGGGTTTAGAAATCAGCGGTATTCATATGATCCAAATGATTGCTGGTTACCTGCCAAAGTGGATGCTTTGGGTAGACAATTTACCAACATTTGGCGAGCCTCAAATATTCATTCACAGACCCGATAATGTCCGTACAGATTGAAACAACAATACGGGCATGATGCCAACCTCACTGAGATAAGCACAGTTTATTCACCAAGAGGGATTTCACTATTTTGAATTCTTTTATTTAGTTTTGTCACAATGGAGTCACTATAGAAGCTGAACTTCAAGCTGTAAGTAAATGCAGACAATTCGCTTTAGAACTGTTTCACAAGTGAGCTAAATTAGAGCACTGTAAAATGAAGACAACTGCACTATCTCTCAGCCAGCTAGTTAACAAACCAATCTTAGTACCCAGCTTTGACTAGAAACTACAGATCCTCTGGAGGGTAAAGCAGAAGCGGGAGCATACGTTCAGTCACCACTCTGTAACAGCTTAAGTGTAATGTGTAATTATATTAATTACACTACATTTAACAAACTGCAGTGTTGTTGAAATGGTGCGTTGTAATGTCAGGATGATTTTGCTCACACGGTGAAAGTGGGAAATGCGATTCAAAGGCTCCCCAGAGTAAGGCATCCATGGTTCATCATACTTCATTAGCAAGGTGGGCGCTGAGATGTAAAAGTTTTAAGTGGAGACAAAACTGTCTGCAGCTGCTGGGCTCTTCCCAAATGTCAAGTTGGCTCGCTGTTCTAATTTCACATTCACATAAAAGTGTTTGTACTGGCAGACAGTCAACTTCATGTTTTATTGATAATGAAGAATATCAAAATGCATGTCTTTTAAAAAAAAACAAAAAACGGTTATACTAATTAACAAACATCCACTCCAGGCGTCTCGCTGGAGTCTCGCTCATTCCCTTAACGTCAAGGTTGCAATCGGTAGAGTGAAATAAACAGCCATGCATAAACGAGTAGAAGAGGTTGGAGGAGGGAGAGCGAAAGGAAATCAGAGAGGGACAGAGAGAGGTAATCTCTTTGGATTTATTAAGGATTAATAAAGACTATTATGCTTAAAGAAGCGAGCCTCACCAGTACGACTAATTCTTTGTCAAAGAGCTGCAGTTATTCAAGCTCAGGTCATGCAAATTCTAAAGGTCAAAGGTTATCTCGAGCTTGTCAGGGTAATTCAGTAAAATCCTTCTACTTGAGAATAAAGCGCTCTTAGAAATATGACCCCTGGGCTCACAAATGAAACATAATTGTGTATGTACAAAAAGGGGGAAAAAAAAGCACACACGGTGATGCACATAGCGAGCACACACCATCTGTGATTAATGTGTGACACGTAGCAGTTCCATAGTCTTTTTCATTACATTCTTCTCCATAGAACTGTGAAACAAAGGCCTGAGATTAAACAGCTCTCATTCACATTGACTCATTAGTCTCTCTCACTCTCTCTCTTCATGATCAGTCTCTCTTCTGTGTCTCACTTATCCAGGACAAGGTCATTTAGGAGTCTGAGGAGTGGGAGGAGGAAGAGGAGGAGGGATGTGAGAGGAGTACAGGGACTATCCTGCAGGGATTCTCACAGCAAACCGAGCCACCGTTTACGCCCTCATGACAATCAGCGATTCGGTGGATCTATTTTCATTCAAATTTAGCCACTCTAGAGGATCTGCACGGAAACGTATGTATGTGCTGCGCAAACACACGGGTTTCAGGTCATACACACGGAGGCACGTTAACGAAGTTTCCGATTCCCTGAGCACGCTCGTTGCTTGTGTGTGGTATGTGATTGCATTTGACTTTCATCACCCTGCTGAGAGTGTGTGTGCATGTGTGTGTGCATGCATGTGTGTATGTGTGTGTCTGTTGAGAAGAATGACCCAGATCAGAGGAAAGATGAAAACACCCGGTGTGAGCCAATCTCAATGAGTCTGTAGCTGAGCAAATTCTATGTCCCATTTGTAGAAAAAGAGATACAGATAGAGACAACTTATAGGGTAATGGTTGTGTGCAAGTGTGTGTGTGTATGTGTGTGTGACGGAAAGAGAGAGAGACAGCAGAACCCTCAAGTCTCGATGCTGAAGGCAACCCATTCATCTTCCCTCTCATATGCTCTTCTGGGCTTCAATCCCAGTCCCTGTGTGTGTGTGTGTGTGTGTGTGTGTGTGTGTGTGTGTGTGTGTGTGTGTGTGTCTGTGTGTGTGTCTGTGTGTGTGCGTGTGTGTGTGTGTGTGTGTGTGTCTGCATCTTCCAAATATGGAGAGCAGTCTGAATGATGAACATGATCTCCATTGCAGCAGAACAATACTGTTTCTAAATAGGACATGAGAGGCATTCAGCCTTCCCTTACACACTGTGTATGGGGGGAACCGGTGCTTGTTTGCAGGGGCTGAGGCGCGCCGTGTGCAATGAGGCATCTGCTGCAGGTGATAGCGAGCGTGTGTGTGTTTCCGTGTGCTTGCGTGCATCCATTAAGTGTCGTCCCAGCGGCGTCCGGAGTTTTTGCTACATCAATCAGATGCTTATTCAGAGAATGCCGGGCGTCACTCTGGCGGTCGGGCAGGTGGCACCGAGCAGCTGGGTGATGGCTGCCAGGCTGGCCCCTGGCATCACCTCTGCTCTGAGACCACCCAGGCTTGCTCTCGTACACCTGCTAGCTACCTGCCTCTGGAGCTTTTCACACCTGGATCTTTTTGCTCCTCATCAAAACACAACACTCCCTGCACCTGTTTGGTAGCAACCTACTGAGCCTCCCCCCTCTCTGTACCTGTTAATTAGCTGTGAACAACAGCGGCACTGCGTTTCGTCGTCTAACCCAAACCGCCATCAACAGCACATCAAGACACAATTAATACAGAGATATGAGTAGTGCTTAAAAGTGGGTTTGTGTGCATCTGTGTGTGTGTAATAAAGCTAGGCGAATAACTGAAAATTTCATCAAGATAAAATGTTTCATTGCAGTTGGTAATTACTGCTCATTTTATGACCAGTTTTTAACAGAAACGAGTTTGAATTTAACCACCTTCCTGTGAATTAATCACTTCAGCTATTTCTCAAGGTACAGAGGTAAAAATGCTACGGTTAGTACAACAATGAAAAACACACAAATAAATTGAAACACAAATAAAAATAACTAAGAATAAAAGAATTATCCACTTTGAAACACATTAAATAAAGTGGGAAAAAGCCCGGAGGTGCATGGATAGTAAATCTGATGAAGCTGCCACACTGCACTAAGGTTAAGGGACCCTGCCTCCATGCCTGTCAGTCCTACAAGGTGAGATGGTGGGAAACACAGGATCATGGGTGGTTTCAGACTGTGAAAACCCTCCTCCTAACAGCAACTACAAGTCCCTGAAAGCCACAGCTTCCAGCAGGGGAGGTGTGTGGACAAGAGATTTGGTAGCTGCTGACTAACAGGAGACCTCAGAAGCTACATGTAGCGCAAAGGTGGGCAAAGGGGCTCGATTATCAAGCGATATGACTGGCTGTTATAAGCAAGGCAAGAGAACATTCTTGGATTTATTCATGCAACCAAACTTTTTGTGCAGTGCTGTCATAGCAATTTGCATCTAATGCATTTAAATAAAACTATCAAACACTTGATAAAATACTTCTTTTTGCTATCGGCAGTACTTGCTGTCATTTTATTGTCCAAGTTTAGTGTGTAATAAGTCTGTCTAACCCAGTGCTTCTCAAATAGTGGGGCACGAGCTACCAGGAGAAAAAGGTCGGTCTACATGGAACTAATTAGCTGAACTATTGTTTTAACGTCGGCCTGTTTTTCGTGGCGCACAAACTGCTCTGGTCATTGTGCAAGTCTGTATGTGTGTACTTGGCAAATATGGGCTACCAAGAATGCATCGTTAAGATGCAACTGGAACACCGGCGTACTTGATCACATCACCACCTCGGCCCATCTATTCTGATTATTTTTACCACGGGGTGTGAAACATACGGCCCGTGGTCCACAACTGGCCGGCCAGATGGTCCATTTCGGCCCGCGGGACTACTTTGTAAAGTGTAAAAATTACAGTGAAGACTGAGACTGAGACTGAGATTAACTGTAAAGTGTAAATTTGTAAATAATTTCTAGACTTTGACAAGTTGTTTTGATCATAAAGTAAAATACTAGATTGTTCAGTTCCAGATAGCTGAGACTGAATGTTTTGTGCCTTTGTAGATAAACTGTGATCTGTCAGTTGTAATGTGTAAATGATCAACTGAGGCATAATACTGTTGAAATTGAACTTATTTTTCTTAAGAAATTTCAGGGTGATCATAATGTTTTTGTAAAAAGATAGTTGATCAAATGTGAGCATGCAACGCTGCAGTTTTTGTCCTCCAAAGGGGGGCCTGGCAGAAAACATTTGAGAACCACTGGTCTAACCCATAGTGAGGACACAACCTTGCATAGTAATAAGTTCATGAAATCTCAGCACTGTTCCCTCCTAACTGGTGATGCTGCGGTATTCTTCACACAGAAGACAGCAAGAAAAGCACCACTGCAAAATAACTTAATTATTAACAACTAAATTTCATCAGGTCTGTTGACAAGAGGTCCAGGCGGCCGTTGGCAATACAGAGATCTCGAAGGCCACAAAAGAGCAATGGAAGGCAAAGGGGTTCCATTATTAAGAGATATGATTGGCTGTTATGAGCCAGGAAGGGAGCACGCTCAGGGTTTGTCTATGCAAGCAAACTTTTCATTAAGCACTTTCATGGGGAGAGACATCTAATGTATTTAAGGTAAACAATCAAACATTGTATCAAATAATTTGCTCGTTGTTATTTGAAGTGTCTATTGCCCGTACTTTTAGCTATCATTTTATCGCCTTGGATTAGTCTGTATTAAGTCTGTCTAATAGTACTTTTTGTAATACCTTACAAAGTAATGAGTCAGTAAAATCTCAGGACTGTTCTCTCCTAACTGTTAATGCTAGCAGGTTTTTTTCACAGTAGACATTTTGACGTGTTAAAGCAGGGAACGCACCACTGTAAATAACTTAATTAATGACAGCTGAATCCCATTTCAGGGTGCTGGTATTGTGTACGCTGACTCACCTGAGCTTTTCCTATTTAAGTCAAAATGTCTGTGAAAAGCCTTTCTCTACAGGACAAAGAGATTTCCTTTCCCACTGAGTAATAAGTGGATTAATCTCTTAAGTTAATATTGTTAAAATATGAGTACTTTCACCAAACTTTCTGGCTGCGACGCCACTCTTACCTTTCCTCTTGGAGTCCCGTCTGACGCTGCTGGGCCTGACCGCTGGCTGTAGCTCTGTCTCTGTTGACATCCTCAGGCTCCAACTGGGCTAGAGTCCGCTCCGCTTGGCTCAGCTGGGATCCGTTGGGCTCCAAGGGTCCAGTTCACAGCGTCAGTGCCGGCTGTGCGTACGTGGGCGCCGGGTGTGTGCGTGGAGGCGCCAGGTGTGTGTGTGGGCACACAGGCTCATGGGAGAGGGATGGGCTTCAGCCCTGACACAACATCCCACACACACCCACAGAGAGCTGAGGGAGGAAAGACAGAGGAAGAGACAGGTTTGCTTCGGTTAGGCTTGTGCTTACTCTTGGCAGGCGATAACCAAGCGCGAGTTCTCAGCAGGCATGAGAATGAGCCCGTTTCTGATCTGTCTTGAGTAGATGTTGCCCATGGTAACAGTCAAGAGAGACCTGCACTACACGTTGTGCTTCCTGTCAATAATGTGCCTCAGCAAGGACATTTCTTGAGAAACAATCCTGCCTTTTCAATCCACTTCTGACTGCAAATATTAAGTATTTAAACAGGCTGAAAAGCACAACTCTGACAATGGTGGTCTATTTTATCAGTTTTAGACCTCACTTCTATTACTTATATCATTATATTCACCAAGTTAACTTCAGAAGTCACTACCTAGACACAAGCAAACAAGCAAACAGATAATCCAAACTGCTTTATTTGCAAATGTGAGTTTATATGACTTTAACAATCTCTTACTGCACAGGAAAACTGTGTTCACACAACTTCAGCAAATACAGTAAATCAAAGTTGAACCAGAAAGTGAGTCCATAAACTATAATGGATGATCACAAAGGGCAGTTTGGGTTTATTTTTCCAGATGAGGTGGGATGACCTGGCGTCAAATATTAATTGCATTGTCTGGTCTTTTTTCATTACAAGACGTCTGTAATCAGCTCAGCGGCTCCAGTGTTCTTGCCAACAGGAAAGATGGCTGAAATTAATAAGATCCAGGTTGTACGAAATTCTTCTTAACACCATAATCAGACAAGTTGCCCTTTCTGGTTCCCGTCCAGTGCCTGACGGGCCCCTCTGGCCCCAGCATTCTGTCCCTTCTGTGCCCATCTGCCGCTACTTTATTCTTAAGTGTTGACTGGCAGTGGCCACCACGAACTAGCAGCCAAAAACACTCCGATTCACACTCCAACCCTGTCGCATGAATGCATGAAAACAGCACATTTACATGCGTACACAAACGCAGAAAGGCTCCTTTCTTACTTGGAGATGCTGAAGTACAAAGACAGCAGGAGACAGCTGCAAGTTGACATGCTACATAATGAATGCGACTACCTCCTGAGCTGCTCTTCACTTCTCCTCAGACAAGATCAGTCTTGACCTCCCCATTCCTTCTCCATCTCCATCTAACAGTGGCCGAGTGCAGATTTTGAACAAAACCAGAAAGACTGGCGCTTCTTGGGGAAGAGGGGAATCTCTCTTATTCTCGTCCTCCCCCTCTCCACGGTGTTTCTGTGTGAATAGGAGGCCCCTGTAAGCCTCGGGCGAGAACAGATGAATTGAGAGGCTTTTAATTTGCTGCAGACAGAACAGAACAGAGTCCATTTAATTCTGCCAGCAGAGGCCATGTCGGCAAAATGCTGACAATATTCTTTATCTGGTCCAAACACACTGGAAAAGTGTGAGTCACTCCAATTACAGGCATTATCAGCAGCACTGTTCCACCAAATGGATGGAGAGAGAGCAAGTATGAAGAGAGAGGGGTTAGAGGGAAGAGAAATGAACAGAGTGCAAAGAAAGTGAGGGGTGAGGGAACATAGAGTGGGTGAGTAAGATAATGAGCAAGGGGGTAAAAGGGGAGAGAGAAAAAAGCCCAAGGAAGTACAATCAGAGCAGAAAGGATGGAGTTTGAGCGGCTTCAGCTCTAACCCTGAACAAGTCCCCGTCTGTCCCTCTCTTCTCTGTTCCTTTTTGTTCTGTGAATTTGCGCTCCTCCTTCTAGCTGTGAAGTCTTTTTAGGCAGCATCTGGAGCTTGTGTTTACAGTCTGTTAATCCTCAAACTGGACCAGAAAAAGAGGCAGTCTAGAAAACCCTCTTTAAAACAGCTTCTCTTCTCCAACTACATAAAAAAAAACTAAATTCAAAGACACGTTTCTTTGAGTGCACAACCAACAATATAATAGGAAAATGTTGAGAACTGAGTTTACAGTTTAGGTTCTGTTTGCAAAATTGCTCCCATGAGAGGAGAACTCACTTATGTGAAGGGGTCCGACCCATCCAAGCACTGTTTCACTGGTGAAAATGAGCAAGAACGCAGATTCTGTGACTGAAAATGAAAAATCTGTTGCAGCACTGCTCTCCAGTCTCCAAGGCTCCAGACATATGGTTGTTTCTCTGGAGACTTGTGGAATACTTCTACATCTAAAGCTACAGTCCCTAGAGGGGAGAAGAAGCTAATTTCTCACCAAAAAAAAGAAAGAAAAAAAGCAGTACATGTCGAGCTTCAGCTGTACAAATTCCCCACCTCGTGCACACAGACAGATAAAGTGAAGGGAAGCGCAGCACCATCAAAAGCCATCCCGAGCACTGTAGTGGCGGTTTGACCTGGAATCAACGCACAAGCTAAATGTAGCAGCAGCAGCAGAGAGAGAAGGATGCGAAACAAGGCTTAGTGTGTCTGGATTTAGACAGCAATCTGAAGCCATACCAGAGGAGACACGAGAGCGGAGGGAAAAGGAGGAGAAGGGAATGAGCAGTAAAATTGGACGTCCATAAATGGGGGCGATGCCAACAGGCGCGAGTGGGTGATGTGTAGATCTGCGTGTGTGTGTGTGTGTGTGTGTGTGTGTGTGTGTGTGTGTGTGTGTGTGTGTGTATGTGTGTGTGTGTGTGTGTGTGTGTGTGACTCCATAAGCAGGATGCTGCCAACAGAAGCTTAATGCCCAGAAATCATCTGCAGCTACAGTAAAGTCTGCCAGGCGAGTGGAAAGAAAAAAGAAAGAAAAAGGAGAGATGGTGGGTGGGTGGGTGAGGAGGGTGGGTGCTGGCTCACTATCCTCCTTCCCCTTTCTCCCACCTCCCACTCTCTCAGGGTAATTGTGTTCTGTCCATCAGGCTCAGAGTTAGATTAGTGGCTCCACTCATTCAGCTCTCCTGCCATCTCAATAATGAATAATCACAGAGACCACCTCTACACTACCTTCCTCACTACTCAGTTCAGACTCCCACCACCACCTCACACACTTTACCAACTCCACCTTTGTATCCTGACACCTCCGCACTGATCCCTTATCACCAACACATCTCTCATCTGAGTTCCACTAGTTGATAATTAACCGCAATTGCGTGCAAAGGTTAGACATCCTGCTGTGTTCTAGATGTTTCCATGGTAAATGAACAATGTGTCTGTTACCTACATTAACAGACAAAATCAAATGTAGTTTTTAGAGGGTTAAATGGTTAAATGCGTCTTTAAATGTCAGCTGATAGAACCGATAGAACTGACTGAACGCAGGCAAGACGAAGAGAGAAATAAATGTCAATAAATGTCTGTTCTATTAAGAAAAAAGTTCAAACTAAGCATATAAAACCTACCCGTTTATGAGCCGTGGTGGATAAAATATAGAGTCCACTCAGCTTCAGTGGTGCTCAGGAGGAGACAAAGAGCAGCAAGGAATGAAACGGAGCGCAACAAGACGAGAATGGAAGAAAGGGTAATGGATCAACTATTGGAGGTTACAGGAAAAGACATACATGTTGGTAATATAATAGCCTGTTTGTGTGTGTGTGTGGGTTGAAGTTCAATGTCACACCCAACTTAACTGCTACATATCACTGTACTTTGTACATCACTCAGAAATAAATGAAGTTAACATCCTCAACTCCAACCTCACATTTAATATTATAGGAGATTAGTGTAAATAATATATGATGATACGTACATGAGCATGGCAACTGAATTTATGTCTGCCCAGGACAAAACATGATGTAGATGCTGAGTTAAGAAAATTTTAAGTTGTTTTCTTAATCAGAATTCATGATGAGTTAATGATCAATAATTAATTCATCTCAATCAAAGTTAATCAGTAAGAGAAGACATAAACTAGTTATAGGAGTGGGTGCAGGCTCTTATTGTGGTGTGGGAGGGTTAGGGTTAAATGGGACTAAAACATTTCTTGGATAATCAATTAATCATTTTGCTCATTCTTCTAGCACAACAAAAGTCAAAGGTTACCTAGTTAGAGCTTTTCAAATGAGACAATTCATCACTTTTCTTCAGCTTATGTAACAGGAACTGATAATACCCCCAATGAATTAGACTGCTGACTGAGAAGCTCAATCAGTTAAAAGACCTGGTTGTGGATTTTGCAGATTATGACTGGCATTTTCTCCATTTTCTGACATATTGTAGACCAACTAACTAATTGATTAATCCTGATAATAACAAACAGATGAATCTATTATAGAAATAATCACTAGCTGTATCTCTAATCCAAAATAAGCTCAATAGCATTAACACAGGAAACGGCTGTTTAGAAAGTTAGGTAACACTGTGGCTGCTGTTAGATTAAACTAGAACAAAGATCAGGGCAAATTCCAAACCACAGAAACGTCTCAGTTACATTGAAGCTTAAAGCTCCAATAAAAGCTGACCTTGATAACACCTGTCTGGTTTCTTGTGCAACCACACATTGGAATTGCATGGTTTGGTTCAACATGGAGTTTGGCTGTCAAGTAGAAACACAAAATCACGGTACACCTGCAAAGATGCAACGTGTCAAAATGCGCGTCATCAGAACTCAAACCACCATAATACAACAAAAAGCATGACAAACCATGCCTTTGGTTAAAAAAGAGCATTTTGACACAGATCTAAATAGCTGCTCCACTCCCACACCAAATTAGCGGCGCTGGATTTCAGACACTTCCTCTTGAGGCTACGGAAAGCAAAAGAAAACTTGCTCCTTCGACAGTGGTTACATCCGTAGCGCATACAAACAGCATCTCAAAAGTGCGGCTGTCTGGGGGATGAAGCAGCAGCTACTGCAGCAGGCCCGGAGTCCTAAAAGAACAACAGTGCATCTAGTTCAGCGGGCAGCCAGCCAGGCCACCAGGCTGCACAACAGCACACTGCAGGGAAACACAGAAACACGAGGTTGTGAGGTGCTCTAGGTGCTCCGCATGGCTCCCTGCCTGCCTGAATGACTAGAAGGAACGTTCAGCAGAGGCCTCATCAGGAAAAAGGTAAATAGAAACACACACATACACACACTTTCCCACCCACAACCTCCTGCCAGAAATAGGATACCCCACAAGATGACAGACTCGTGTGCACGTGCAGATTTAACACAAAAACATGAGCGCACACACATACAAACACACACACACACATCGTCTTCACCTAACCTATTTACAGACACAAGGCTGTAGATATCAAAGCGCTGTTGCTCTCTTTGGGGAATTCCTCCTTTCTCATGTTTTAAGGGGAAATAGATGAAAACGAATTTCATTCTCGCTGCACCTCCCCTGTGTATGTGAGAGTGTGTGTTTCTCTCCTCTGCCTCGTTAATGTGCTAAGATGTAAATTGGTCCTGCTCAACAATGTGTGTAAGGCTGTCTTTTTTAACGCAGAGAGGAAGCAGCGGCTTTACTGTCAGACTGTGGATATGCCTTTATTAACAAACCTGCACTCTGATTCCACCTCTCTGTCTGTCTGTCTGATCTCCTCGCTGCCTCCTTCAACCCTCTTCCACCATACAGCAGCCTGCATCGTCTTCTCTACTAACGCATTTGCTAAAATCCACGATTGCCTTCAGGGTGTGACTGACACTTAAGCATTTCTGCGACCTTCCTCCAGAAGATGTATCACTACAGACGGCCTTCACACAGCCAGAACTTGCAGCCTGTTATTCCTCATCTCCATCACTAAGCAACATGTGCAGGTAGAACTGCAGCTCCATCTTCTCCAGGAGTGACTCAGTGATTTATAGTAGCTTGTAGCGAACAGAAACAGCCAAATGTCAGCAATATGGTAATAGGTTTTCATGACTGACAGAGCACGGCACAAACACACACCACCATCACCGTTTCCCTGACCCCTTCACATATAAATAAATAAGCTTTTTATTTATTTTCATGGGGTCTTTACTTATTTAATTTTATGCATCAGCGGTGGGTGGATGAATACATAAATTGTGTACAGGGAGGCACCATAAAAAAGAGGGAAAGGAGGTTTTGCAGGGGAGGTCAGGAAATGAACCTCTTGGCTTAGCAGCATAATTTAGAGTTTGGCCTGCTGCAGTCTGTGTATCCCCTGCAGCTCCAAAGCCAGGGGTCACTCTTTCCTCTGCAAAACCATCATCACCAAGCTTCAGTCCACTGTGCTGCTGGCCTGGTGAAAATGTCCACTCAACATGATTTAGATCTCCCCACAGCCCCTCTGGACCCCCATCAGCAGAGCCCTAAAGTGAGTGATGGATTCGTTACATCTTTGGAGTGGAAGAGAAGAGAGGAGAGGATTCTGGTGCACAAAAATAGAGCCGGAGCCTGCCGGAGCAGAAGACTGAGACTTAATGAGGGATGCAATCATCAATTATTCAAAACACTTAATCATGGTGTCGCACGGCGCTGTTGCACAAACACACGTGTGCACACGCAGGCAGACAAGTGCGCACAAAGATGTACCGCGGGCGTCTCAAACTGTGCCTCTGAAGGCAGACGCTGCGAGACAGATAGATGGATGGAACAGGGGCATGAAGATGTGGGATTACTGTTGCTTCACTGTGTGTCTGGACATTTCACCCAGAAACAATCAGCATTACACAATCCAGGGACAACCCCACACTGCATACGCATGCGGACACTCGTCATCTACCACTTACCCCTGCAGTGTCAAACAGTGCTGGAGCCCATTGCAGTGCACACATATGTAGACATTCAACCAGACAGCCACTGACCCACAAATGCATTCAAATCTACTGTTAATGTACAGCTTTTCAGTTCTCCCTCTTGTATACATGGACTAGGATGAAACATTAACCAATTAAATAGTTTTAATAACTAAATTAAGTAAAAAATATATCAGGCAGTATTGCAGAAAGTGACGAATCCTTGGTGTTATCTAGTTGCACCACTAGTTGGAGCCTCCTACCAGTTTCATGGAGTTACAGGTGTTTTGATGCATACTGCAGCATATGTTTGTCAAACTTTCTCTGGCTTGCTGTCTGGCAGATGTCTGATTTTGATAGCTATCCGAGGATCATGATAATCCCAAAACTAGGCTGTTGAACAGAAGCCGGCAGCAGATGTTTGGTCAGGAGTGTCAGAGAGCAGACACCGGCCCCGTAGTTACTGTTAACATTCAGGACCAGCAGGACTCTAATTCCACATGTTTCTGACGAAATATTTTAAAAAGCGCTGAACTGCATCAGCGACATTCCCCTGCTTTGAATATAAATACATTTTAGTAGTGGCAGTAGATTATTGAAAGGCTTCCTGACTGAAAAATTTGTCAGTATTTGTGGACATCTGTTCCAGCCGAGCAGCTGTTTCCAGCAGCTGGACTGACATTAACTACAGTGAACAAGACACAAGTTGCTCCTATAATGTAGGTAAGGCATGCATATTATATATAACAGTTAAAACCATTAACTCTGAAGTCTGCTGTGACGAGATCAGCAAAAATCAAGGTTTTATGTCTATTCAATAATACTACAGGTGACTGTTGGAGACCGCAGCCTGTCTGATAAATTAAAAATGGGTCAGACTATAATTGTTGGATGTGTCCAACAATAGTCTGATCTAATTTATGTCCTCCAATGAAGCCTGTGAAGTTGTGCAGCTGTTTGATGTGTTTTGTTCTTTCCCCTTTAATGAACAGCTGATAGTGAAGGTCAGACAGGAGGGTTTAATACACAACACAAATCACAAAGCGTGGACTTTGCAGACGTCTTGTAATTGCTAATTCTCAGGACTCCAGGGATCCAGTATGACATGCTGGTGTATGTGCCTTTTTAAGAGGACACAATACAGTTTTCTGTCAGTGTCATAACAAAAATTCAGTCTTCATTCTGTCCTTTTTTAATCAGTGTCACAGCAATCTGGCCTCACGCTACTTTACAGGATTTCAAGAAATTCCACATGGTGACGAAATTAGATTCCAGGTTTTTTGAGGAAATGAAGTGATCTGTACACTGCTGGGATTCAGCCACAGCTGAATTTGAAATACTGTATCAGGAGGGAAAACGTGTGATTCTAGCATCCGTAGCATATTTTCAGGCTCCTGAAAACTCACTATGAAGTGCTCCCAACACAAGCACACGTACACACACACACACACACACACACACACACACTATAATAATAATACACAATAATAATTGATTAGCTGTCAACTAATAATCATCCACCATCTAATAACAGATGAACTGATGTATACATTTTCTGCTTCCAGCTTCCTAAAACTGAATATTTTCTGGTTTCTTTACTCCTCTTTGACGGTAAATTAAATATATTAGGGTTATGGTCAAAACAATACACTTGATCATCATCTTAGTCTTTGGGAAACAATGATTGACATTTTTTAAAACAATTTTGTGGCATTTTATAGACCAAACAACTTGTGGATTCATCCAGAGAATAATCATGAGACTAATTAGCAATGCAAATAATCAGGGCAGCTCTACTGATGAGTCACAACATGATGACGGTTCACAGATTAGGCGTTGTTCAATGCGGGAAAAATGAGCAGGAGAAGAGCCTTGAGTGGCTTTGACAATAGTAAACTATTATGGTCAAACAACTGGGTTGGAACATCTCTGAAATGACTGAAAAGATTGTGTTGTGCTCCTGGTCAGCTGATCTGAAGTGGCAACTGAGAAACCCTACAAGAAGTGCTGCTAATGTCTTATATAGTCTTAATAGTCCAGAACACCCTGAGAGGTCTTGTAGAGTCCATGCTTCAGGAGGTGGAGGTTGTGTTGCTGGTACACAAAGGGACCAACAGCACATTTGGCCCATCAGTGTATAACTACTCCCGTCTCAGCATTTGGGGCTTGTTTGGAGCAGCTTGTGGGAACATTTAAGTTATTCAAAGTACAAAACAGCACAGTTCTACTCAGTCTCTGCACATGCTTTCAAGTAGGAAGGGAAAGACAAGATATAGAAAAGGGTGAGGACTGGATGGAAGCAGAGTAGAGAATGCAGAGACTAAAGGAAGCTAAGGATGCTTTAGGGTAAACCTTCAACAGTGACATCCTCCAAACTTCTTCACTTGCAAGCCGCCGGCGAGCCCTAGCTGCTAGCTGAGCAGCTCGCTGCCAACACATCTGGAGAAGCCAATGGGTGAACTTTATCGATGGTGACAAATTCTGTCTGTCTGTGCTGCAGTGGTGGGTGGGGGGATTCTCCACCTCCGTCCTCTGAGCCCAGTGGGAGTGCAGAGGGAATGTCGAGGTTCAAATTACCCCTTCCACCCTTGGGAGAAATTCCCGAGTGGGTACCAGTACATCTTCTCCCCCGGCCCTCCCCTGCTGCATCCTGCTACGAGTGGCCATCAGTCAGTCACAGCTCCTGCCTCCTGCGTCTAATCGCCCACGCACACTGTCACAGTCACTTGCCCTCCCAGTTAAAACACAGACAGCCAAACAAAATCAATCTTTACTGAGTGTCCGCGTTTAATAAGGCCCTGTTGTTTCTTATGGACTCTGACAACATGATCAGCCGCCACGTCGCTTCACAAGGGAGTAAGAGCAGCTCCCATATTTGGCACAGTAGGCTTGAAATTGAACACTTTTTCATCCCATGTAATACTTCATATTTGTTTGTTGTACTACTTTGCTGTCTGTCCGTCTTCGTCTCACGAACACGCGCAGCACATCAACCCCAGATAAAGACCACAGCAACTTTTCTGATCTCATCTGCAGCCTGAGAGTGAATCAGTACGGGATTGTCATAGTCAGGACACGATTTGCATAATTTCCATTCTTGAATTCCAAACTCTTTGAACTTTACAAACATTTCTCCACCAAACACACACACACACATACACACACATACACACACACACACACACCATGGCAATGTGCAAAAAATCTCATGCTGCAAATGGAGTCTGTGAAAGTTCCTGGAGGTGAAACTTTCTGCCAGCTCCTCGAAATAGACCCTTTTAGCACCCTATGGTCTATTGGACTGCTGGTCTGTCTGAACTCGCACAGAGAGTGGAGGGGCTATTGGCATTCACTTCCCTGTGGGGCTCTGAGTCAATACAAACCTCTTAAAACTCACAAAATGCTGTGTGTTCCTGAGCGTGAGTGCTTGTAAGTGTGTGTGTGGCACGGCGAGGGGAAGACAGAAAAGGCTGGGACGTCTAAATTCAATAGTCATTTTTTCCATCTGAGTCAAATGACGTCATTTGATTCGGACATGCTGAAGTTGTAAATGCATTTAGGCGTGGATACGCAGCTGCACACACGGTATCGGTGTGTTTGTGTATGTTCCGTGCTTTTGTGTGCCTGTATGTATGTGCATGTGGTGCAGGTAATGATGGTGTGCTTAGGCAGAGTCCCACCCTTTCAGAGCCCAGCCTCTCGGTGCCATCCATCATAGTGTAGCTGCTAATGATACCAATACATACACCAGCACAGAGGGCCGCCAAATCCAGGGAGAGCTGTGAAGAAAGGAAAAAAAGATGGCGGGAGGAGGGGGGGCAGGAAGAAAGGAAGAGGAGGAAGAGAGAGCTGGAGAGAAAAACAGTAAGGAGGAAGGTAAAGGGCGGCAGCTTCAATTAAAAGACAAAGACCGACCAGAATTTGACTATTATTATTCTAATGTATGTTAGGTTACATAAAGATCACTGTCATGCCAATAAAGCTAATTTGAATTTGCATTTGAGAGCAGAGGAGGAGGAGGAGGTGGAGGAGGGAGAGAGGAGGGGGAGAGCTGGTAGAGAAGAGGCAACCAGCATGAAGAGGGAAGGAAATGTGCTGTCACAGGCTGAGGAGTGGAAGACTATCTGTGTGACTGGAATAGGCAATCTGATTCTCCCTTTCCTCCTCCTCTTCGCTTTCTCCCTCGTTCTGGAACACACACTAAAACACAAACACACACACACACACAGTGCATACAACACTGCCAAACACAGAAAAACTGAGGCTGACTGTGAGTGTGCCCTGTATGAGCTCCATTGCATCTATGTGGATTAATATTACAGCCACTGGATAGTCTTTGTGCAGGATGACCTCTCTGCTTCTCAGGAATAAGACATAAGGCTGCACTTGTGAAGACTGTGTTTTATGTTCAGTCACTGCTTTAAAGATCCTCTCTGCCTATGAGACGGAGACCAAACTGAAACAGAAAGAAGAAGCACTCATATTTTAAGCTTTTTTTTTTTCATTTTTATGGAAACGCCTCAAAAATTCTGCCAGTGTTAAACAGGATTTTTTATATTTCATTAATATCATGCGGTTAAACATGGAAGAACGTTTACATTCATGAATGTCACGTTTAATTCCTGCAACAGCAGTTATTGAACAAAACAGAAAATGGTTTTGGAGAAAAATCAATGTCGTAGTGTTTTTAAAAAGAAAGGTATTCGCTCAAGGATCCCTTTGCTTGCTGAAATTTAAATGCAAGATAAAATCAACACAATTATTAAAAAGGAATTTTAATAATGTAAATTTGGAGGAATTTTGAGAAATATTCAGTGTACTAATACTTATAACAGCAAATTTTGGTGTTAGAAGATCATAAAATGGTTTCTTTATCTGCCTCACGAGCAAACCCTTTGAGAGAAGACCTGCTCTCAAATGAAAAATGAAACTTTAGTGCCAAATCAGTAGCCCAAAAATGAACTAAACACCAATAGCAGCATAATTCAAAGCAAAGATTTTAATTTTGAGTTAGATTTTGATGGAAAATTTGCATTTTTTGATGGAAAATTTATATTCCTTGATTCCAGACTACCTTCAGCTCATTGAGAATTCAGCTACATCAGTGAAGAAAGTAACTGTGACAGGAAAGGCTGGTGCATTTCTTTTTTTTTTCCCGTTCTCATCTTATTCCCAAGACGCAGCGTCCTCTTCACTTCCTGGAGCAAGATGAAGGCCAGCGGGGGTTTTAAATTAGCCTATCAGATGCCTCCACCGGCTAAAGGAGAATTCTGAATATGCTAATAGACAGGGGATTAAGATATGTAGCTGGGGGCCACAACCACATCTGCACATTTATATGCACACACACCCACACACATACACACAGACATAGACTGGAACCTTTTATTCTATGATTACAGAGGACAACAATGATAATGGTAGATCTCAGGCGCAAGAAGTGCTTTGGAGAATATTGCAGTATCTTTGATGAGGATACAGGTAATGACGAGGATTACTTCTTGAGTTGAACGAGGAACAGATTAAAAAAAAAGACGCCGGTGTGTGTGTGTGTGTGTGTGTGTGTATAATGATATTCAGAGAGCATACACTCACTAGATTACACAGAACTATCTGCTCCAGGCGGAAAACACAGGTGAGGAAATCCCTCCCCGTCTCCTACTCTGTCCTCCATCTTTCTCTCAGCCCATACTCCCCATCATTTCACAGACAGGTGCAGCTCCCCTAACACCACCACACACACCCCTCCTCCTCCTCCCTGATCTCCCCCATTCCTCGATCTTCTTTAACAATCTGCCCATGAAAAATATCATTCCCCCTCTTTCCTTTATCTCTTCCCCTCTGTGTTTCTCTCTCTGTCTGATTGCTCATCTTTCTTCATTGCTCTGCCTGCCTCTCTCCCAGGGCTTGCCATCTGTACAGTAACAGGTGCGCTGCGTATGTGACTGATGTGTTTGTTACCTGTAGCGCTGCCTGCAGCCACATCTCGCATGGAGAATAGCTGCTTCTACCTATCTGCTTCCTGACCAGCTAGCTACCACTCTGCAGCTCCCTTTTTTTCCCACCACCTCCTCCTCCTCCTCTTACTGCGACTCCTTCAGAAGGCGACAGGACGAGGAGAGGAGCAGGAGATGAGCGGTGTAATGAGTTAGGGAAGCAGCGGCAAGCTGTCATGTATGTGTATATGCGTTGATCTGAGCCTTTACCAGCCATGCTGCGGCGGTGTGTTCACTGTAGTAGAGTTTAGGTAATTAGTCCCACCAGTCTACGAGTGTGCGTGTACATGCGAGCACATATGGGTGTGTGTTGTGTGCGTGTGATCTGCCGGCTCTTCTCATTAGTCTCACAGGTGAGTGATTAAATGCTGTGCAACACCTGGAAGAGTTCCTCCTTTCCACCATCCCTCCCATTTCTGCTGTTGTCTTAATTTACAGCATCACCCCAGAGAACCTCCTTGGCCCAGTCACAACACAGCCTTGCCTCACTTTAGGGCCCTTTTCAGACAGGAAGGCTGGAACATTGCTGGGTCCATCTGTCTACTAAAGTAAGGGCAGAAGTCTCATTACATACATGGCTGCAATGGCTCTGTTCAAATATATGAGCGGCCCAGCAGATAGATTATGGTGTCAACGTGTCCTTGAGCACAACATTGAACCCCGGATGCTCCCAGAGGTGACCCTGTATTTTAGCTACATCAGTGTGTGCTGGTATCTGTTAAGCAAGAAGAAGTGGTGGCACCTCTGAATCCAATAATTGGAGGAGGAAGTGCTTTAATTCTTCTTGCATTGTGGCTGCAGCACGGATGCAATTTAAACTTAGTTTGCAGAGAAAGTTTTAATTAATGCCCACAATGAGCACTAGAGATGCTCATCACAGTTCTCACAAGAGGGCTCTTTAATAAATGTTCTCATCAGCTCCATAGTTTCTTAACTATTTTATACAGTCCAACAGTGCTCAAAAAGTTGTGGCTCTGATTCAAGTCCTATTCTCTCACATGTTGCATATAAACTGTTTAACTATTCATACTGTAAGCAGATGGCTTGGATGAAAGTTGCAGATATTTAGATTGTGGTTTTCAAAGCAACATATTCTCCTTTTATGCCTTGCACTATAAAAGAGAAACAAATCAATGAGACCACATTTTGCAGAGTGATCTAATGTAAGAAGAGTCTCTTCACAGCTTAAAATTGTGTATATTTTGCTTTATTAGCTCTGTACTGCTGTAGCTTTGACATAAAAAAGGGCAGTGTCTGCTGTTAGTGGGTGAATCTATTCGCTTACAGACAGATGTGGTGGAGACATAAAAACACATGGGTTTTTTTTGGCCTTTTTACATTTATTATGTATAGCACAGTGGAAAGAGAGAGAGACAGGAAATGTGGGCAGAAGATTCGGGGAATGACATGCAGTAAATGGCCATGGGCTGGATTTGAACCCATGACCGCTGTGTTGCAGACTATAGCCCCAGTTTATGGGTCGCCCGCTCAGCCAGCTGAGCTATTTTTGCGCAAACACACAAAGTTTTTAGACACAAACATCCTCTAAAATCTTGCCTTTGATCTATGCCATCATGTTGATGATGAGGGGTTCCACCCACAGAACCAAATACAACCAAATACCAAGTAGAGGACTTCAGAAAGATTCCAAAACTGGCCACTGTGTATCTGGTCTACTTCAAACTTGACACTGAATTTTCTTGGGTTCCCTACAACACACCTGCCAAGTTTGAGGTGGATCAGTTATACTGTTGTTGAGGTATGTGAAAAAGAGACAGACACACAAACACCGACATTCCATCCAGTTCTGCTCGTGTCCATATGGCTCTTTTCAGAAAATACCGCAGAAAGGGCCTAAAAATGACCAGCAGCCATCAAAATGACTTCAAACTCATGGTTGACACATGGACCACAGAGAGACAGAGACACCCACACACAGATACCTTCATTTATAAGTGAGATGTGAAAGTATTAAATTGAGCCATGCCAGTAACATTAAAGAAATGTTACAAGGCAAAACCAGTAAGATTAATATAATGAATGTTTTTGGAAAAGTGATTTTGAGGGTTTTCAAACTTGAAACCAATGTAAAAATTTACATGATGGTGTCCAAAAGGGGATTCTAACGTGCAGGACACACATTAACTGGGAAGAGTGGATGAAAGAGGCTGTGAGAAGAAGGATCTGGAAGGAAGTCATTGGGGTATTGATGAGGTTGTGTGGTGCCGAAGGATTGAAACTAGATGATATTGCCACTTCCACATCCAACATCCAGCCAGAGCACTTGGTAGCATATAATCAATTTAACAGCTACACTACAGTCACAGTAGGAGGCAGCGTGTTGAATAGAAAACCACAGAGGAAGAAACAGCGCCAACCAGTCAGGCAGGAAGACAGTCATATGGCCAGTTGTATTCGGCTGCTGTGATATTATTATTGCATGTTTGTCCCTGAGGGCTGAAATGTGATGGATGTAAGCGGTGCAGGTAATAAATTGCAGAGGTCAATCCACTCTGGTGAAGAGGTCCACACTCTTGGAAGGCCACCTGATAGACAATATGGGCTTCAAATATTCCCTTCAGCACGCATTTCCATTCATTCCTCTGGCCTCCGTTTATCAGACAGGGGATCATTAAATTGTTCTCTCAGGAGAGCTCTGGTCCAAGGCAGTGTGTGGGGATCACAGTAAGAACTCATTTGAGGGGCGATTTACCGCAAAGGCCAAGGTAAGAGTCTGTTTTCTCCGGGCGAGTGCACAGTCTCCAGAGAGGGTGGAAGGAGAGGGAAAGGTGAGACAGTAGACTCATCGTGCCTCTAAAACCCATTAGCCACCCACACTAACACATGAGGGCACATGCCAGGTGGCAAGGTGCAGGTGAGGGCGGGGTGAGGTGAGCCGGGCCAATCACATCAGCAAGCAGTATGACTAATAACGCAGCAAAAGTCACTGAGGCGCACGAGGCAATCACAACCATTTCTCACCTCACTTCTCCCCATCTCTCACTTCCCACTGCTCTTTTAATCCTGACTCTGTCGACCACTCCTTCCCAGACTTCTTTCTGCCATCTCTAAGCAGTTTTTGACACTTCATTTTAAACACATACTTCAATATTTCCTTTTTAGTTAACTTTTGATGCAGCTTTTCCTCTCTTTTACCCATTTTTTACATCTTACCAGAGGGACTGGAGCTTGACTGATACTGTTTTTTTGAAACCACACTCATCTTAGGGAGTGGCAAATTCTGACAGCAATACATCAATTTACACATAATAAAGAAGTGCCACACCACTTAAAGAATCCTGAGTTGAAATCCATGTGGGTATTTCTGTAACGCCAAAGATGCTGATTGTATGATGCATGTCCTCTCTGAAATTACATTTTTGGCTCTCTCCCCAGTTATTTAAAGAACCGGTCTTGTTAGCTTGAAATAACTGCCCACTGGAGTTATCAAGATGACTGCAGAATGGTGAGAATTCCCTGGAATGACTTTGGTTAAACTCTGATTTCAGTGAATGGCTACAACTTTTAAGAATCTTGCCTTTGATCCATTAGAAATTTCTCAAATTCTGCCTTTGATGAAGATATTGGCAACTTTGGCTCCGTCCTCAGACAGACAAAGAAGGCTGAAGACCACAAAAAGACCCCAAAAATGGCCAGTGCTCATTCAATCTACATCAAACTCAACAATGGAATTCATTGGTTCCTCATCAATACATCCACTAAGTTTAAAATGGATCAGATATATAGCTGCAGAGATATGAAAAGAACAGACAGAAATACAGCTAAATATATGCATTCCTGTACACATTACGCTCAAGTCATACTAAAAGGGAAAAGACTGGGTCATTATATAAGAATTTTCCAGCAGAGTATCTCTGAAACTAGTTAGCTGCTTATAATAAGGACACCACTTGGATCCGCACTTCCATCTTACTCAGCTGTGATACAGGCTCTGCTACATGTGCTGCAGACAGAGTATTATATATAATATACTCTGTCAAAAATTATTACCATATTACTGCATATTGGACAACATGTACTCTGATACAATACGTCTGTGATACACCATATACAGATCTGCCAACTGATGTATTTACAGCTGTAAGAGTGTTGCTGTTTTATGACATGAAAACCAGAATAAAATAGCCCCTCCATGCTCCATCTGCCAACTTACATTCATAACATCACATGAGAAAATGTAAGAAGGAAAGATTAAATGAATGAGGGTCTCTCTCCACTTTAAAATCTCTTCAGCAGTGCAGCTGTTATTACCAGCTGCTGCAGAAGACTGAAGCAATGTGAAGGTGCTAAGAGCAGGAAAGAAAAGAATCGTGTGCTATTTTAAATCACACACACACCCAATATTGTGGTCCAGTCATCCACGACACATTACCAAGCAGCCAAATATTTCTGTCAGCTCCAGCCACGGCTGTTATACGGGCGTGTTTGATTGAAACCATCAAATCAGTTCACAGTCATTTAATCTTGCAGCTTTTAGATCTTGCCTATTCCATTAATCTAGCTTTATACGCTCACATGCACACACACACAAACAGACACTCACTGTCAGCTTCAGCTCACGGCTGAATGTGTGGTCTTTTAACACCCTCGTTCCCAAAGATTACTTATCGTACTCATCAGCCCTCAGACCGCTATGGAAGGAGAGGAGCCGTTATCTGGACGGATATCTAGCTAATTGAAGGCTGCCTATCTTAATGCTCATATAAGGAATGTGTGGGAGTGGGTGTATGTGTGGGAGTGGGTGTATGTGTGGGAGTGGGTGTATGTGTGGGAGTGGGTGTATGTGTGGGAGTGGGTGTATGTGTGGGGATGGGTGTATGTGTGGGAGTGGGTGTATGTGTGAGAAAGGGTGAGAAAGATCGAGAGGGGGTCAAGGCCTAAGGGTAAGGGAGCCATCAAATGCACTATTATACTAAAAAAATTAAATCTAAAAAAAAAAAAAATCATTTACCCTTCGGTTATATGTCCTCTTCATCTTTTGACTGTGTGTGTGTGTGTGTGTGTGTGTGTGTGTGTGTGTGTGTGTGTGTGTCTGCACACACAAGTCCAGCAGTCCAGCAGAGTGTGTCAGTCTGGTTGATGCTCAGTGGAACTCGATCAAGGAGCACAAATGACCTAAGAGCAGGTGATTGAATCCTCCATTCGTCCTTAAAGAAGGTCTCTGACTAAGAGCTGGACTACGCACGCACGCACGCACGCACGCACACACACACACACACCATTGAATCTGTTGAATTCATTTTAATTGCGACTTCTCGACTACATTTCTTATTAATCAATTCCTGCACCTGGTTTTTATGCTAAAGATACTATTTTGACTGACACTGCATCCATGAGTCCTTGTTAGATTAAATGGTTGCTATTCACCATTCCCACTGAGAGTCAAAACCCAAATGTGCAGTTCTACACAGCTTTAGGGCAGCTTTTGAATTTGCTGATTTGACACAATAAAACGACACTCCCAACCCCAGTAGTTTACACCAGCTATTCTTTCACTATGTGATCAGTGTGAAATTGAATAGCCAAAGGACAAATTGCTGGAGAGTAAAACCAATAGCGAGCCAAGGAAACCCACTTCTTTTTCTCAGCAGACCAGTAAATATTGAACTTGAATTGCACAGGTGGAGTGGAGGGAGGACGCTAATGGGGTGTCCAAGTTGCTCTGTTTCTGCTGGATAAGTGGGCAATTGTTTGTTAACTGCCACAGGCTTAACCATAAGAACTTGATAAGCCGATACAGCATCAGAGCAGCTCAGTGTGAGATTTGTTTTGGGGTCTTCTGCCCACTAGTTGCAAAAAAAAAAAAGTGGTTAATGTAGCGTTAAGCTGCTTTTGGCTTTGGTAAATGAATAGCACAGCTGTATTTTCATTTCCTGTAAATGCTTGTCTAATAAATGCACACATACTAAAGCGCCACAGCTCAATCTAAAGCACAAAGCCATACTAACTGGCTCTGGGCTGATCTGAGCTGAAAATTCCCAGCAGTTAAGTAAATGCAGCTTCATTTTATTCCCTAATGTGTAGTTATGTGTCTGTGGGTCAAATCCTCTTACATGTCTGCCTGTGAACAACATTTATAAGAGGAGAAAATGCTAATTCTGGCACTGAAAAGGATGTATGTTTGGCTGTTAAAAATGTGCAGATTGTGTGAGTACAAGGGCATTAACTGTATAATAGTAATAACATATTTTATTTGTAGAATGCTTCATAAAGTACTCAAAGACATTTTATACTTCAAGGTAAATTGATTTTTAAGCATTACTGGGGAATGCAATGATACATAAAGAGTGTATCCAGTCCAAAGTCAAGTCATTCCTTAAGTGACAGCCAACATAATGCAACAGCTGGTTGAGGTACTGTCAATGGAATAAGTGTCTGCACATAAAAAATGTGAGATATATGGACTCTCTATGAGGCGCTGAGTCCTGATGATCTTCATCTATAGAAAAACATACACAGAATTGGTTGGAAAAAATAAGTGCATCTCATGGATACTGTTGGCTTTTCTGACAAGTTTCAACAAGAAAACATTTAATCCTAATCCTCATGATTTTATAACTTGTCTTTCTGTATTTTGCGGTCTTTGTGAAACACCTGGTAACTTGGATTTTGAAAATAAAAGATTATTCTCCACTCTGAAATAGTGTCAACGCCAAAAAGGTGGTACACCTGAATATGACCACTACAAAAAGGAGCATTTGCCATTGAGTAATCAACAAAAATTTGGTGTAATATTCTTCTATGCAAAAAGTAGATGACGCTGCCTTTTAATAAGAATGGCTTCTTGTAGATAAATTTGTAGGGCTGCCTACCAGTCTTTGGCTCTGACTTGCTAAAATGTTTGACTACTCCTCGGTGCAGAATTCTTTCAGCAGCAAGATGTTTAAGGCTTTTCTTGTATGGACTTTCTCTTTCTGACAGATGGCCCCACATTATCTCACTCTTCAATATGATGAAGAATTCAAAGTTGAATCAATAACTGCAGGCTGCCCAGTCCTTGAAGACCAAACCTTAACATTTTCACCGCCATGCTTCGCAGCTGGTGTGGATCTTTTCCTCTTTACAATAATTTTTTTTTTGGTCTGGGCTGAACAATTCTATCTCTGAGTACCAAAACTGTGGTCTGTGCCTGTATGTCCATTGGAAAACTGCAGTCTTGGTCTAAGATTCTTTGAGGGAGCAAAGGCTTTTTGCTGGTACGCCTCCCATGCAGGTCTAATTTGTGCAATCTCATTGAAAATTCATCCATTTTGACATGAACAGTCTTGGAGACTACTCTTAGAGGAGAGAGGACAACTAGTCATTTTAAATTTACACTGTAGATGATTTTTCTTACAGAGGAATTACTTACTTCAAACCATTTTTTAAATTTCCTTGCATCCACAACCTTTTCTGAAGGCCATAGTGAGTTTTCACATCTTGATGTGACACCACACACTTTAACAGCAACAGTGAACGTTTTCTCTGTGTGAGATCATTTTTTTTCCCGATGAAAATCATTAAAATTACCACAGAATGTCATTTGTTTGAATACACCATCTTTATCTGTAGACACAGTTTCAAAAAGAATGAAGTGATTGCTTGTCCAAATATGCCAGAAAGCCAACAATTACTTGGTTTTTCACAACTGTACATACAGTTTATCTTAGTGTGTCACTCTTTCTATTTGGATTAGTGGTCAAACTGTAGAAATGTTGACTGAGGGGCAAAAAGCCTCCTTAATTAGCACCACTTGCCTATAGTGCTGTAGTGATGACAGCAAGTGTGATATCTAACAAAAGTAATAGATTCCTACATTATCAAGCTTTGCTTTCCTTTGGCAATGCAAACCAGATTAAGTTAAGAGCACTTTTCCAGTTTAAATGGCTTATATTCACACTGTAAACCTCCAAGATTTGGTACCATCAATAGTACCCTCCTGATGTGAAGACACAAAGTAGCCACACTACGGGTCTCATGTTGCATTTCAGTTAAAGTCATGATAATGTTGGGTGCCATGATAGCCAAGTGGTGAATGCCGGAAATATCATATCCCTGCCCCATTTTCTCACCTTTCCTACATCTCCCCACTGTAACTGTGCAAAACAGATGAAAAAGAAAACCCTTAAAGAAAAAAAGTCACGATAATATGAATATCATGAGAAGTGATATACGACTGTATGCAAAGAGAAATGAAAGAAATGACTGAACACATCACAGTTGACGTACTTTCTACCGAGTGCGATGTTGTTTTAAATGCAAATGGGTGTGTGTGTGTGTGTGTGTGTGTGTGTGTGTGTGTGTGTGTGTGTGTGTGTGCGCGCTCTGGGAAAGGGAAGAGTAACCAGGTCCAAGTGTGTGTGTCGTTTCACGTGAGGGTTGACGACTCCGCGTGGAGAATAAACGGCTGAGGCTGAGCAGTGAAACAGCCCCTCAGAGCTCCAGGAAGCTTCAGTTATTACTCACCTCTGCCTCAACCTTCTCTGAGCTTCTCTTCTTTTTATGATTCAGTTAATTTCCTTCTCATACACAAACACTTTGTTTGCAGAGGCATAAAAAATTGCATGATTTTATTTGGTTTTGTTATGAAATAGCATTTATGATGCTACCTGAAAAGGGTTGTGTTAAAGATCAGTTACAGATGGAAAACAGTGAGCAAAGATATGAAAAACACTAACTGATGCCTCAGAGGTTTTTCACAGCTGCATTAAAGGGCCACTGTCTGGGATTTGGGGGATCAATTAGCAGAAATGGATTACAGTAATTATGATTATGATTTTATTGGTGTATAATCACCTGTAGCTGAGAACGGTTGTGTTTTTCTAAGCTTAGAATAATCATGGAGAGTGGGTCGTCTTCGATAAAGTGGTAGTCGTGTTCGTCTTAATGCTTGGAAAGTGGGGAGTGTAAGTAGAGAAGTGTATGTGTGTGTGTGGGGGGGGGTGCTCAGTTGGTTGCCATCTGCAACTTTGCCACTAGATGCCACTAAGTTCAAAACACTGGTCCTTTAATGCTGCATTAAAAACGACACCCTTTCCGATGATTTTTGTTTCTATCTTCATTGAAGCTGAACTTGGTTTATGCCTTTAGTGGATTTTATGATCTATGAAACCAAATATAACTCACAAAAGTGCTTCTGTGACACTTAAGTGCTAAGCTCTGTGCACTCAAGACCAAGAGTTGGTAAAAGTGTGACAAGCTGCAAAAGACCACAAGTTGGTAAAAGTGTGACAAGCTGCAAGTGTGTCATGGATGAGTGTATGTCCGTGTGACAGTGTACTTCAGAGAGTGTGAACTCTGCAGAAGCATCTGGGAACCCACCCACTAATCTGAGCCCAACGAGTGCTATTCGAGACGGGCACCAGGTGCTCCAGGGAGGCAGCTTGTCATGTGGTTCCGGCCCAGAAACAACTCCTCTGTCCTGGACACAGATGCCAGATACTCTCCCTCCCTGGTTCATCTGCATGAACAGATGTCTAGCACACAAGGCAACTCCACCACTGCCTATGAGGAATTTAATTAGGTTACCAGCACCTTATCTTTCAAAATACGACGGGGTCAGACAGGCTGTATCACTTCCACATGACTGCTGCTGCTCTGGTCCTGCTACAAGGAAACACACTGTAGGTGCAGGAGATGGCAGGCAATGATGGATATTGAATTGTGGCTAATCTTTACAAACAGAGAGAGTGAGGGAACGACAAAGGGGAGGATCATGGGATGGTTAAAAATTCATTAGTGAGCAGCAACAAAAAAGCACAGATGGAGAGAAATCATGAGAGAGATGAAGAGAAAGAAAGAAGGGGGGAGAAATACAAAGAGGAAATCCTCAGAGGAAAACATCTTTCCGTTCCTGTCTTTGTCTATTTCTTTTCTCTAACTTTGTTGTGGTCTCACAGTGAGTGTGGAAGTCAGTGGAGCTGCTCCACAGGGAAGAGCAGCAAGCAAACCCCCCAGCAAAAACCGAGAGCCCACTCCCCTTCTCCCTCCATGCCATAAATGCATTCATTATCTATTGTATTCATTGAATAAAGAATATTTTTTTGAAAAAGGGGGCATCTCAGCTCCTTTGTACGAGGCTATATGAAAGGCAAAGAACGCAAATTAAAATGTAATTTGTGATGCTTTGTTTGTCGCTTTCTCTCCAGCATCTGAAATGTCACAAGGAGCATGTAATGCTGCTGGGGTCTGCTGAGGCATGACACAGGCCACCGTACATCACTGGTGTGTGTGTGTGTGTGTGTGTGTGTGTGTGTGTGTGTGTGTGTGTGTGTGTGTGTGTGTGTGTGTGTGTGTGTGTGTGTGTGTGTGTGTGTGTGTGTGTGGTTTGAGGGAGGAGGGTGGTCAGGGATCTTGACTTCTGGGGAAATTAGAATGTAAAGCGCTGAATTAATTGAAGTGTTAATGTGCTGTGACTCCAGCGTGGCTCATGCTTCTGCTGCATGTGTGTGTGCGTGTGTGTGTGTGGGTGTGTGTGTGTGTGTGTGTGTGTGTGTGTGTGTGTGTGTGTGTGTGTGTGTGTGTGTGTCTTTACCTCCTGAAAATGCCTCTTCTAAAGTGCTTTTGTTTGCTGTGAAAACTCATTAACAAAGTGAACACCTTTGTGATTTCGCCCCAAAGTGGCACTCACTGGAGAAAGAGAGAGAAAAAAAAAGAGGGCCAATATGTACAGCAGGTCTGGGGGAGGAAATGGATTAAATGTGATAATGATGATGTGAATTACGACTGCTGATGTGAATGTGAGCAGGACAGAAAAAAAAAGAGGGGGAGCTCAAGAGTCTCAGTTCCATAATCAACATCTTATCTGAAACAAGAGGATCCCCGAAGCTACGCTACAGGCAGAGAGTGACAGAAGGAGAGGAAGGGAAAGAGAAAGAGACAGAGGGAGGGAGGGAAGGAGGTATAGCAATGCTGAGAAAAGCAGTGACAGGAAGAACAAGGCAAGGAGGAGAATCAAAGACAGACTGAGAAAAGACAGAAAGGACGCAGTAATGATGAAGATGTAGAGCAGTGATAAAGTACAAAAAAGTAAAGGCTAGGAAAGATGTGAATGAAATACAAAAAAAGCAGTTATTATGGTTATTCAGCCAATTTCAGTTGCGCACTAAAGAGCAGTGTTAAGCATTTATGATTATTGATTTTAAAAATTAGACATCGTATATTGCTGTCAACTTTTCCAATATCTATTCTGTTCTAAAATGTCCCAACACTTTATTGTTCTTGCACAATTATGCAATTCCAGCTCAGTCACAAGAATAAATTACGCAAGTGACACTTTTCACTAATAAATGAGGAAAAATGTGTCCGTTTGTTCTTTGCATATCTAAACAACCATTCATCTAATCTGCTTCAAACTTAGTGGGAGTATCACTGGGGGACGGGGGGTGTGCAGTGTCCAGTTTGAAGCAGATCAGATGAAGGGTGGATGTTTTTTGCTGGTCCTCAGCTCTGCCTTTGAATGGCTGGGGGTGGAGCTCCTGTTGCTAGGCAGCAACATCAAAGACAAAAGTATGATATTATACATCAAAGGTGAGAATCAAGGAGGAAACTGTGTTTGCAAACTTTTTGTATGTGTTCTGTCTTAGGGTTGGGCATGCGGGGCACAGGAATCAGCTATCCACAATTAGCTGACTCCATCGGCAGTTGGTTTGTGGGGACAAATTTTGAGGTAATTTTTGCTAATTTAAAAGTCTGTCTCTTTTAGATTCAACAAACGCAACTGAAAGTGTGTATTAATAGGAACTGGCCGTTGAAGTAAGCAAGAAAAGTAAGTTAGCAGCCCATTGCCTCAGTCACTGTATAGTTCATGCTGATAGAGGTGGTTAAGTAACTGTTATCAGCCATTAAGTGTGTAGACAGGACCACATTTTAGAATTGTTGTGTAAACGTTTTGTGCCATGTTTGCTTCTACAGAAAATAAACATAAGGCTTGCTTCATGTAACATAACAATAGTGTCTCTCTGCCTCTCCTCATCATGGCAGAGTTGGTCTGGAAACTCAGGCTAGAGTACATATACAAACCAGGGGAAGAAGAACCTGTAAATGTACCTAATACAGAAACCTGACATTTTCATAAAAACGTATTTAAAGAATTGGGTCTCTGACACTGACAGTATATTAAAGAAAGCTAGATTAATATTTATTTAAGTTACTTTGATTGTGTCAATTTTGGACAAATTCGAGCCGAGAGCTGTTCATGATACTAACCTTTGTGAACTATGGATCGGTTTTATTCTGCAGTAGAGTGTCAGAGAGGAGATGCTGTTCACGGATGTGTCTTTTTTCAATGGGCTTGTGAGACAGAGAGAACGCAGGACGTGGCTTTACAACGAAATACATTTTTTCCCCACTTTAAATAGTTAAAAAAAAAAAAAGAAGGAAAATTAATATGTGGCTGTCATTGTTGATACTGTGGTGGGCTGCCACAAATAAATCAAAGTATGGGAAACATTGATTAGTCCCCTCTGCAAAAATATTGGCAATCAGTGGCCACTGTTGAACTGACGGTGACCAGCTGGAAAATTGTGACATATGTTCCAACCTGAGTGTGTCTGCACCACATCTGTCTGAAAATGTCACATTTAACCACTGACAACAATCCAACAATCAAATGTGGTGAGTCTACTGACTGGAGGAGGTGCAATGTCAAAACTGAAGCCATTCAGATAAAGAGTGATCTCACTTTTGGGGGCTTTAGTGACCTACAGTTGGAGCCTAAGTCCTCTTTGATTAGGCAACAATATCAAAGGCAATTATATGATATCATATTATTCTGTCACATTCTGATAGGAGCCACACCGACACTGGCTGAACTAGTACAAATCAAAAGCTGAAACTCCACACAGGATTCTGTTCATGTACTTATCCCATTTCCGAGTCACAGTCTAAAGCTGGGAAGTCGAGCTGTAAACAGCAGAGCATGCCAAACCCACGCAGTCTTTTCGTGGTCAGATATAAGGGCAGTGAAAATGTGTGTGGGAACCGTTGTTGTGTCTGCACATGCTAATCCCAGCGGTGCGGCCAGATTGCGAGTGTTTTAAGAAGATTATAGATTATAGACTGCAGAGGCAGATTAGCTGGCAGCTTGATCTGAACCTCTGGATGGACTTCCCTGCTCTCTCACAGCCTCTCTGTGGAAGCGTGCACCCATGTAATGGGCTTTCGTTTGCCTGTTTGAATTCAAGAGGTAATCACGACTGGTGGTAATGATAGTTTTGTGCGCCTACAGTGTCTTAAGGCTTAGAAATGTGCGTCTGTCTGTGCGAGTATTGATTTGTCGGGCACAAACGCACTTTCCATTTCCTTCACAGTAAATAAATGGCAAGGAATAGGGTACATATATACACACTTAGTCCCAGCGGGTTGTAAAGATATTCCCGATGCCAATTATATCTGAGAGAATGTCACACATGCACACACACACACACACACACACACACACACACACACACACACACACACACACACACACACACACACACACACACACACACACACACACACACACACACACACACACACACACACACACACACACACACACTCACACAAGGAGCAGATCAATGGGAAGGGCAGCCAGCCAAGAGCCAGTCAATTCTCTCCCTTTCCTCTCTGTGCAATAGTGGAAGCCCTACTGAAAAAAAATCCCATCTTTAACATGTTACAGTCTGTTTAAAATGCTGCAGAAGAGTGAGTATAAAATGCACTGGAAATCTTTTTTTGCCTTTCTATTGCTGCTCAAATGTGCAAGAATTCTACCTTTGACAGTGACGTACATTAAAGTAGGACATGAGGAAGTTACAGGTAAGTGCTTTTGCATTATGTTGGGCTCAGAGAAGTTCAATCATGAGTCAGCGCTGTGCTGGGACACCCCAAGTCCACTGGATTTAACTTATAGAGGACAGCGAGTGGAAAGGTAGCATGTAAAAGGCAGCAGTGAAAAGTGAAATTCAAAGAGCAGTTCATCTTAAAATGGAAAAAATGTATTTTCAATCATATGTGCATTTGGAATGAGCCACGAAAGCAGCTCAGCGGGGTTATAATGTGACAAAAAAGTAGCAGGTGAGCTAATGGAAGTGTCCATTAGAGGAAAAAAATGACACAAAAAAAAGGAAAAAGATGCTGTACTCCAAGTTTCTTTGTCGTTGCCAAGTTAGTTACAAAGTGTGCATGAAATAAGATGTTCCCTTTAGATTTCCAGGTCAATCATGAAAAAAATTAAAGCAATAGGACTTTGGTAAATGTTACTTATCTTCAAGCACAAGTTTAATTCCTCTGTAGCTGCTTGCTCATTGTTTCCAGCACAGCTAATTTAAAGAAATGCCACAGAGACAGCCACCGTCATGTCGAGCAGGTAACTTGAATAGGCTGTCAATTAATTGTCGCATACAATTGTATCCATAGCAACAAGTGTCACTGGGGTGCCTCTGCAAAACAAGCAGCTATGCGAATGATAAGGTTAAAGTCGAACTATGGGATGCCATCTTCACCTGAACAATTTAGGCTACGTGTTTACCTTCTGGCTGTCACAGGGCTTCAAGATAAAGATTTGTTGCATGTTGGCTAATTAAAAATTCAGTATGTTATCCTTTGACCCCCACTGAAAACTTGTCTCAGGGCAAATTAACTTGTACATGAATTAACACTGACTCAGCATCCAGACCATGTCAGGTTTCCAGTGAATCAGGTTTGTACGAAGGCCTCAACTATTCATTCTGCTAAATAGCCTTTATTATGAAGGCTGCAGTGCATCTGAGTCAAATTTGACACAGTTAAAAGAGGACCTTGAGGCTGATGTAATACTTCGCAGGTGGTGCTTTATTTTCGTACAGCTAGTCATTTTATACAGACATTTACATAGTGTCGGCAGAGAACTATTCTGTACACAAAAAGGAGGCTTTCCAGATATCAGAGGTTCACACGTCTTTGACTGAGATACAAAATCACAGCTACAAGTCTGTTTTTTTTTTTTGTTTTTTTTTTGCAAACACTGTGAAAAGCTTCAGGAACCCCGAACAGTAAGCTCCAGCTTCCAAAGACCTCTTGATGTCAAGACTACACAACCTAAAACAGCTCTTTCTGTGTAAGATTTAGGCCCACATTCATTCGGAAGCATTGTCTACCGTTATACAGTACACACACAGAAAACCTACAATACCGCAATGAAAAAACATAAATTGCAAGGGGCAGGCCCGGGTTGCCAGGTTGTGAAAAGTGACAAAGAGCAGGCAAAAAAAAGGAAGAAAAAAAGAAGGGAGGCTGTAGACAGAGCAGACGGAGATGAGGATTGAAAGAGGGAGAAAGAGAGCCTTCAACAGTGTTTTCTTTGAGAGTTTCCACACAATACTCTGAGGGTTTCTATGACAACCTGGAGTCACCAGCTGGGCCCATACAGGCAGAAGTAAGAGGCCTGTTTTTGCAGAAGTGGTGAAAGTTTTCACATTCTACCTAAGTGTAAGAAAAATGATTACAATATTCGGATAATAATAAAATGATCCTGTATCTAAACTTCTACGTTTACAGCTACAAGTAGATGCAAAATGTAAATACAGTCATACAGTCTACTGTAAAAGATGCATTTTAAAGGTGTGATTAGACTTGAGGGCACTTTCTGGGGTGGTAGTTTAAAAGGTGGAGATTAAACATATTTCATGATGTTGATTTGGGTGTTTCCATTAGGCATGCTTGACAAAGTAGATATTGATTATTGAAAATTGTGTCTCAGAATAAAACAGCAGGTTCATCTGCACCTGGATTGCCTGTGACTGACACGAGACCAAACAAACAGGACAAATACATTGTAGGAAAGGTTACATTTCAGTGCACAACTATTCACATCCATACAATCCAGCTCCATTTGTCTGCTCATCCACCAGCTACACACATAAAGCTGATGCAGGTTGTGTGCCAGAGTGAGAGAGAGTGGAGAGTGAGGGTCTGCACAGCGCCACAGCTTCATGCGGCTTTTAGCTGCAGCAGGAGCCTGGACCCCCACTTTAAAGCAAACTGACCGCGGCCGACCATTCAACTCTCATTCCCGCTCTTGTCGCTCTTTCTCTCCATCAAACCTCCTAAACCCAGTCACTGAGAAGCAGCTGCAGCCCACAGACCATTGACTGCATTCCTGCACTAACTCCATCAACATAACCTCCACTGTACCGCGTCTCACTTCATTTCACTCCGCTCCCATTGTGCGTAAAAGTGTGGACGGAGCCCCACACATCAGGGGCACCAGGCGGGAATCAAGAAAACGGGAATAAACTTCGTGCGTAAAGTTTTTACGCATTCTTGTTTGCAAATTGGGCACATTAATTTAAGTGCAGCTGCATTCAAATTCGGTATAATGTTACTATAAAGTCACAGAGTGGCTGTTTTGTCACATTTCTTGTCGTTGTGGAGCAGGCGAGCACGCATCCACCGGGCGAGTAAAGCTGAAGTGCATGTTTCTGATGGTTCAAGGAATGAAAACTTCCGATCACTTTATAGTAATAATTATGTGCAATCTGGTGCTGAATCGCGCAGCTTCACACTCCAAATGCAGCATTCAAAGCACCGTCTTTCCTCCCGCCTAACAGCACCCCCAAACAGCCCCTCACCAGTATTTCAGTCAAGGGGGTCACTCCCCCCCTCAACAACCAGCCAACACACACACATACATGCGAGCGCACTAAAATCCCGATGCACCAGCAGCAGCACCAGCAGCAGCAATAGATAATTCATCGCACAGACAGCAGCAGGGCACACTGAATCCACAGGCTTGTTAAATGCATGAACTGATCTGAAAGTGCACACTTTTTTTTTGGACCTCCTGCGCAGGACCCGGGACGAGATCCTCCACTTTGTTTGTGCGCCACCGCCGGGCTCAGGCTCCGTTCGCATTGGCGCACTTACCTTTGCACTACAGTGAAAACCAGCACACTTAGTTCCCATTTTGAGAAAAGGATTTAGAATCCATTCATTCCCATGTATCTCCTCCTTGGTTTATTCAGACATCCACAGTGGGTTTCAGAAGGGAGAGTAATCCAGTTTTCCATCCCGGGGAGAGCGTTTGCAAGCTTCGTTACATCTTTTTTTCCCTCCACAATCCTTACAAAAAACTATGCCAGGCTTCTTTCAGCGCTTTTTTTTTCTTCTCCTCCTCCTCGGTCCTCTGCCCCCCTCTTCTTCTTTCCTCTCCCTCTCTCTCTCCCTCTCTGAGGTTGCCTGGTTACCTCTTTTCTGTAGGCTGGTTCAGACCGCCGGCCGGCAGCCAATCACAGGGCTGGGTTCGTCTTAACCCCTCCACTGCTGAGCTGTCCTGATTTCCAGCTTTCAAGGAGTGAAGGCTGAGAGAGAGAAGCGGATGGGGGGTAGAGTGGGAGTGATGGTGGAGGATTTATATATATATTACAGAACTATAATGAGCAAGAAAAAGATGAAAGGAGAAGGAGGCTGAGAAAGAGGAGCTGATTGGTGAATTTAGAATTAAAAGTTGTGGAGGAAATGTTGTGATTGGTGAAGCTGTACCAGTGTTTGGACACTCAGCGGTAGTTTGGAGGCTGAAGATGAATGTACTGTTTCTGATTTCACAGTCATCACACACCCACTACTGTTTTTTTTAAAAACACATACGTAGTAATGCTGAGATAATAACACATTCACAGAATCACGAATGCAGCAGCAGCCAGTCATACCGCAGCCTTCACTCAGTCATTCAGCAAAGACTATTGATTGGTTAACCACCCACAGTTAAGTCGTGCAGCGTAGACGGTATGTGAGTCATGGACGGTGGAGTTGAACCTTCGTGCTCCAGGAGTGGGAGCGCACTTAAAGTTTTCTGAACTTTAAAGAACAGAAAGAAAAAGACCCTAAAGACAGAAAAAACTGCTTCTTTACTTTTGCTTGTTAATTAGTTTAAGATTGACACAAAAAATGTTAAAATATAAGACTGATGCAACTGCGCTGAATCCGTTGAATCATAATATTTTGCAGTTTCATGACTTTCCTCCATTCTCTCCTGAGCCTTCATCTCGTGCTGCCTGTCCCCCTTTAATTCCCCTCCTCTCTGTTCACTTTTCTACCCCTGCACCTCCTCCTCTGCCTTTTCTCCTCCACTCTCCGGCCCTCATATCACCCCCCCACCACCACCACCTTCTCCAAATGTGTTGCTGCTGCTTGTGGGGAGTTTAGGAGGCTCAGCGTGGACACAATTCCTCTGATCACTGCAAAGAATGGAAGAAACATGGCACTCTTTCACCCAAAAACCTCTTCTGGCACATTCAGACACACATAGGGGTTTGGTTTAATAGCTGGTGGAGACACAGACGTGGAGTGGAATATGCAAGGAAGAAATTGTCACATATGTTGTAAAAAACGAACATTTGATGACTGTAATTTGTTATCAGAAGGGTTAAATACTACTGAACAATACACAGTGCAAATGTCTGAGACAGATTGGACAAAATTCCTAAATTTGTATCGCACTGGCTGAATTTGTTAGGGATCTCATTTTACATATATTTTCATATATAATAAGAAAAGCATTTATTGGATGTTTCAACGCATTTTGTAGTTGCCACAAAAGTCATGCAATAATGCTGAAGTGTAGTTTTCTCATGGACACCTTGGAAACCTTGAGTCTAGCCATGATTTGTCACGACTCTTCGCTTCCACTTCCACCTGATGCCATGTTTCCTACTATCAGTACGCTACTTCTGTTGGGAGTGGATTAAACCCATTTGAGTGTCATTTAATGTGGCTTTAATGAAAAGCAAAAAGCTCAGAGAAATGTGACTTTCTGCATGAATGCCTCAATACAGCCAATGTCACAAATTCAAAATAAAAAGTAAAGAAATAATAACCTACTGAGTCTAGACAATGTTGTATGGATTTACAGATGCTTGCTCTGGCTGTAAGACCCTGAATGACTTGGCTCCTCTTCCTCTTACTGCTTGTGTAAAGCAGAAAACAAATTACACTAGGTCTATGGCAAGAGGAAACTGTAAAGCACCTATGAGCAGGACTGCATTTAGACAATCCGCTTCAACACTGACAGCATATAACTGTGACGTATGTTTATTTAGGATTGACTTCAAATCCTGGCTGAAACATCACGCTATAAAGTTTTGCAGTGTTGTCTTGGACATTTGGATCTTGCTGTAAGTGCCAAAATATGCACCAAAACATGAAGAAATGCAGAGAACTGCATGTGTGACAAGAAAATAAGAAACTTAAACTATGTTTGAGGAACCATTGAACATTAAAACGAGGCAACCACATTTGCACAGTGGTGACACTGACCGAAAAGGGCTCCAGGAAAAAAACAGGTTGAACTTGGATCACCTTCTGGTTTGACAAAATCTGAATTCATCCATTAACAGAGTGCATGGGGAAACCTAAAATGTTAAAATGCACATTGTTGCAGAATACTTGGCCAAGGTGATGGATAGTTATGTTTCTGGCTACTGTTGTAAAACAACAATGTCACCATTAGAACATCGACTGCAGAAGATAAATCCTGTATCACGTCACTCATAGGCTCTGACTGTCGCCATCTTGTCAGCATCCAACTCCTCATAACTCCTGACAAATCCAGAAATTGGCAAAAAAAGGTGGAGTCTGAGTGGCGCAAATGTCTCTGGGCCACAGATTGTCCCATGATCATACCAACCTGTCACTCACAGTGACCTCACCTCTCAGTACACATCATTTTAAGCCCTCAAACAATCTAAACAGGCTAGCTATATAAATTCATCCCTTGACAGTTGTCATGAATGGGAAAAATACTATAGAGACAAGAATATATATATATTTTTTTTACTAGGCTGTAAAAATGTTCATTTCTGCTGTAAAGTTTTGCATTTTAACATGAAGGTCTATATGGAATGGCTCACTCTTGCAGCCAGCCTCAAGTGGCCATTTGAGGAACTGCAATTTTTTGGTACTTGCTTATTAGTTTCAGTTCTTCAGCCCTGGATGTTGCCGTTTGGGTTATAACTGTCCAGAGATGTAAATGCCTTTTTCATAGAATTCTAAGCTGCTGTGTGGTGTTTTTGCATTCGATAAGGATGTCAGTCGTATTTCATCATCTCACTGGTACCTCAAGCAAAACATCCCCACCAACGCAGCCCCTTGTGCTTTGTGCTTTTGTTTAAAAAATCACAGCACAATTTTCAATATGCACATGTGGTTACTATCAGTCCATCATGTTTCTGTCATCACTGGTTCGATATCATAGTGAGAAAGCTACATGGAATAGATATTGACTTTTGAGGATGAGTGACACGGTAGTATTTAGTGACTTTATGCTGTGGAAGATTTGAGGTGACAAGAAAGCTGGAACGTTTCTTTAGTTTGTCGTCACACATCCATATCATTCCCATGTGCCTCTACTGCTGTGTATTTAAACCTCATTTACATCATTAAATGCCCCTCTCATGCACCTCATACATCTCCATAAACTTTTCACCTCCATCACACAACCTCATCCACTGCCCCACCTCTCCTCCCTTCATCTTTTCCCTCCCTGCTCGGTTTCATACCTAAGTATAGCTGTGGTTTACCCTCTCTATGGGTGCAGAGCCCTCCTCTCTATCTCCCTCCCACACTTCAGTATCTCTGTCCTTTTTTTTGCCATATCTCCCTCCCTCAGTATCTGCCTCCCTCACTCACCTTCCTCTGCTCTCAGTCTCCCTCGGTCTGTCTCAGCTTGGCTGAACAGATAACTCTTGGATGCTCATGTGGGTAAGCCAGCAGCTAGTTTCCTCTCCTTCCTCTCACTCCTGTCACACACACACACACACACACACACACACACACACACACACACACACACACACACACACACACACACACACATCAGTCACATAGAAACACACCTGAGTAGATAAAATCGCATAAACACATACACACAGACACACACAGCTTCTATAGGGTAATCCATGAGAATATCCAGATGGATATGATCTCTGGTGAAAACGTGAAGGTCAGCTCCTTCGTACTGTTCACAAAAAACATTGTTTCACAGGATTAGGATTCCTCTAATTCACACAAACGCAGTAAAAGGGACTCAGAGAGAGACAGATATAGGATGAAAAAAGAAAGATAAAGACAGACAGAGACAAAAAACAGAGGAGGAGAAAGAATGGAAATTTATGCGCATTATCAGCAAAACGGGTCAAACTCGTTAAAAGCAACAAAGACAGCTCTCTAATTGCCTGAGCGTAGCTCTGCACTGCTGAACTACTGTAATGGATGTACAGTACAGAAGCACTATGGGTCTTTGACAGTTGAAGACTGTCAGAGACAGTAAACTTGATAAAACCTTAAGCCATGTAACATCATGCTGACCAACAATCTTCAAAATCCAAAGACATCAGATTCAGGATAAAATATTAGAACATTATCAAATATAGATGCAGAAATGTTTACACAAACTCAAAAGTAGTCTAACCAGTGCCATAGAATGAGACAGGATATAGAGGAATGAGATATGAAGTTACAGTGCAAATGTTAAAATGTTACTGTTTTGTCAATAAAGAGATTTAAAATGCACACAGATGTGTGTCTTTGTATATATATATATATATATATATATATATAGTGCCAAACAAAGTGATCAGACCGCCACCCACTGTAGGGTGTTTGCCACCACTGCCCTAAATTGATAGTGTGGCTGATTACCTAAATGTTTTTTTATGTTTCTGTAACGGTTAATCCGCCAATTTGTGCAAGCTCTTTAACCAAAATGATATCTGTAATGCTAAAACATAATTACTGTTGTTTCTGAATTTTCAAATTTACTGTTTTACAAAAAAAGTAGAGAAAAATTGTAATCATGCACAATGCACATTATTTTTTGATTGAGATGCCAAATTACAGTTATTTGCTTCCATTCCTGAACAGAAAAAAAAACTGTTTTAGTGATTGTACTTTATTCTTGATTAATTTCTGATGAGGCATATTTGTAAATGTTATTTCACAGGGTTGTAATTGTCCTTTTAATTGTAGCCAACATTCAATGAGGATGCTCTTATCTAATAAGAGCTTGTCAGAGGGACATGCTGAAGGGAGGTGGAGGAAGAAAAACACCAACAGACGGAGGCTGCTCAGTGGTGACAAAATTGTCAGGACTGTGATGGACAGTGACTAATACCTGTCATTCATAAAGCATTGCCTGTTTTGCTTTTGTTTTTTATCTGTCTAAATGTTAAATCAACTGAAAGCAGTGCTGAGCTTTGTGCAGTTATTTCTTGGTTGGCAGCATCTGAAGAGGAAAACTGTAAAGAGTGGCAACACATTCAACTCCAAACGCACCATGGCCAGAATCCGAAAAGACAGAATACAGACACTCACTAATAAATAGTCATCTTGTATATTGTGGTACAAATTGAACACATTCCAGCTTTAAGTCTTCATCAGCGAAATCAAAGCCAGTAGTAGCTCAACAGCATGTTAGAGGAGGATGGCAGATTCATCAAGCCTGAGGAAGACCATCTCCAAAGGACACAAGATGAGTCACTATTATTTGGGCATAGGCCTATACGTTCATACTGCATTCAGATATAGCCGGCTACAGTCACATAACATTGTAATCAAACAGCTGAAATCAGTTGACACCTCTGAATGACACGGTCTCCTCTGAAAAGGCGTCAATACGTCTGGAGGTGAATTTCAGCGACACATCTAGACGAGAATGAGATTAACTTTGACCCAAATGTGCACACACAAGTTTACAGTGACCTGCCTCATTTACAATCTCCTGTACACTCCTGTGTGTGGATGTGCAAGTGTTTCCGAATGACACCAGGAAAAGGAGAGAGTGAGTGAGTAACGGCAGATGGTACGGAGCTACGAGGCTGGACCTCTATCCAAAGAAGAAATATCACAGCGGAACCATAGCTATCAAAGCATGCCACTCTTCAATAAGTCACATGTATCAGGATATCAAGTGGCTGACAGATGTGAGGAGAGTAAAAGAGCATGTGGAGATGAGGGGAGATGGTTTAGGAGAGAGGAAAATATACTGAATCTGAAAACGGTATATGTGCACACATTCAGAGGGGGTTCTGACATTATGACAGTCTGCAGTAATGGTATTCTCATATGTAATTAGAGAAACAGAGAGACAGAAACAGAAAAAACTCTGGGTGACAGGTTGTGTAGTTGACTGGGGTAAAGGGGAGGGAGCTGGTGTGTGTGTGTGTGTGTGTGTGTGTAAGTGTATGTGCATGAATGTGTGTGCGTTTTAAGCCGCAGGGGGTTTTATATGAAGATGTGCTCTGCAGAAATGTCACATATGTTCATGCTTTTATCAGGATGTGTAACTTTCAGGGCTTTTGCCTCTGGGAGGATCCATCATATTCCATTAATATGTTTGTGTATGGGAACATGCACACGCAGACACACAGCTTCTCCTCAGAACAAAGGGAACATCTAATCCCACATCTGTGAGAAATCCACTGTGAGCATGAACTCACCGTACTCTCGACCCTGAACCCACAGATTATTTCACGTCCGAGATACTAATGCGATTCCGTATTGATCCCAGTTCAGCAGTTTTACAACGCTGAACGGCTACTTGCCATCGGTTTTGCTTGTAGCAGCGTCGGGTGCGTTACAAGTGTGTCTCACGAAAGGACACAATTGTTTAACAGTTAAAAAAAAAAGAAGACAAAATACACAAAGAAATGCATTAATCTTATACTAAAGCATTCTGTGGATGTATACGTGTATCATAATAGGAACATAATTTGGGTCTGAGAAGTAATTAAAGAAGGTTATTAGCAGGGAAAGATTAACGGGGGTCTTACTGGAAGTGACAGGAGGCAGTGGTGATAACATTACCAGCAACATTAGCAAGATTTTTTTTTTTGTTGGGCCAGTAATAAAGTTGTCAATGGAGGTTTAATTTCATCTCATTTTGTTTTTCTGTGCCGATTTTCACAGTTTTGCTTTATTTATCCATTTACTTATTTTGCACATGCATTAGTCACAGCTTGCAGATATGTAGAATAAAGTGTAGCTGGGTTGTACAGTAGAGGCAAGAGAAATGGCCCAAGAATAGACTTTTTAGATAAATATAAAAGAAAACATTTAAAAATGGAACAATGGTGTGTTATTTTTTGGTCCCCTAGGCCATACAGTGTTACACCCAGGGAACTGGTTTACTATTACTTTCAATCTCTGCTTTACATGATCTATGGATATACCACCACAATAATGTCACAAATGTGTCGTTGTTTGTCTTGTCAAAAGAAAATGCAGTATCTCAGTTTATTTCAATGGCAAAACTCAAGCTTCGATTAGACACTACTTGATATGGTTGCTATGCATTAAGTTCAATCACTGAATGAGGAAATTCTCTGCCTTCTCTTCAACGCCCTTCCACAAGACGTTCAGAGTGCAGGGTCAGTTATGAAGCAATCTCTGTGAAGCTCATGGAAATTCAGCATCTTGACAAAACTAGAAACTGAGCTCCATATAATACATGAACACTCAGCACACAGTACAACATATTATAATGACTTTAAACACATATATGACTATCGCTGAGGTGATCCTTGTGGAGAATGATTGCAGAAGAGAGCTGATCAAGAACACAAACACAGAGAATATCTTTCCTGGAGTTGCACACTTGATATTGTAGATGGAATAAGAAATGTTTCCCTGGTTGTTTCAGTCCGATTAAACTGGTACCTGAGATAGCAGTGCTGGTTAGGCACTGGGCATTGTTCCCCTAATGAGGACTGGAACGTCCGTCTCTCATCTGGCCTCAGAGAAATCTGTGTCAGACAGCTTATTCACACACGACTAATATTACCTGGGGACCATTTGTAATAACTGCAGGGGTTGTCTGTGATCGTAATCCTGTGTGAAGCTGCCATGTCTGTCATTTGTAAAGTAAAAAATACGCTGCATATTACCTACCATATTTCACAAAACACAAAGGTCCAGTGACAATATTGGATTTGGGGTGGGGGTTTTTTTCTCCATGGTTTTCTGTTCTCTCTGTTGTATCTCTCTGACCATTTGACCCTTTCCTGCCTGAGAATACTGGATGCAACTAAAAATGAAAGTTTGGTCAGTATTTTGATGGCAAAGTCAAGCAGCTACACAGCTTGTAGGGTCATTTGCAGAAAGAGCAAACTCAAATCTATCAGAAGAGTGAAATCCTGAAGGATGTTTAGATGGATAGCATGTAAGGAACAGTTTTAATGTGGCAGTCAAGTAGTATCACATTCACACACATCAGTAAATACAAGGAAAACATAGATTTCACTTATCCTGTGTGAATGTGCTGCATGAAACATACATGGAGGGAGAATCTCTAGATCACACGAGGTCCCCAGGTAATATATTACCTTTTAGTATACTAATCCTGTGTGAACAGAGCTATAGATTCTTTCTCTCCTCCTTGTTCTTGCAATTTTAATCATGAGGATGTTCAAGATCACATTAAACCCATCACCTGACACGAGAACAGATTGAGAAACCTGTAATAGAACTAAAGGCTGATATTACCTTATTGTACACAAGCATCAATGATGCAACAGGCTACACTTAAATAGTGTACCTCTACAATCACAGAGACATTTACCCATCATCACTGCATCATCTACACCAATCTATATTTTCTATTAGAGATGCACGCTATAGGAATTTAGCCGATATGCCGCTATCTTACAACTCATTTTTGTCGACTGCTTACGCTGATATATATTCAAATTTTTTCAACCAAATTACAGAGAACATCTGGTTTCAAATCGACATATTTTTAATGCTTACCCCTGTCATGATTGGCCACTGGCAGATGTAAACGTAAAATATAACACTTTTTAAATGTACACATTAACTAGGAAAATGAGAAAAAACATCTGAATACAGATGTGAAACACGCCATACTTCTTTTTTAAAAAATATTCTCAAGAAAAATTGTAAACTTTCCATTTTAAGCCTTTGTCATCTGATACCGATGATGATGCCTCTACTGCACATCCTTACTTTTTATCTTCATCCAAACAACGCATCGGCCCAAACTTCCTGTCACAGAGAGTCACAGGGAGCAAATGCAGGTACACTGATCTATACGGAAACGTGTCAAAATTCAAATCCAAAAATTATACATCAGTGCAGATCCAACAGTGCATAATAGCATCTGCTATAACAGTGTATTCCTCGGGACTACTTTCTGCTTCACTGGACTGAGGAGTTACGATACTGATTTGGTAGGATCACTATCATAACAGGTGCAGTTACAGGAGGGAAAATGTGTCTCTTTGTGTGTCTGTGTATGTGTTTGTGTGTGTTGGATGGAGAATAGAGTGTTGATGGTAACACTAGGAGGAGGATAGAGAGGGGAAAAGAGGGCAGAGGAGGTAGAACAAGTCAAGCTGACACAGTTTCAGTGTATTCTCAATATTGTAAATAATGCAGAATGGGCTGTTTCTCATGGATGCTGTCTTCATTCAATTTTAACCTACACAGTAGTACTCTGGCTCACTTTTTTGCTCTCTCTCCCTCTGCCAGCCGGTATGTCTGGATATATGTGCAGGTGTGCGAGCGCAGGCGTGTGTTTAATGTGATAACTCACCTTTTAGTTCAGGTCACAAGGAACATGCAGGTTAATGGCTCACTGCTAATTGCTTTTTGATTGCTGGAGTTAATTAAAGCTTAAAAAATGCACTTCAAAACAGATTTCTCTTATGGTGTTGGTATTGACCTCACTCGCTCCTGTTAGTTCTTTGGCAATGATTCAGGGAAAGAGTCAAATGACTTTATGGATTAATATAGAACTCACTTCAGGTTTTACAATCAAAAAAAAGTACATACAAAAGTCCCATGATGATGCTCTTGAATGACAACTTTGCCAAGACTGTCTTGTCTCTCATGTCCATTACAGTTTAATGTTTACAAAGCCAGACATAAATGCAGAACAAAAAACAGAATAGCAAATGTTATTTCTTCTTTAGAATTGCTTTTCATCTTGACGCTGTGAAGGCTGAAAGCAAGGACACAGCAGGAACTCCAGGCCTCTGTGTGCTTTCTGCAGCTTCACAGTACCGCTAACTGCATTACATTAGTGCATATGGTCAGAAGCGCAGTTGATGAAAACCTCTAACCTCCACCTCAACGCGCAGCACGTGCATGCATGCGTCTGAGGGAGAAAGTGTGTTTCTGTGCCAGTGTGAGTCCTGGGTTAGTGAGTGAGGGGTGCCTGGGGCTCATTGCTCATCTCAGTGGGTATAAATAGGAAAATAGAGTCAGGAATATAAGAGCATCATCATGTATCTGAGGGGGTAAGAGGCTGCTCAAAGCTAAAAAACAAAAAACAAAACATACAACACCAGATCTGATAGCAGGTGGATACAAAGCTAAACAAATACTCTAATAGCAACTTTACTTTGCTGAATTAAAACCCTATTCATAGCTTTACAGGCTGCAGGACTCAGAAAACAACAATCTGCAAAAGAGTTGAGGTCTCGTACGCAATACTATATTAAAAAGCAGAAGACAGGATGAATTTTACAATGCAGAATTGATTTCTGTGAATCCAGGGGGAGATGTTGTTTTGCTGTTCCTCACCATACAGTTATTGGGTTATTAATTTTCAGTAGGTTCAAAACAACATACGTGCAGCTTGCAGCACCTCTGGTTTGTTTTTGCCAAGGTTTTACTGTTTTTCACTTGGCTGTTTATGTGATTGATGTGATGTGCAGAGATGAGCCTTTTAAATAAGGTTCTGTGCTATTTGGGAATCCGTCACCATTTGCTTTGTGCGCTGATTTACATGAGTTTAAAGTATATTTTTACTCCACGGGAAGCAGTAAATTGAGATTTATGTCTGTTACGAATCGCCATCATTTTCAGTTATCACTGACAACTTTGCACAAAGGTAATTTTTGCATCTATAAAACGCAACGCATTACACTGTGGGATTGTTACCAAAAGTAATGTACATGCTTTGAACACTAAGTTATGCATTTCTTTGAGAGTGTTTGAGGGTTCTGCACAGTGCATGAAATTCACACTCAGAATTCAGAGACACAGTAAACGGGGAATATTTTCTGACATTGCCGTGGATTTGTCATGGCTCTCAACATGATCCCAGTGTTTTTCTCTCCGTGTCTCTCACTTCTCTCTGGTCTCCTGTGGTTAACGGCTCACAAACACGATGTTCTTGTACAACTACACTACATCCTCATTTACGTTTTGAAAGACTCAGATTTTCTCCTTAAAGGGTGAGACTGTGATGGAGTGGGAAACGATTAGAGTTTCAAGGAGTCATAAAGTCCACGTTAAGTCTATAATGGGATTTCCATTAAGGACACATCCCGTGTGGGGTCATTATACTTAGATTTAAGTTTCATTTTTCTTTACTACTTATTTTTGTGTTCACTGGCTTAGACACCAAAGCTACCTTTTTTTAGTTTAGACAATAAGTTTAGACAATATCTGAGTTAAAATCTGACCCTTTCACAACATGTTTAACACGTCTCCATTTTCTGGGTTACTGGGCTTAAATATCCGCATGTTGCTGTTTTCTTCATTACTTTAAGCAATCGCATTTTGGGTAGCAACTTGCTACTCTAAAAAATTCAAGTTCTGACCAGTATTAAGATCATGCAGTTAGGCACACTTGCAAGTGTTTCTCCATGGATTTTCCATTTTAATGACAGTGCTTGTGTCCCTTCATGCAAATATCTACTAAAACAATTCCACCTTTCACTATTTTGAGGGAACACCGAAGTTACATCTTGCCCATGGAGACTGGTTTAAAGAAATACAAACAAGGTAGTTACAGCTGTTTCCAATATAGAAAATGATGCAAAAGCAAGACTACACCCCCATCTACTACATGGCTGAACAGGGGCAACTGAGAATACAGTATAGTTGTATGAGAAGCATTTTTTTAGTAGACAGGACTGGTTCATTCCACTCTTATCTCATCACCTCATGCTATGCATCAACCTCCACTTTCTTTCCACTCCTCACCGAATTGTTCTAACACCCACACCGGTAGCTAAATGCTTTCAGGCCAACTTCTTAGTTTGCTTTGTTCTTAGTCACTCAGACTCTCCATCATGTGCTTCATTCAACACCAATCTGCCTGCCAGCACTTCAGCCATGCTTTCTGGAAAGTCCTCCACCACCAACAAGCACCTGCGTGTTCGCTTAGTCTCCACCTGCTCAGCTTGCCTCCTGCACTCTGCCTTCATTCATCTCCTATAAGCCTTTCTCTCAGTCAGTGTGCTGCACTTGTTGCTGCATTATAACAATATCTGTGTATAAGCCAACAAACAGCAGATTGTGATAAGAGGGCAGCATCTCTAAGAATGTGTTTAATGCATGTGTAAGAGACTTTACAGTGTGCTATGAAAATTGAAAGCATACCTGGGCGTCACCACACCTGGTGTCCATATCGCTGCTCCTCAAAGAAGGAAAATGCACCTGGAGAAGAGAGGGAGACACAGGGAAGGGGGAGAGAAGGGGGGGTATAACATTAAGAAAAAGCACTTGTCAGGTAGCCCATTAGAGTATCATTACAATACCAATACCAATCTCTTCTCCCCATCTTTCCCGTTCCCCTGCGTGTGTGTGTGTGTAAAATTCTCTCAGTGTGCCTGCAGTCACCGGCGGGGAGATGAGATCATTACCTGTGACTGCAAGGCTAATGTCACACACAGCCTCAAAACACACAGACACACAGACACAGACACACAGACGCACGCACGCACGCACGCACACACACACACACACACACACACACACACACACACACACACACACACACACACACACACCATAAGCGTCCACGCAGGCAGAGTAAAGAGAATAATGCGACTCTGGCTCAGTAACAAAACTGCGCTGACCGCGGGGCTCGTCTCCATTTGGATGAGGCAGCCTGTTTTACAAGCTGCTTCCAACACCGGGAGATGAGAGAAACAAGAGGATACAGAAGAAGAGGGAGAAATGACACAAGGATAAAAAGACGGGGCATCTAATTGGAGACACGGTGGAAAAACGAACAGCTCTCTCTGTCTTTCCAGTGGGGGGGGATGAGCAAAAAGGTACAGCTGCAGACACAATGTATGGCTCAGAATAAGCTCATTAGCAGTTGTGGGATTGTGAATGACGGATGAGAAGGGGTGTAGATGGGCATGATGGGAGGGGTGGAAGTGGGTCAGGAGGTGGGGAAGTGTGGGTCTGGCCTCTAATTAACTTCTCCATCAGCCCTATGGCGCTTACTTCATGTTATGCACCTGCACAATAAGACGAATGCAGCCATATGACTTGAATGATTGGTGTCATCTGGAAACATTGCCGTGCCACCTCTGGACTTACGGTTTCGATCGAGTGTTTTATTCCAAACTTCCACCTCTGTTGTGCCGACTGTGTCCACAATATTTCTCTCTTTATAAATCTACAGAGACATTTACATGTTCACAGAAATATAATTAAAGCTGAAACATTCAAAGGGAGTCAGCTAGGCATGTGTGACGGTTGTTTTTATTATGGAAGCTCATCTGGAGTCTCCTGTTGCTTCATGAATCTGGTATATTATTGTAATACACACCATTATTACACCATGACCTCTCAGCAGGCTGATTAAAGGATCCAATTAAGAACAATAACATAATTTCAGCAGCTGTATTATTAAGTTATATGAGATCTGCATCTTCTTGGTGTGTGCACTATTTATATATATTGTAATGTATATGGTATAATATAGCACTATGAAGTTTAGAAATGGAAAAAATTGAATTCTTGCTTCATACAGCATGGAAATAAAGATAGACGTTCACTCTGTTTATTTTTGCGCTGCTCAGATGCACAACAACAAACTGTGTCGGGACTCATTTCACCCCCCACACTGAACTACATACAGTAATACCGAGGCTGCTTCTCTCCTCCTAGTCCTCCCCGACTGCAGCCCTCTCCTGCTCTTTAATCCTCTCTTTCAATCTAATTTTGTTTTCCATTTCACCTGCTTAAACATCACGTTAGCATTACTGGTAAGCACAAAGAGTATTAGTGATGTAATTTACAAAAATGTGTGATTTCATTCTGCCACGTTCGTATTGTCTCTCTCCCCTGAACATGCACACACACTATGTGTGTCTCTCATAATCATGTTGCAATCATGTGAAAAAGCACAGGAATATTAAATATTAACTGCACATTCATTCTAGGCAAGCAGAATATGAAATGAATTAATCATGGCGTACAAGGCAGTCTAGATTCTTATCCTTTATCCTTATCTTGCCTTTATGTACTGTGAGGATGCGTCGCAGGAAATTAACAGTGGCTAATGAGAGAAACCAGTGTGTGTATTGTTTGTAAAGCTTGTGTGTGTGTGTGAGAATGTCATATTTTCCAATTTGAAGTCTAAATGCCACATGAAATGTCTGGTTCATCCCACATGTTATCTATGCACAACGACCACTTATTGCCCATTAACTAGTCTTGGATGCTACAGCTGAGCCTGAGAAAACAGTTGTACTGCGTAATGTCTTCTGTGGTTTGGGGAAGGAGCCTTTTCCAACACCTGAGAAAATGGCACTGATGATGCCACAGCGGTGTCAGCTAAGCTTGCACTTATAATGGAATGCAGGGAAACAAACTCTAAGTGTGAAGTCTGAAAAATGTTGCTATGGGATTCCTTTATCTTAGAGACCCCCCAAGGTGAAAAATCACTTTTTTCCATATGGTATTTTTTATATGCTTGAAGACATATCACGAGTGAAATAAGCAGTCACCACCATAGTTGAGCATTTCCACCTTGAAATTTCAGTGTTCCAGTGACAAAAACACAAATTCAGACTTCTGGGGTTTAATATGCACAAACCTGAGGAACCTATCTCATCAACTTGCATGACGAGGCTTTCTGTATCATTATTCTTCTTCAGAATTGGTTTCTGTTTCTGTATGTATGGCTAAATCTTATCTTAAATTACTCTAATATTACAACTTGTCATTGACATTTAGCATAAAGTAGTTTTATAGAGTTTCAGGAGAGTGAGAGGTGAACCGGTGTGCTCGAGCTGCAGCGAGTAAGGACAGGTGGATGGAGCAATACGCAGGGATTTCATAGATCTGGACATTCAAGAAAAAGCAATGATTAGAGTTACATTTCAGCCATTCTGAGGTAGAAAGGGATTATTTTAACTTCTCAACATGTAACTTTAAGACACAGAGAGGAGTTTTAGGGGTTAAAGCCACGACCTCAGAATGATATCAAAGATGTGGGCAAGCAAAACCTAACAAAAGATGCTATAGAGCTGAAGGATTCCTGCATCTTAAGAGCCTGACCCATACAAAAGATAAAAAGTGGAACTATTTCAGCCTCTGCTGATTCAATTGTGACCATTCTTTTTAAAATCTGGAGCATGTAAATCCCAATTTAGCAACGTTCAACGTTTCTTATTATTCATGGTAACAAAAGTTTATCTAAAACGGCAAAAAAAAGCACATTGAGGAGAAAGAGACAGAGACAGAGAGGGGAGGGGAACCAAATGGCTCTTTCACAGCCAAACTTTGGGTCCAGACCAGCGATAGTTTGCTTTGGAAATGATTCTCTTAACCATCTCTCTCTCTCTTTCTTGATCTCTCTGCTGCCTCTATCTCTCTATCTCTCATGCTTGATAGCCCCCCTGCATGCTCCTAATAACCCATGATGAGTCCTCCACACTTGAGCACCCTCCCATCAGACACCCGCTGAGACCCACACACACACACACACACACACAAACACACACGCAACACACACTTTACCCCAGTGTGTTGGACATGGAGGGGTGTGGATGATGACAGCCATCAGCGGGGCAATTAATGTGCCCGTCCCCCTGGTTACAATGCAAAACTGAGAGGAAGCAGAAAAACAATATTAGCCAACGTGGCTGGCTCCTAACAGTATAATTAGCCAAACATGCTGCTCCCCACTTGGACCTAAAAACTCAAAAAAAAAAAAAAAAGGCCCATCTGGCAGTGATGCAAGAACAGGATGAAGGAGGGACACCAGGAAGCGTAGAGAGGAGTGGAGCCTTTCAAGATAGGGAGGCTGAAAATGGTAAAGAGATGAATAAGTGACCGCTTTGTAGTAAGAACTAGCCCGAATGTGACTCTGTTTCACACTGAGAGAGGAGCGATCGGGAACGGAGGGGCCAAAGTGAGGGTGGAGAAAGCGATGGAGGTAAGACAGAGAAGTGAGAGGAAGGCATAAAGAAGAGATGGACGAAGAGCGGGAGAGGAGGGCGGTGCAGACACAGGACCATGCCTGTAGCATACTGATGCTGCTGTAAGGCATGCAGTCAGCGTGGCCCTGGCTATGCAACCAGGCATGCTGCTGCAGAGGGCTGCTGGGCTGTCTCATCATACAGAATGTGTGTGTGGACTTTTTCACGTGTGCACGTATTGTTGATGATGACGTTGTGTGCAAATGATACAATAAGCGAAACATGGGATCAGAGAACAACACTATGTTTCTGACCTTGTACACACATGTAACAAATGGGTGTGTGTGTGTGTGTGTGTGTGTGTGTGTGTGTGCTGCAGTGATGGTGGGTTGTTCGTTATGCTGCACGTGTCTCCTCCTGCAAAGCCTGTGTTATTACAACAATGAGGCCTGGCTGCTCCTGTGCTATAGTTTCTGTTTCCATACCACAGTCCCACAGGAACCCCCCCCCCAAGGACAACCAATTGGAGCTCCAACAGAAACACAGATCGCCATAAACATCTCACACAGCTCATGAACTCCTGCAGAACAACATGCAAGAACACAAAGAGAATGTTTGTTTCTATTTTTCTGAACGTTACGTTAGTTTTTTTCACATGTAGTTGTTTATTTTACTCAATTTGCATCACTGTAATTAACTGCATATATTAAAAGATAACTAAACATATAGCAGAAGAAAAGGAAGGAAAAAATAAAGTCAAAGGGATGTGAATCGTATTGTTTGAGTGTTCGTCATTCCTTATGTGAGCATCAATTTGAATATGTTTGAAACTTCCAGTGGCAGGAATTCCCTCTGGGAAAGTATAGCCAGAAGGCTGCCTTCTTCCTCCTGCTTTGACTCATTGTTTCTGGTCATGCTGTAAGTTGCAGAGAGACTGGCCTGATGTTGTATCTGAAATTTAAAAAGTATTGGATTTGGAACAGGGGATGGACCCAGTATCTCTTATCCTTGGCCTTCCAAGCAGATATGTCACCCTAAGAAAGAAAAGACTGTATGGTATTATTACTTACGCAGCAAGTAAAAACATTTTACTGCACTGGATCAATGAAAAAGTGCCAACATTCGAGGGCTGGCAGATAGTGCTGACTGACGTAGCATCACTGGAATATTTTACATGTATTTACATTCAAAAATTGAAAAATTTTATAAGATTTGGGAACCGTATTGGAACTGTGTGGAGCTGGAAATATCAATCATGCTACTGCAAGGTTTTCATATGGATTTACATTGATAGATGTAACTATCAACATTTCTGTGTCAGAATCTGAGCCAATGTGTTTTAGTTTTTTGTGTTCATTGTTATGATCACTGTTGGTATAATGCACTTTGTCATCAGATGTAATGTTAAAATTAACAAACATAAGAGAAAAAAAACTGTATATACTAAGCGATACTAAAAACATAGCAAGAGAAGGAAAAAAATAGGCCAAAAGGGTTTTGGCAGGGAAAAAATGTGAATCATATCGTTCCTTATGTGAGCATCAATTCAAAAATCTGTTGAAATTTCCAGTGAAATGGCAGGAATTGGCTCATATCATTAGGTTGTTCCCTATTGGTGAGTATAGCCAGAAGGCTGCCTTTCTCCTCCCGCACTATTTGACTCTGTCCAGCAGCCAACAGGAGGCCTGCTCTTCCTTTGTGTCTCACTCAGTCCCTCATCTTCACCCGTCTCTCAGAAAGAGATCCAGAAATGGATTTCATTCATTAGCAGAGATGAGAGCAGAATGCAGGGGGTGGAGGGGTACAAAAGTGTCTTTTTCTGCATCTCTAAAAGTGTGCCACATGGTGAAAAATAGAGGGAAAATAAAAAAAAGAGAAGTGAAAACGCTCGGTGATGTTCTCCTCCATCTTTAATGAAAGAGAATGAGAAGAGCTGTCGCTTTCGGTCTCCCACTGCTCCACCACAACCTGATTGCTGTCTGATGATGATGGCACTACTTCCTGACATCTAATTGAAATAATTGTGTGTAATCACTTTAAAAGACTGGCAGGAGACATGCAAGCAATGAGAAGTAGTTAAGAAAAAGCAACAGCATTTTAATTGAATCTTCCCAGATGCATCTGATTCCATCAAACAAGTGTAAAGCCACCAGGAGACAGGCGGAGATGCGGCAGTGCCACAGTTCAATTGAGAGATGAATAGTGGCGTAATGGGTTTAGGAGCTGTGAAAGAGAGCAGGGTTTAGGTGGATCTGCTTCAGCCATTCTTTCGTACTCGCACACTTTATCCCACATAATCTGTAAGAAATCTTCAGAGTACCACACTGTATCCAGGTCGACTTTCCCAGGAACGGATCTTTAATACTGTATTTCACATAAACAACCCAAGCGAGGATTTTGAGCTATTATTGCTGATTCTCTAAAAAAACACCTTCCCTCAGTCAGAAGCGCCAAAGAAGATGGTTTGCAATCACTAGACGAAGACAAGGGTTTTGTCGCGATGGATATTGTGACTAAAATGCTCAGTCTGGACCTCCGTGTGCAGTCGCTGCTGTTTCATGGGCCTGTGCACCACTGGGCCAGTCGGAGGATTTCTCAAGGCCCATAACACACAGAGACCCCAGGCCGGGGAGAGCCTGTCCACAGCCATTTCCCTACTCTTTAATCTCAGCGGCCGACTGGAGAGAGCAGCGCTGCACATTCCATTAATGTAAAGTGGGGCTTGAAGGCCCGTAATTTATTGGCTCTGCAGACTCGCCTCCCCTCATCTCACTCATACTGGCTCCCAGCCACCAAATACTCCCCCTGATACCCGCCGACATGCAGCACCCTGTGCTCAGCGCTTTACGCTATTTCACTTTGTTTCTCCCTTTAGCTCTCCCTCCCTCTATAGCACTCTCTGCCTTTACCTCTTTGTGTCTGCTCCTCTTATCTCCCACCTTTTGCCTCAATCCTCTCACATACTGTATATACAGAAGAGATTCCTTCTGCACCACATTTCTCCAGTCAGATTTATGACATTTCATCCTTTTGTTGCTCCAAAAGCTTGTCCTATGAAAGGATGAAACAAGAAGCTTAGGTTCTTTATCTGCATCTGTATCACTTATTTAACTTGTTAGTTTAATTACCAACAGAAATGACACATTCACAAAATTAACTGCAGAAGAGTAGAAGAATCCCCCACTGAGAAAGATGAATTGAAAGACAAAGAAGCATAAGACAGAAAATGAGGGGATGTAAAAATCTGGTTCTCTCTTATTGATTCTCCTCTATTTCTGCCCCTCCCCTCTCTTCTTCCATTTTCTGGGTCTGAACTATTTGTCATGATCTGTGCTGCAATGGTAAGGATGCCCTCCTGACCATTAAGCTGCAAGGATGCCAGAAAGTACCAGGATCTGCTAGCAGGGAAAGCCGGGTGAGGATGGAGGACAGGTGCATAAGAGGGGGGATAAAGAAGAGGTAAGTGGTATCACCGAATCCTAAAGCAAAGGGAGCAGAAATGGACATGACAGGGTTTTCTCAAAGAAAGAAGAGAGTATGGTTCTTGCAGCTGCTGTTCACATTAGGGAAAGCCACAGTGGATTTTATTTTCTTAGTTATTAATTTTGTAACTGTTTTACCATAAGCCAGGCTGCTGTTCTTTGTCTTTGTCTCTTTGTCTTGGGTTTTCGTTACGTCACCAGACTCAAATCTTGTGTTCCCTTTACAAAACCCTTGTGTCAACACAGTTTCTGCTAGTTGAAGCTCAGCTGCAGTTACAATTAAAAAACAGTCAGCGAGCAAAGCACATCATTGGGACATTGTAGAGGTTGAGGGGAAAAGGACATAGACATGGTTTATAAGTCCCCAGCAGTGTTGTGTCTGACTCAGTTGGGCTCTCGATCAGACTTTTATCAAAAATTGAGCCTCATGGGAGCAGAGCTATGATAATGCATGATAATTTGTAGGAGTGGAGCAAATTAACCGAAATGCCAGCAGGAAAACACAAGTATCCCCTCAACCCCCAACAAACAAAGAGCCTCTAGAGGTTAAAAAAACCCCACAAAGTCGAGAAATATAGTCCCCCAAAAATTTACAGCACAATCAAATCCATTAAATTCAGATTATGTGATTGACTAGCACAGACAGAAAGGCCAGGTTTCCTAGCCAGCCAGCCAATACACCAGTTTCTCTGCAATAAAACTTCATGTGCCAAGACCTCCTCCACATGTCTAGCTGGACCTCCTGCACACCCTTTTATCAGGCAACACGCAGAATCCTGGAGTTTTACGGACTATACACTGTTGTAATTGTTTTTTAATTTAAAGTAATTGTGTTATGTGTTGTGCTGGTGAGTGCAAAATGTCTCCTGTGTGTATTCTAGTACTTGGGAACTAAGATTTAATTTGGGAAATGTACAATCTAATTAAAGAGCCAACTTTTATGTATGAAGAAAATCTATATATTGATATTGAGTTAAATAACCTTTGTGAGCTATTTAATCAGGGGATTTCAGTAAAGCTAGGAGAAGGGTTAAGAGAATTCTGTTTAATTTGGTCAGATTTTTTATTCATTTTATCAGCCGCCAATGAATTATCATCATAGAAGGTTTATATTTGTAATGTTTTGTATCTTTCTTCTAGTCTAAAATAACTCTTATGTCCTCAGCGGTGGAGTTAAGGAGTCTGACAATTTCACTGACCGCCAAATGCACTGCAAAAAATTAAACAAAATAAAATAAACTGTTAACAATATATTGCCATTTTGCAGATTTTTAGTAAATTACTTACAAAAATTTTTTTGTCTGCACTAAAACTAAGCTGCAAGAGCAGTAGTGCACAATTTTAGCAGTAGTGTGCAAGTGCAAAATACATAGATGCTGAGCTACTGTGTATTTATGGAACTCTAAAGTAATACAATAAAAACAACCATGCATCTGTAGCGATATGTCCATATGCACGTCTGCAGTCAAGGCTTTGCAGGCCTTTTACATACACAAAAAATGAGATATAGCAAACTAAAAAGAAAAAAGGGGAAATCCAAAAAGCAAAACTTGGGCTTTTTAAAAGTTTTTGTTAAACAAAATCCAAAAATAAAATAATTTCATTAGCATTTCTAGAGATTATTTGTTTGTTTGCATGTGTGATTGAACTATAAATACTCTAAATGCAGAGTGCCAAAGGCTCTGTATAGGGCTTCAGAAAGGAAAATCTATTTTCTTTGACTATTTTTTTTTACCATTCCTCATAAATGTAAAGCATTATAAGATTATTTAGATTCACCACACATTCATTCCCAAAGACCCCTGCAGTTTTCTCTGCTCCAATTTGCTTCACAAATGGACACAGTGGTACATAGCAGCGCTGAATGTACGCAAACACACATAGAGGTACACACAAAGTCACACATAATGGATGTCAAAAAGAATTGTTTGGGTTCCACACCAGGGCTGGGGGGTAAGGCAGCCGAGACACAAATACTTAATCACACATACACAAGCGGCAACAAAACACACCAACACAATTTACCACAGACGCACACATACAGGAGACTGAGGGTACGTGAGGAATGTACAATGACTTGTAAGTCCAGTCTTGCAGAGGAAAGGAACAGAACCGGAGAACGGGGGAGGTGTGGGCGCAGGGGCAGTCTGGGGTCAATTAGTATTCATAAAAGACAAATGAATCCATAGCTGCGGCCTAATATCAATTACTTTTGATCACCTAATCAATTAGAGTTGGTTAGGGTTACTGTAGCTAAATAGAAAATTAACTGCGACATTCACCATTGGTGTCAAGATGACTTTTCATCAGCCCCCACATCGGACATGTTAATTTCCTCATCAAGGTGGGGAACGGAGGGATATTCGCCCGCCTGGTCGAAAATGCATACTCCTGCACTCACACGTGAAATCACACACACAGTTATTACAGGTCCTTTATTAAATATCCCCGTGGCCCCTTAATAGACAAATAGCATCTGATTCTATCAAGCAGAGTGTAGAGAAAGAGAGAGCGAGGGAGGGGAGAAAATTAACGCAGTCCTCGGTGGCAAAGAGAATATGCAGCACCGAGAGACAGAGTAAATGAGTAATTCAGAACTGATTGATTGTACAAGAGAGAGTGAAAAATGGAGAATGAGAGAGCGCAAAATAGGGAGAGATATAAAGAGCCGGAGAGAGATAAAAAGGACCATAGATTGCAGAAGAGGGGAGGGATTGGAAGAAAATGGAAGATAGAGATTTGATAGATGGATAAAGGGAGAGAAAGATTCAGACGTGAGAAAGATGGAGTGGTAGTCACTTCCCAAATCTTAGCTGGATGGTTATTAAGTTTACATTTGCTGTATGGCTGGTGTTACTGCACCTGCTTCTTTCCATTCCCACCCCTAACCTAGTTTAAGTTCAGCCATCGCCTCAGGCTTGTGGAAGAGGAGTGACAGCAATATCAGGTCAAGCCTGGGGAGGAGAGAGGCCCAGTGGTTAGTATTCCCTAAGTGTCAAAACCAAAGAGACTGGAGGGAGATGGAGGGAAGAGAGTGCCTGGTGGAGGCAGAGAGAGGATGTCATAAGGATGAAGGTTTAACTTAGGTAAAACAACTATTGGCCTCATTCAAATCAATGCTGAAAAATATGTCTATGTACTACCGCTTTGTTTGGCTAAACAGATATTTGTTGCCTAGATGACATTTACTGGCAGCATTGGAATTGGGGATATGTGTAGTTAAGCTGAAATCATAAAGAAATGGTCAAGTCCAGCATCAGTCATCTCATTGCTCAAGTCATTATTGGCCTTTCAGACAAGATAGCTGCACTGCTCAAGAGCAGGCTGTCTTCAGATATCTGAAGAAATATTCTACCATACCCTGATCAGCCACAACATCAAACCACCCACCTAATATGTGTAGGTCCCCCTTCTGCTGCCAAAAAACTCTGACCCACTGGAACTTGGACACTTCTAGGCATGTCTTTTCACCAGGACACTGGCAGTGGTCCTTTGGGTCCTGTGGGTGGTGAACTGAGGCCTCAATATATCAGGCTTGTTCCAGATTGGGATCTGGGGAGTTTGGAGGCTGAGTCATTTTTGGACTCTTTGTCATGTTCCTTAATGTATTCCTGAGCAGTTTTACAATGTAGTAAGGAGCACTGTAAAGCTGAAGGAGTGATGTTGCCGCTGGGGGCTGTGCTGGTCTGCAACAGCATTAAGGTAGTGGTACATGTCAAATTAACATCCATAAGAATGTCATGATTTCCAGCAGATCATTCCATTTCAATGAGTTGACCTGTGTTATTCACTTTACTTGTCAGTGGTTCTAATGTTGTGGCTGATTGAAAATGAGACAATCCTGATGATAAACTGTGGTGATCCCCTAATGTTTCATCTAGCACAATAGATGTTGACATGTATCTTTTAGAATTTTGTGAGAAGTTGGTGCACACATTTAAATTCTCTTCAGGATGAGTTATGGTTGCTTCAGGTTCCAGTTTTGTTTTCGAACACAGCATCACATCAAAAATTTTGGTTGTGTCAGTACTACAATGACACCAGCAAAACTTCTTGCATTTACATCAAGTCCAGCTTTCTGTTTAGTGCTAAAATATGAGCAAGTTAGCTTTCCTTAATGACCAACAATATTAACATGGCAAACATTAAACTGCTCAAAGCTTCGCTGTGGCCAAAATCAATTGTTTTTACCAAGTTAAACATGTTGATGTTGACGTTTTCATTTGCTGGAAGACATATCATGAGCATAATAAATAGTCAGCGTGAATGGTGAGGGTTTCCACCTTGAAAGTGCAGTGTATTGATTACAGGCTCAAAAGCATAGATTCAGACTTGCAGGGTTTTGTACGTAACAAACCCAAAGAAACAGTCCTGTCAATGTGCAGTTAATCCTCAAAAGGGTCAGAAGATGCATGGTTGAATTACTCCAACTACAACTTGCCATTGTGTATCGTAGAGTAATTTTATAGTGTTTGAACAGAATCATAGGTGAGCTGGTGTGCTTCAGCTGCAGCACGTTGTGAATTAGTAGGTAGAGAGAGAGGGGAGGACTTCATTGCACATTCCAAAAGAAGTGCAGCGTTATATCTAAGCCATTTTAAGGCAGGACAGGATTATTTTTACTGAGAAAAAACTTCTAAATATGTAACTTTGATGCACAGAGATTAGTTTTTGGGGTTTAATCAATGACTGGAGACAGACTTTAATGGCAATATGCTTCACATTGGCCTGTTAGAACCGTCAGTGTGAGCATGCCAGCCCACTGACATTAGTATTTAAGTCTGAGCTCCGCTGTGTCTGAGCACAGGCTCGCAGAGCTGCAAGCATATTCAGTATTTATCCAAGATTTTTCTCTAGCTTTAACTAAGTGCTTTGAGTTGTCTGGGCATAGCCATAAAAATCTTAATCATGCTTGGGTTCCCAGAAGCAGGTATTGCAGAGAAAGCAAATTAACATTTAGCGAATATGTTCAGCATGCACATTTTGCGTGGGTATTTTGTTATGATGTCTTGGTGTATTTTCATACATAGGACTATAACCACGAGTAACACACACTGTATGTATATGCAACGAAGTGACCACTAAGCTCCCTCCATGTGGCTGTTCACTATAGTCATAATACTGCAGATTGGATGTCCATGACATGAATCACGTGTGTAGCTCACTCCGAGACAGATGTTGATGTGGATTCATTTTTATTCCTGCAGATTCATTTCTCTCTGCCCTCCGTGTCTTGCCCTCTCTCTAATTTGTCTCTCTTCTCCTCCCCCCTCTCCATCCCCACCTTCCTCCGTGTCTTTGAGGCCAATGGTCGAGACAGGCTTGCACGATGCAGTATTGATGTGGACGGTTAGTTAGCTCTTCCTCCACATATAGTCCTTCCTGTCTAATTAGTGTCGAAGGAGAAGAGTATGAGCTGCCGCTGTGTGTGCGCCTATGTGTGCACGTGTGTCCTAGCCTCTGCTCTCTTATCTCAGAGCTCTCATTAACCAGGCTTTGTTTTCCTTAGCTTCATTAGCATTCCCATGACAGCAGTTGTTACCTCAGCACTAGGCTAAATGCTAGGCTAAATGGTAGCCATAAGAAGTCGGTTTGCCCCTTTTCATTAACATTAGTCTGTTTACATTGTTAAAGTGTTTGTAAGTGCAGTGACACAGCGTTCTCTAATAGCACCTCGGTCGTGGCTCCACATACATAAGCGTGTGCTTTTTGCAGTTCTGCTTGAAAATAGAGGGAGACAAATCATCTTTCCTTCAGAATATGTTAGGCTTGCTTTCACCTTTAGGCGAATTCGCTTGTCTGTGCCCATGAGGAATCCTGACTAGTCTATTAACATGAAGGCAGCATCTGCACAGACATGTTTCCTGCAGGTTGTAGGACACTCTGTGCAGCCTCTAATATCGCTCATTGGCCAGAATGCAGAGAGGAAACAGAGGAAATAGGAACAAACAGAGAGAAGACACCAGGAGGGTTGCTGATCAAGGGACAGATGTGGGGGGAAGGTGGAGGCAGAAGGAGCGGAAAAATGTAAAATTGATGAGGCGAAGGGGTGCAGGAGGTTGTTTTAAGGGTCCCGGTGAATGTTCCTTATTGAGATGAAGCGTTATCTTGGGGGAAGTCTAGTGAATCAGGGGGAGATATGTAAAGGAGATCAGGCTGTGACAGGGGAACACCTGTGCTAAGATGATGCAGGAGAGAAGGGTGCAACTACCATCCATCTGTAATGATCACCATGGAGACCATATAGCAGCCTGATGAGGTGGTGGGTATGTTCAGCAGAGTCCCAGAGGAGGGGTTCAAAGGCCAGCAGCTCTGCATTTCCTCCATCCATTCTCTTCCTCCATCCTCCACTAATACACCAGACCCTGCTCCCCAATGATACAGTAGAACACATTAAATATGAGCATACAAACCCAGCTACAAAAAGACCCTATTAGTGGTTTAACATATTTCTCCCATTAACTTCACTGTATGTGCTGTTTATTCTGTACTACTACATTTTTCAAATCATTCCATACAATGTTAGATTGATGTATGATATGTAGATCCATTTACAGCCCACATATAAAGTTGTTGTTTCATTGGAATCAAGGTCAGGAAGAACCCTATGCAATGTAACTATAGCAAAAATTTTGTTCCTATACAACTAAACCAAACCAAAGCCTTTTCATTTACGTTTGAAAGAAACATATACCCACACTGAAAGGAAAGACTGTGAGGCAGAAAAGGTTTTCAATTTAACAGAGCCACAAAGTTTACACATTTGCATAGGAAGGGAGGATGGCATCAAAACTCAGCAACAGGAATTTCACCTTGAAAACTGGTGTTCGAGTCCTGTTTGGCACTATTATTCTTAGTCTTTTCACTCGCTGTTTGGTTTGGGTAAGACACCAAACCTATGGTGTTCAATCTGGGGAAAAAAATCAAGCTTTGGTGGACAATTTCACAAGATAGTACTTGTTAGAAGGCTGGTTGAGTTTAGGCACCAAATAACTTAGTCAAATTTAGAGAAACAGCACAATGGTTAAAATATGACCCCTTAACAACATGTTTGAAGCTTCTCCTGCATTTTCTGGATTACAGAGTAAAAAGTGCTGTGCTTGTTTTAAGGGTGTGATTATTTGGAAAGGACTAGAACAGTAAAATAATATAATAAATGGGAAAGACATGTTGAATTCAAAAGTCTCTCTGTCACGTTACAAAAAAAACCAATGCAGCAGAAAACACAGTTCCCTCGATATGTAATTGAGAATGCAGTGTAGTTGCATAGGAATGAAATTTTAGGAAACAGGGCTGCAGACAATTTAGTCGTCTCCACTTGTACATTTCAACTTATTGTACGTTAATAGGCATGTCTAAACTAACAAGTTCCCTTAGCAGGAAAATTGGATTAATGCTGCACCCTAAGCACTTAAATTCTCCACCATGCTGACTGAAATTACATCTCCACATCCCTAGGCCAGAAGATGTTAAATTTTATCAGTACAGCTTGTACCAAATACCATTTATTTTTTTGCACACCAATTCTGTTTTTGCTGGGTGAATAAAACAGGGGAGTTGGCCCCCAGATCAGACATGTCACTGTACTGTGGTATATCTATCATGCTATATTATACTAGTATGTGCATTTAAATGAAGTTGTGTGAGTTCTTCGGTTGCCCCGGTGGTAGCGCAGTTGCCTCACAGCAAGACGGACCTTTCCCTGTGGGGCTTGCATATCTTCCTTGTGCCTGCATGGATTTTCTCGGGGTGCTCTGGCTTCCTCCCACAGTCCATAGATGTACATGGTAGGTTAACTGGCGACTTGAAATTGACTGCAGATGTGAGCGTGAGCATGGTTGTTTGTCACTTTGTGTTAGGACAGGAATCGAATGGCAACCCATCCACCTCTCGAACATGTCAGCTGGGACAGGCTCCAGCCCTCCGTGACCCTCCACAAGGATAAAGCAGGTAGAGCTAATGGGTGGAAGGAAGGATGGTTTTCCCTGCATCAAAACAAAGGTCTCATTCTAATGAATGAAGCGGATGTGTTTTATAGACAGTCCCAGTGCAGCTTTAAAGCAAAGCTAAAGGAAATTAATGTGAGAAAAACTTTCAGCTATCTCAAACACTGTGGCATGTCAGCTTTACTGAATGTGTGTGTACCTCACAATCAAAGAGCACGTGGCTTCTTTAGACCCATTGTTCTTTAGGCCTGTTAAATACTAACTGTGAGGAATCTGTTATCGAAGAGACAGCAGACAGTAGATTAAATCATCCATGATGTGCAGCCACAAGATGTATTTTGAGCAGGCTAAGGGCTGTTTTTCCTGTCAGATGAATATTGCTCAGAGATTGAGTGTGGTGAGACAGATGTGAGTAATTATGAAGAAAGGCGTCATAACTTCTATCCATCCTTCCTCATCCTCTGCATCCTCTCCCCATCCACTCTCTCCCGTCTTTATCACTCTTCACTCCACTCTCTCTAAACCGCCCACTAACCTTGTCTATCAGGAGCCCGGCGCTTGCATATCCTTGCAGAAGCTGAAGTGGGCATTATTCACAGCTTAGGCCATGGCTGTTTGCTGTGAAATAGCTCACAGTGTGCTAACACAGGACCAGAAATGCAATTATGATAGCGATTAGCATAGCTATTTCACATGTTAACCCATCCAGCACCTCTCCCAGGACCCCTACAGTCAGACTGGACAATGCATTTCCATCAGGATCTCAGTCCCTGTGAGGTGGAAATAAAGCAAATAGGGAAAACGGAAAGGAAGCTGTTATATGTTGGAAAATGAACAGAGAGGGATTCTCCCTTTCCGTCTTCCTTTTTAGTCTCCGTTCCCCCTTCCATCTCAGCGTCATGTAGTCTTTATCTCTGTATCCCTCCCCAAGGATCATTTCACTAAAAGGAAAACCCCTCGCTGATGGATTTACACACACACAAATGCACACAGAGCACAAAGTGGCCCCATAATAATGTTATTCCAGCACCATGGCCAGTGACCCCTCTAAAAACATCCCTGCCACGGCTGTATACACATAACCTTAATAAATCTCTCACACACTACTCTCAAACACACAAAGAAAAGGTCTAAATAATTTACAGAAAGAGACGTCTAGCCCCCAGCATGAATAAGTAAGAAGCAGCCCATTGGCCAATTGCGGCCCTCTCATGGCTCCTCTCTGACTGCGTACACAGTTTAATCAGCTCATAAATATTGCATTGCTTGCTTACTTGATAGTCCCACTAATTCTGTATTCATTTTTGTTTTCATTTAACCACCACTTAGCAAGTCTACACATTATGGTGTTAGAGTCAAATCAGAGCTGCTTTTTCACATTTGAACAGTACAAATGTGATGAAATGCACATGTTTAAATCATTGTCACTGTAATTAGATATTAACCTACTGCAGGCCCTACAGTATGTGACTTCAGCCCAGTCTCACACCACAATGTGTAGTATCTCCACAATTCACAAACAATTCATTTCACAGGAAAAACTGTAAAACTGTGAGATGCTGGTGTTTTTAGGGGCTGTTCTTGGATTGGGAGTCATCACCCCAGTAATCAGGAAAACAACTGTAGCTTTTTCATACATTTAACCAGGTAGTATTGTAGCCTGAACAGAAGCAAAAGATGACTGAAAAAGAAAAGGTCAAATACAGGAAAGTCCTAACTACTATTTGCCTAACTTTAATCTCTGACCCTTAATATTTATTCCTTTTTTTAAAGCTACAAATAAAGACTAAAATATTGGAAGCATTGCGATCATTCCCCATGATCACATGAAGAATCACGTTGTTAGAAGGCAATGTTCTGCGGGGAAATCGTGGATCCTTGCAATCATATGGCTGTTACTTTGACAAATACCACCTACTAAACATTGCTGCAGACCAATTACACCACCCCTTGGCAATTGCACTCCCTAACAGCAGCCTCCTCCACCACAAAAACTGCTTAGGAATGACTAGAGGGACATGAAAAAGACCCCGAGGGCATTGACCCAGCCACCAAACTCTGATCGATCATCCATGGGATGCCCTAAAGCAACCTGGATTCATGAAGGCTCGTCTCTGCAACCTAAAGCACCGAAAGGATCTGTTGCTAATGTTCCAGTGCCAGACACCAGAGGACACCCCCAGATCCCATATCCACAACCCAGAGTCAGAGCTGTTTTGGCAGCACGCGGGAGACCTGCACAATATTAGGCAGATGGCTATAATACTAGGGACAGACTGAAATGCTTCCAATCTTTTCTGATGTATGCTTGTGTTTTTTAGTTTTGTCTTTTTAAATTTATCTTATATTTATTCTTAATTTTTTACAGTTGTAACACTTTTATTTCTGCACTGAGAAATGGATGAGAGAAACGTCATTTCATTCAACTGTGTACTTCGTACTTTGCTGAATGACAATAAAGCTGAAGTTGTAGTTGAAGTTATGGGCTGACTGATCATCAGTTCCGATATTTGGCAATTTCCCCGATTATCGCTATAATTATTTTTATTAATCAACTATCAATAAATTAAAAGCACTATTCTAGCAGACACTTCTCTATCAATGACACAACCTGCATAAACTGAGCAAGAAACACATCCATCACCACAAATAAGGACTTTTCCAGTGGTTAAGGCTACGCTAACGGCTAGTGGCTAAGTTAAGATGTCGGCCATAGTTTCCCACAAAACAGTTAATGTATATCAGTTGCAAATATCAGCCATCAGTCTTTCCTGGTCACCAGTAGTCACTATCTGACCCCAAAAACCCACAATGGTCAAGCATGAGTAAAACAAGTGCATGCAAACAAACATGGATCAACATCTAACCAATAGCCAGACACAAAAGCACACAAACACACAAAATACACACATATTCAAGTAGACTGAGTAAAACACACTATAATATAGCAGCAAACAGCAGATCAGCAGAGCAAAAGCTGGATATTGATCAGAGCTGACCAGAAAGATCTATTGATTGAGAATGATTGCAGACTTAACTGATTCTGCCGTTATTCCTCCAATAAGCTATTGATGCTGCTGGTGCAGTTTTCTTTCACAGCTTTACCTCGTGACCTGACACACAGAAATAAGAAGAATAACACACCCACAAGAATAAACTGAACCCTTATCACCCGGTACTTTATTTTCTCTGGCAATATGTTCATGGCAGAAACAGAAAAACCCAAGTATACACACGCACAAACAAACAAACACACACCTCAGGCAGCCCTGCAGAGGCTATAAGGCTGTCATGGCAACCATTCTGCAAAGGTGTGATTGGTCAAGGGAACGACATGCAGAGAAATGTTTGCTGAGAGGAGGTATGTAAATTTGCCACACATAACAGGAACATGTAGTTCGAACACACAAGCTCCACAGGGTACACACACACCTATACACACACACACACACAAGCAGTCCAACGGTACTCTAAGTTTTCTCAAGAGACAGAAATACATGTTGAAAATCATAAATGATGAGTAAACAGATAAATATATACTGACAAGTCAGAGCAAACATTAATTAGTTAATGCCATCATAAACAAAGTGACGAGCTGGTTTAGATGATCAAAAATAAATAAATAAATTGACAAAAACGCTGAGATATTTAATTAGAAATATGCAAATACACTCACAGTTTGGAGGTTATCAAATTCAACTTAAAAGAAAAAAAAAAAGTCCTCTGACTACATTTCAATTACAGCCTCACTGCACATTTTCCACCAGTGCAACTGAAACAGAAGGGGGAGTTGGATATGAGACATCTAACACATGGTTCGTCTTTGACTAAATGGCAACTGCTCCAGCTCCAGCAGTACACAGGCAAGATTAAACATCAGCATTATTAATTATGATTAAAGTGCTTCAACCTCGCGTGGATCTCGGCAACGACACAAACAAGAACTAATGGGAAAATGATCACTGAGATAAGACAGCTGTCACAATCACAAATTTTGCTTTCTTTCTGCAGTCTGCCACTGATTATTCAAAGGAAATATTCTAATTGCATATATGTACAAGTCTGCAATGGGAAGTGGCGTGTGCTTAGCTGCTAGGACGAAAAAGGCAGTGGGATCATATCACAGGGTCTTGTACCTCGGTGGATCCCCTGTGCCCAATTAGAGAAGAAAGAAAATCAAACTGGTCAGGCCTTCGAAAATGATCGATCACAGTGACCTCATGTGTCTAACATATATGTAGCATGTCAGGCTATAAGCTGGGCTAATACATCAGCTAACACGTGTTGACCTCAACAATTCCACGGTGACTGGAACATTTGGGCTGTGAATACTTTAGTAGATTGAGAATGACAAATCTGTCACTGTAACATGCTCTAACAGTCATCTTTTATATTGATGATTTTGACGGGGGGGGTTTTGTCCTTTTTCCAGACATGGGCATTTATTCAAAGTGGGCCCTGCACTGTGTGGTTCAGTTTACACCAGTGGGGCGAGGTTAAGATCTATGCAAATCAGGTATAGTCATTTGATATCTGCAAGGAAAAGGTAGCCTATAGCGCTCCGATTCCCTCTGCATTACCCTAATTAATCATTCATACTTCACATCTGCATATTCAAATTACCTGAGCTTAAGCCACAGCAAGTGGGGAAGGAGATGGAAGAAGTGATAAGTTACAGAGAAGAATGTAAAACTAGAAAGAGAAAAGGAGCAGGCTTCCATTTATGTGTTAAAAAATAGTTTTGTTCCAGAGTCCTGGATCCATCTCGAGTCCCTTGATGCATCCAAACAGCGTTGCCGCTAGCAGTTAGCCTGTGACCGTGCAGTGCCATCTGCATTAGCACTCGGGTCTCCTGGTTACACAGAAGAAGCCATGTGCTGTCAGAGCCACAGCACCAAAGTCTTTACGGCCACAGCTGACAGATTCCAACCTCTGCCCTATTAGTGAACTGGGAGCCTCTGTGCTTTCTTCTTTCTGGGCCTCATGTGAGAGCCTTGATTAGGGCTTCAGGGAATCAGAAGACAGGGAGCGTGGTGACAGACAGAAAGGGAAAATAAAAAAAAAAGACCAAGAAAAGGGGAAAGGAGCACCAGAACGAAAGAGAATATCAAAGGAAGGAAGAGTCAAGATATTCAAAATATTTCAAATATGTGTAAGAGCAAATAACTGTAGGTTCTATATATTTATACATCGCTTCAGCAGAGACATGAGGGATGTATTAAACTCTCAGACAGTGTTCAGAGAACAGAAGGAATAAAGACAGAAATCATAGAAGGTGAAGTGCAGGTGGAGGTGAGTAAGTATATGAAATGAATGTCAGGCATTGTGTTGACGGTGTTAATATGTTTCTTAGTGTTACTGTTTACCAACCCCACTCTGTTAGCACCTACTGGTACACCCACCCAGAGTTCAGCACGCAAGACAATCTATGTATCCTGGAGCGAACTGGCGTTAAGGAGTCAAGACTGGGACTGTATGCTTGTAATGTCTGCTGTCACAAGCTGTCACTTTGCAGTTAGTACAGTTTATGAATTGCACTGTAGAAAACACACCAATCAGGCACAACACTAAATAATGCAGAAAGTTGACATAAATAGCATTACCTGGCACCTGTAAAGATGTGTTGTATTGTGCAGCAAAGAAACTGTTTTTGAGACATGTTTTGTCAGCAGTAAAAATCAGCAAGTGTAAGGATCTGTGCAACTTTAGACAAATGCTGAAACGCATGGGGTCAGAGCGCTTTCACAACAACTTGTGGAGTGGTTGACAAAAAAGACTATCTAGGGAAGAGATGGCAGCAGGACGTAGTAGGGGAAGAAGGAGAGCTGATAGATGCAGTGTGATGTAGTCATAGCAGTAACAATAATTACATGTTCGTGTGAATCCACATCTGGCTGTATAATCACATATTTAAAGGACCTGCTGCTCACATCTTTTTGCCTGTTAACTCAGAAGGCTTTTAATGGTTTTATATGACAGTATGAAGGGATCTACACAATATTTAATGTTGTGACTGACTGGTGGACGAGCAAAAGCGCAGCAAGTATGTAAGCAAGGAAATGCTGAAATATTTCCTTAAACATATAGCACTTTTTATTTCTCCATGCATGTAATTTCACTACACTATACAATCAGTGAAAATGTGCACTTGTCAGTACATTAGTCAGTAGTAAATATCAAACATTTAATCGATATTACCTAAATTAAAAACGGCAGAAATGTCAGTGGAGCTGAAAATCACCGCTACATTCCCCATTCGTTTGCAAAATTAATCAATCATATTGTCTATAAAATGAGAGAAAAATAACAAGAGGATGACAATTACAGGTTGTCAGAGCCCAAAAGAGAAAAACAATAATTTACATATAATAGGAATCCTCATGTTAGTAGAAAAGAAACTGTAAATTCATTTTTACTTCACAAATTTCTCAAATTATGAAGGACATGAAAATTGCTTGTGATTAATTTTTATGTCAATGACATAATCCAATTCTGATTATTAAAGACCTACATGTCCGTGTTTTTTTTCAACACGACAACCTTAGTCATAAAAGCTCAGGGATGAGACAGAAACAGTTATGGCTGCAGGGAACGTTTGCACAATCACAGTGCCTGTAACCCCCCACTCACACCGAGCACGTTTCTGCCCTGAAGATAGCAAAGGTTAGCTGGAAACTGGGTGAGGGGACTGGAGGCAGGGGACGTCTTGGGGAGTGGGGGTGGGAGAGTCAGGCCTGGTTGATGACTGGGTGGGTTGGCTGGCTGATGAGCTGTCAGCGCAAGCCTGTAATTGAGGGTGGGTGTGAGCTTCCCCCCATGGATTCCCTATATTCTCTGACAGCTGTAGCATAGCACAGGCTGTTCACAGAGAGCTGCAGTAATAATCATCTGCTCCTGCAGACCGGAGTCCTGTACATCTCTCTATCAGCCGGTTTACACAGGCGAGGTGTGGTGCATGCACAGGTGAGACTCTGGGAATTAAGATCTCAGACTGGTGGTCGTTTTGTTCCAAACTATTCAGCACTGCACTGATGTGAGGTGAATCTAACAGCAATAGTAACATGGGCTACCTTCTCTGAAGTAGATGACCTATAGAAATCACAAGAAAGAGTCACACAGAGAGACATTTACTGTATTTCAAAAAAGCCGATTTGTTGTGGCATAAAAAATAAACTTAAAAAATCCTTCATTTTCTATTTCGATCCTTAGCTGAGTGGTGTGTTTGGTAAAGTGTAGCTCCCCGGGGAGTCTGAGCCTGTGATCCAGCAGCACTGCAGGTTGAAAGGGAACTCACATCTGCCAGTGCATCAAATCAACCGCATCCGCATCAATAAACCAGACTTAAGAGTATTTCAGTTTACCATTTGCTCACTGTGCTGGCATCAAAAGTCTTTACAGCTGTCTCCTTCCGTCTGTCCCTGTTCCTCTCGCTCCATCTATCATGTTTTCTTTACTAACAAGGATGGTGGGGCATGTAGCATTTTATAAAACTGTCATTCTCTTGCTTTTATTGTCTTCCACTCTGCGCCCTCACTAAAAGCAGGGGGATTTGTGGCTAACCTCTGCTGTATCAGTTTTAGTTGGTGATCGGCTTTCTTTGTCTGGCCAATGGAAAAGTCATGTTGTATCCTTGCTGTCTCCTAACCACACACACATATACACACACACCTCTGCAGTGCTATTCCATGTAACTCACTTGGAAAGCTCAGAGCCAATCTTCTGCATGGTAGGTCACTGAGGCCCCGAGGACCCCTCACACTTGACATAGCTGCCCACAGATGTGGCCTGCCTGTAAAAAGCACTGCGTTGGCTGCAATGGAGGCTTTCAGCGGGACAGCGAGGGAGCAGTAGCGAGGTCAGGTTTGGACAGAACCAGAGACATGCTCCACTGGACCACACAGACGAGCAACTGTCGCTCTAATTGGTTGCGGAGCAGGAATCAAAGCCCAATACGCTGCACTCATATTAGCCTCGACTTTAAGGACAATAGGAGCTGAAGGACCACAACAGCAAAGCAGACAAGAATTAATGATGGCCATTATGGCTGCCAGAAACCACAAACTGTTAATTTCTAACCAGGTTTTTACAAGACGGGTAATTAAGGGCCAAGTCCACCAGGCTGCATCTTCTGGCATGAAACATTTCCGCTTGTAATGTAACACATCTGACAGTGAGCTTCAATTTTAGTTCTCATCCCCCACCTCGAATCTGTCTTGACTATTGCTGTAGGCTATTTGGCAAAAACATTTATGTTCGTTTGGTTTAATGCCTTAAATTAGCTCACGCTGCTCTTGGTCTGACCTGTTTAATGCATCTTGACACCAGCAATGCTCTAACAAGCGTCTGAGTGTGCATAGACATGGGCTTCTTTGATTCCTCTGCACTTCTCTACTTCAACAGGGGAGTTCAAACACTCGTATTTTGGTGAGGATATAAAAAGGAGTGGGAGAGCCCAGGAAAAGGAAGATAGTGAAAGAAGAGAGTGTTCTTTATGCCGAGAGTGAAAGGATTTTAAGTAGTCTGTGTAAAGAGGTGATGCTAATTGCCACCGATTCCTCTTCCTCTCCCTCAGTTTCTCTGCTGCGCGGCATCTGGCAAACCAATTTGCACCGGCAGCATCAAGGAATTTCTGTGTGCAATCAGATAATGCCCAGCAGAGCCAGAAAGCCAGAGCTCTGAGTCAAGATAATGGCTTGAAATAAAGAAAATCTCATCACATGCTTCCTTTTTCTCACCTGCAAGCAAATCAGAAACACAAACCAGCAGATGAGCAATGAAGACATCCATGTCTGCCTGTATGTGTGTGTACATTTATAGATAATATGTAAAAGAATGAAACAAGGAGAGAGGAGACATATCCGGAGGGAAACACGGGAGAGGCGTCTGAGCACTTAGAAAGGAGGAGAAGCAGAGAAATCCCGGAGATGCGATTTTGACAAGTGCACGACATTCACCCACTCTGACAGTCGACTCGGTGAGAATGACGTTGGCGGGAGAGGAGAAATGAATAAACTCCATCTGACATGGTGATGAGTCCTGACCTTTCAGGATGAGAGGAGGAGGATGTAGAGACGGGACTCGCTCAGTTTGTGGGGGTGGCTGGGTGACACAGATGCAGGAGAGAGATGGGCGCCTTTGTATGCATTTGTGTCTGTGCATGTGTGTGAGTGTCTCCATGTGCTGCGGTACACATTCCCATGCACCGAGGTACAGTATGTCTGTGTTTGACAGCCAAGAGCTGCAGATTCCTCAAAAATATGACACGGATCCACTGTGACAGAGGCAGAGCAGGAGCAGGGGGATATTTAACTAAGATCAGAGCTTTCGCATTGGGCTACAAAGGCCAAACAAGCATCCCTAACCCCAAAGTTTTTCAAATTCAAAGCAGTAATTGATGCAAATTATAAAAACCATGCGTGTTTGGACATGCAAAAGAGGGAATGAGGACAGCGACGAAAATCAAAAACTGAAACCAAAAACTGGTCAAATTCTAAGATGCTCCATCTCTCACTCCATCGCTTTCCTTCTCCTCCTCTGTCTCCTCCTCTGTCTCCTCCTCTGTCTCCTCCTCTGTCTCCTCCTCTGTCTCCTCCTCTGTCCCTCCGGCTGGGAGAGACATAACAGCTAGTGACAGAAGTTAAGTGATTCCCAAACCCGCCGTTCGCGCAAAAAACCCAGCAGCAAAACACTGTCTTGGGCATGGATACTCATATGCACCCACACGCACAGAAACACACATCAGATTAAGAGACTGTTTGTGGTGTTCAATCCACCCATGCACCTGATGCATCCGCATATATGCATATGAATACGATTGTATTGTTTGCATATCCATCTATCCCAGTTTGCTTTGGCTCCCAGCAGCATATCTTAGAAAAATTCCTTTTTATGAATCCTATACAGACTGCATCGTCTCTCGCCGCCTCACCGATTCTTACCTGTCTCCGTCTTTCTCTGCCTCTTGCTCTCTTCCCATCTATTTTAATGTAGATGTCAACATCAAAGTCTCTGTCCCACTCTACCAGAAGTGAGGTGTAGGAGTAAACGTCTAGACTAGCCAGCAAGAGTCCGTACCAACCCGAGTTAAAACCACATTGTCAGCAGTAGATGTCATACTTTAAAATAATCACACGCTCGCACACAAAAGCACACATGCACACACACACTATTCAACTACAGCTGACTGCAGGAGGTGAGAAGCTATCAGAAGTAGCAGAGATGGGCATATTGTCCTTTTAAAGATGTCGATTTTGTGTTGACTGAGCAGCCCTGCTGCCCTGATCAAAGACATAAGAATCACTAGCTGAAGAGTATCTGACAAGCCAACTCGTGAAAATTGCAGATGGGTAAGACAGAACAGCGAAACAAAGCCTGTAACACTCTAAGATCTCTGTTTGTGTCCAGTCACTCCACTTTACATCCACTGTGCTAATTAATACACAAGTGGGAGCATTTGGGGCCATTAATCAGGCTTTTACGAGGCTAGTCTGAGCGTTATTTGCCTAATAGATAAAAGTGTGCTGTGAATTAGTCAATGAGCTGAGGTCTGGAGCGCTGGTAAGAGCTTTGCTGCTCCTTAGAAAAACCACTGACCTTCCGGATCAGCAGCTCACAGCACTTAGCGAATAAATGACCACAAAGCCACACAAGTACACACAAGGAGACGCACACTGAGAAAAATAGTGCGACAAGCAAGTGACCTTTAGTATTGTCCTAAAACAGTACTTTGAGAATGTTTTTTACATATTTCTTTAAGGGCAGGCTATTAGGCCACAGGTTGCAACACGTGAGAGTCACGGAGCAAAAATCAAAGGTTTATTTGGTTGCTTCCATGTTTGCAGAGTCACTCACTGAAGATGCTGCTGTCTAAGTAAAAAGGATTTTCACATAATATATGATATCCTATACTACATAACTTTCTCTTCTGTTTATCGGAAATCTAAAAAAGAAAGAAACAGATTACTGAGCAGAGGATAGGATGTGCTCCTCATTAGTGTTTTATTAAAACGCAGCCTTTAAAGTTATTGCACAAGGTTGTTGAATTTTAATGGCCCCTCACTGCGCTGTGCTGATAGCAATCTGGTTATGAACAGAGGAGATGAGAAGTAAAGAAAAGAAAATAGAGGAGACAAAAGAGAGATGAGGAAGGGAGACAGAGTTGAAGAAAGGGATGACAATAAAACATCACATGGCGAGAAGCGAAGGTAAAGAAAAGAAAGAGTTTGAAAGGGTGTGATCCAAATTGGTCTTTTAGTGGCGGGATGTTAAGATGAAAAGAGAAATGATGACATAGCTGTGCAGATATGAACAGTCGGCTGAGCAGCAGAGCCAGACTTCAGATGGAAGAGGAAAGGATGAGTAGCGAGTTGAAAGGATGAGTGTCTTTCTGTCTGCCTGCAGAATAAGTCTGTCCTCAGTTCCAGCTCTCCATCTGTCTGCGTTTCTCTATGTCAGACAGCAGACACACAGTCGCTGCTGTAAGGCGTCACACTGACATGTGTCAAATTCTGATGCCACATCCCCGTTGTGATCTTATTGTCTGAATGACAGCTTCTTCTCTCTGACATCAGCAGGGTGCAAACACACAAACGTATACGTGCACGTGCACACACGAGCTTGTGGTGTTTACCCCGAGGTTGAGCACCGGGCAGCCCTGAGCCGTCTACTGGTAATTACAGCTCACAGGAGCAATAGCAACGTCAAGTTTTTTCACTCCCAGGTTCTCCCTATTGATTCTTTTGACTTTCACAACAAAGACGCCAAGGTAAGTCCTCCATTGCTGCGAGCTGTGCTGAGTCGGACCGCTGTCACAAGTTGGATTCAATGACAAAATATTTTCTATTAACAACGCATCAAATGACTGCTCCTGTTCTGAAAGATGACGCTTCAACACCCAACAAGCTTATTGTTTAGACTCATGATTTTAGCTTTCTACATAACTTCCAGCAGCATTGGGTTATTGTTTTCTGCAAAAAGAATAAACACACAAACAACAACCAAAGAAAAAACTATTCTGTATGCGATATCCCCAGTGCTAAACAACAAACAAATAAAACTAAGTGAATACAGTGAAACATTTTAGCATCTAAAGAGCCAAATATTTCCCTCTGGAGCAAGTCAGAATAAAAGATGGGAGTTAATATTGGACTTGCAGTAGAGTTGTCAGGTGGCCTAAAAGCTCAAAATGTTGTGTTAACCTTGCTGGATGTACAACCGTTTTTAACATGTTCATCACAACAGTTTTACAAAATATAATTCTATTGGACAGATTATTACAGCCCTCAAAGAGTTTCCAAAAGTCACTTGTTACAGTTTTAAGTAAAGAGTTAATGTAATAAACAAATAGGTGGTATAATATTTACATTCACACTGTTTGTTCCTGTGAAGTGGCATGATAGATTTGACTTTCAATGTCGCCAACATTACTATGCGTTGGTGAAGAGTAGTTACAAGGTTAGGGATAACATGTAGCAAATTACTGTTTCTTAAAGTTGCAGTAAGCAGGAATCTAAAAAAATCAGAAACAACAAACACAACAAACAAATGAAACTCCAGATATTGAAAATATACAGCCCTCCTCCTGTATCCGCTACTTTTCCACTTTTCCCTTCTCTGTTCTAAGTCCCTCCATCCAAACAGACATGGATTCTGTCAAGGAAATACTGCAAATAATACCAGGGTCACTGTGCCTTAAATGATAAAATACATTGTTGGTTTGCTGGTAAATTGACTGTTGTATGCAGTGTGGAAGCTCATCAGTTCAATAGGAGAAAGTTACTAAATTTGTCCTTCAGAAAAGAATAATGACAACGTATTTATACCACAGTAGTGAACACAGGCTCTCTTCCTATTGGCTCGTTGTAAATAGGTTATATATTTGAACCTTATGGGACGGTTTCCATAGCACGTAAAACTCTAAGTCCTTCGTTTATTGGACAGAACTGCTTCCTAGAGATTCCTAGATAAGTTTCATTCTATAAGCTGACAAAGGAACCTCGTCAGATTGAAATTGAAAACGTGAGAATATTTGAGATCTTTATTTTTGACTCTTATTGTGCAACAGACACATCTCATAAAACTACAAGCAGCAGTCAACCTGTAACTCTAAACATATGAGAATGTAGTTTGTCTGAAAATGCCTAAACATTCAAGCAACATAAGATTAACAGGACATTAGCAGATGATTTACATAAAATAAATGAGAACCTAAGAGTTTATGATTGAGGTTACTTTCAAGGTTTCACCTGGGACTCAAATCCCACTATCCTGAGTGAAAAATCCCCCATCTAACCCACTACATTCTATTTTTTATTCCTATTTATACCATTATCCTAAGCCCTAAAACCTGAGCCAAGAGGAGGTGCAATGATCTGGTTTCCTTTTCAGATCACTTGGAATCCAAAATGCTGTAAGAATCCTACAGAATTTTAGCTCAATGTTGCCAATAATGCACCACCTACCCCAGGTATAAATATGAACTCTGATTTTACAGTTTATTTACACGTCTCAGGGAGTACTACTGTATAAGTGTAAAATAGTAGTAGTAGGAGGAAAGCTGCTCAGAAATCTGAACCATTTCCTCAAGTAAATTCATTTGAGCATGAGATGTGTCAGTTTGAAAATCTGGAAAAAGAGAAGATTTTTACCCTCCCACTGTAGTCCTGACTTTTCTCCACTTGAAGACATGTTAGCTGCTACTAGTATAAAATGACCACATCTCTGATCTGTTGGGGATCAGAATGCATTGTGGGTAATGCAGTCACCAGATTTTGGAATGAAAAAGACCAACTCTCTGAAATAGAGGGAAGAAATAAAGGTTTGCATATTTATTTATTTATTTATTATTTTTTTTAAAAAAATAATTTTTAAAAATAATTTTGGACCCATAAACACACCTGCACATACACACAGACACACAGGAAAAAAAATGGATGCATAAATGACAAGTGGCAAACATTTGGCCTCTCGACTTCCTGAATGGCAGTAATTGTGTTTTGGAGCTGAGTGACTGACAGGTTTTGAGTGGCAGAAACGAGTGCAGTGGAAAGGTTGTTTAGCTCATTATGACTAGCAGGTAGCGGCAGTTTGGATGCGGCGCCAGTGATTGGACCATTGAGTTGCAGCCCTTCTTGATTCCTCTATTGTTTCTGATGTAGGGCCGGACACACTGAGGGATTCTGACAGTTTCATGCAGCGCACCACTTACGTGTGTGTGCGCTCGTACGTTGTGCACATGTGTGTTGACAACCCCCGGATGTCGTGAGTCAGTGTTTCAGAAGGCTCATTGCCATTTGACGCCCACATCTCCAGCTAAACGGGTTTGCTTTTCAAATGTCAGATCATGGTGGGAGAGTGAGGCGGCCCTCTGACGAGACCATGATTGTTTTCCCAGAAAAATGGAATGAAGGGAAAGAAAGAAGGGGCGCGCAAAGGGAGATGATGACTGCTTTCCATTATTAGCCGGGCTCATTCTACTGACAGAGGAAATAGTGAAGCTCTCTCGTTCTGCTGATCGATCCCTCTTTTCTGGGAAGATAGCCAGCACAATATTCTCTCTCCCTCCATCTATCTATTCCTTTCTCTCTATTTTCTCCCCTTGGTTTTTTTTCTTCATCTGTCTGTCTTTCATTTGGTTTCTATTGTGTTTTCTCAGATAATTGCTTTTCACTGCAGATAATTCTCGAAGTGAAGTCCTTCGCCAATGAACACATTGTCATAAAAAGTTACAAGTTCCTATATTACAGTCCACGTGAAATGGAATCCAGAGTTGAGTTCATGGCATGTGATAAAAGCAAAATACGAGTGGGAGTTTTCCAAGTTGAAGGGTGAGGGTGTGTGTCATTTTGATGGTGGTGCTCGCCCAGATCCCAAAGGCAGAGACTGATTATACATGCTTTAAGGTCACGGCAATAAAAGCCACGAAAGCACTGATGAAATATGATTTGAGTCAAACATATTTATTACTCCAGTTGCTGTAACTTACTATGAGCACTGGCATTTAATTGAAATTGCTAGGCATGCGTATCTCAACAACAGTACATCTCCCAGTGTTTAATGTGTTTCTGCAGTATAGACGAAGTGGGGGGGAAAAAAAAACTCAATATAGTGGATTGGAAACCAGCCATCATTCTTCATTAATAAATTAAAACATTGCATTGCTGGGCCCTTAATGAGACATTAAACTTCACAAGATATTTGAAAAGTAAAAGGAAAGAAAACTTCACAGCAACAGGGCACTTTCATATATATTTTCCTTTCTATGCCATCATTAAACTTCTTTATAGAGTAATTAGGTACATTATTTTGCAGCAGAGAAACAGCTGACATTAATTAAATGAATCTTGAAAGTGATAATCAATGCACTGTTTAGGTGACAGACTGTCAGTACTGAAATTTCTACTATTAGTTTTGTGCCTGTTGGCAGAATGTGACATTATCACATGGCATCATACATTTGCCTCTAAAGCCCTTGAAGGTGACATCGTGTGACTTTAAACCTTTGATTGTGTTAATCTGCGAAGAAACAGAGCAACTTAGGCCATAGGCAGTCAAAAGTCTGCCAAGGATGCCAAAAACTTTTCTAACATGACCACCACTCACACAAACAACTTAAACTTCAACCCTGCACTTCCTCAGGGCTCCAGCAACACACTCTGCAAGTCTGAACTGGATTGAATGTACAATTGTTGAGATATGTGAAGAAAAGACATACACATGAACAGAGACTCCGTGACTAAGTTCAGTATCTTCAAAGGAAAAGATGTGGCTTTAACACCTTGAAATCCAATAGACATCTAAACTTTTCTAAAAGGTGGTCCAAACAAAACCATAAAAAACACGCGACTTCCTCAAAGTGCATCCTAAATCTCCACCCAAGTTCATCAAGATGTGTACACACCAGTAATAGTGTGAAATTTGAAAATTTGCTATTGGTTGCTTAAAAACAGCAATACAATTCAACACATCACAAGAAAAATATCAACAAAATGAATTACTCAACAGATATATTAATAGTACAATAAAATTTATTGTATCAAACGTGATAAGCAACTCCTCTTTTCTAACATTTATCAAGTAAAAGGCATATTTTACTTGAGTGTTTTACTTGTGCCTAACAGTTAGTTTGTCTCAAAAATATTGCTTTGGACTGGTGGTCCAAATCACAAAATCAAAATTGACTCCTTTTGAAGATGTCTTATTGAGGTGTTGGATGTAGTATCTCATTTGTAATGGAAGGAATCAGCTTATGTCTGCTGCTGCTGCATTTGGATGAGTGGACTTCATATTTTGGCTAAAAGCTTTTAGTTCTGTTGTCTTCTGGCTGTTTGTGAGTCTGATGGTGCATTCACATCACTGCTGAAAAAAAAACGCCCATCTACAGGTTTTTTAGGGCTGCATGGAAGTATAGACCTAGGAGAAGGTGCTTTTTTAAAAAGTGGCCCTGAAAAGTTCTTCAGGTCTGGTTCTTGTATTTGGAATGTGCACGAAAATTCATGCTGCTAACGGCCTACAAGATCCTGCAATGGAAAACAGCTCATCAACGACGTCAGTGAACGCTTGAGCAACACTTAGTGACTTAGTGACAGTATAGATGATGATAAACATAACATTAGTGGTCTCTGTTGAGTCACATCATCAAGGGCAAAATTTCAGACTGTTACAACAGATGAATGACATCAGTGCTAATTAAAAAATAATTAAAAAACAGGACCAGATTGTTGGCTTCGTTCCTTTTAAAGCACCAGTGGATGTGCAGTGTGACATGAATATATTGATCACGTACCACTGTGTTTGTATCTAATGGTGAGACATTCTGTCTGCTGAGAAGACTATCTAAAGAATTCATGAGACAAAGTTCAGAGCAGAATGGCCATCGCTCAATGTCAGAGATTCATCATCTCTACAGACACACACACACACACACACACACACACACACACACACACACACACACACACACACACACACACACACACACACACACACACCGGTCACATAGCGGCTACATCAGCTTACTTCTAACTCCATAATGTGGACTGACAAAGCCAAATCATGGTCATGCAGCAAGTGGAAACTTAGAGAGCAACAGAGACCCAAGAGAATCCTCAGTATAACACAAAACCCGTCTTAGACACACAATCACCTCCTCCCACAAATTGGTATAGAAGTGTGTGTGTGTGTGTGTGTGTGTGTGTGTGTGTGTGTGTGTGTGTGTGTGTGTGTGTGTGTGTGTGTGTGTGTGTGTGTGTGTCTGTGTGTGCGAGCGTGGCCTTCCCATGTGGTCAACACAACAGAGACAGTATTGTCACTGACTGAGCTCCCTGTGATATGGAGGTGTTGACAGGTAGCACTCCGGCGGGAGTTGTGCGACCACGAAAACTAGCTCGGCTTGTGCGCACACAATCGCGCGCACATACACACAGGACATGACGTGACAGACTGAGAATCTCGGCGACAACGTGGGATCCTCACCACATCAATAATGCAGCGCCTCTGACAACTGGAGGAATCAAACTCTGCGCACCGTCTCACTCCATCATCCTCTCTTTCTCCCTCGTTCTCTCTCCCCATGTCGCCATCCCTCGCTCGCTGTCCCCCCCATCCATCTCTGCTCACTTGGTTACCCTCTCCTCTGCTACAGCAGGAGGAGAGATTGTGAATTAGAAAGCAGGCAACAGGAGCAGCGGAGCCGCCGTTTGTTCGGGCAACTTTTGCTGGATAGTATTGAGAGCGACAGAAGAACGTGTTTGGCCTTGTGGGATCAAAACGCATCTAAACAGCCAAAATGGATATGAGGGCTCATATGTCACAACTGTGCGCTGTATGTTTGTTTGGGCTGTTAGCTGCAGGCATGTAGTTCAGTCGTTTAGCCGGCTTGTCACATCGGCCACATAAACAGCAGCGTACATGCACACGTACACAGAAAAATGTCTGTCATAACCAAAGAGCAGCGTCTCATGGTGGCACAGCAGCCATCTGTAGCTAGGATAGATGGGAGCTGCTGGAGACACTGGAGTCTGTACATACAGACACACAGAGAACAGAGCCGGAGGCCTGTTGAGTTGGATGTCACTGCAATGGTTGTCACCAACTGCCATGCCATTGTACTGCCACATAAATCTGTACTGTCTGCCTCTCTGTGTGTGCATCCATGTGTGTGTCCCTCCAAGTTTGTCTCTCTCCTTTGCTCCTCATGTTTCATCTGTCCCTCTGTGCTGCCTTTTATTTTTGTCAGTTTGAATTTAAGGAGAATTCCAGTTTATTACAGTTTTGGCCTTGTTTCAGTCATAACTTCTGTTGGCCAAGAAATCACAAGTAAAAGGATGAGATCTGAGAACACAGAAAGACTGTTAAAAATACATCTAACAGGGCATGAAACACAAACATTTCTATTAGACAGATCATAAATAAAGGCCAAGGTAACATTTTTAAGACTTATACTGTTCAAAGTATTTGGAAATTGAAAAGTTTACTTTTTCTTTGAGGCTGCAAAAAGACACATTCTGCCAAATTTGGAAGCAAATTGATCAAATTTTGTAAAGCCAATGTGAGCAGACTACCAATGACTCCGCCGCTGTTTCATGCTTCTTTCCTTTTCTTGATACGAATAGTAGGATCTCTTGGTTCGAATGTAAACAATTACAGTTTTAGATTGAAGTATAATAGACTGTAGGTGTATAGGCTGTATAAATGAGTGTATGCAGGTGGACACATACTGGTAAGTTTGTAAAGGTAAAACACCTGTACTACATGGATGCTACACAGATACGTGTGCTTCCCCTAAAATTGAAAATGAAAGATTGGAAGTGTACCTAGTATTTATATTTTGAGTTTACATTCAAATTAGAACCTGTTTGCACAAGGGCTGGAGCCGAATATCCGAATATTGGGTTGTGACGGTGGTTTCCGACTATTTATTCTGAGATCCGAATATTCGGATATTTGTCATTAATCGGGACCGAATATCCGGAGCCCCAGAAACTGCTATTCAGGCCAGCCCTAGTGTGCAAATAAATAAATAATAAATAAATAAATACAGCGATTACGTTCAAATTAAGGTGGCTGCATTCAAAACAAACCTTTTTTTTTTCTGCTGGTCTTCATTAAAAATAGGTCATTTAAAGTGATCAAATTTAAAAATATCAACTGAAATAAAATATCTTATGATAAATTCTTCAGCTGTATGCTCAGTCCTACAGGCCTCTATTTCTGCATATGCATTAATGTACATATGGAAAAAGCCTGAGAAAGGGTTTTGTGTCATAACATCAAAAAGTCTTTATAAACTGTAACGCGTTGAGTGTAAATAAAGACACATGAACCATCCATAACATCAGTCATGGGCTGAAGAACGGTTTTGAAGCTTAGTGTGGTGGTTCTGGCTGTCTTGGCACTGACTGGATCTAAGTTGTGGGTATAAGCCTAGCACTGGCTCGATATACTCAGTTGGCATTCTAGTCCTCTTCCACTAAACTTAAAGTTTTGCAGAGGATTTGGATTGTGCAATAATGCAGCTCTGCACTGAATTATCAGTTGTAATTACAGTGTCCCTCTCCTTGCATGCAAATGTTCCAACACAACTATTCCAGCCGCCACTTTGAGTGAAAACTAAAGCTGCATCCTTCGCTTAGCTGCATCCATGATAAGTGTGATTGGTTTAAGGATATACTAGAAGGCCAGAGCGTTTACTTATAACACAATGATAGTGTGGTGCAGCCAGACCTTTATGTACTACAGAATGGGCTGGTAAAGTGAGACTAGACTATGCTTAACTCCCAGATAATGCAAGAATGGGCATAAAGTGGAGCTGAAGCAGGCCATAAGATGTTTATGACAGCACCAACCTGCTCATCAAAGTGTTCCCATCTTTAATCATACATAACTTTGAGCCTCAGATGAGTTATATAACAATTATTTTACCTCCAAGTAATGTAGCTCAGACGATCTCCCAGAACTTTATTCCAGAAGTGGCAGCCTTCTAAGTAATTTGAGTACAATGTAAAGCGACAGAAACGGTGCTTGAGAATGAAACCTGTGAGCGACTTGAGGCAGTCTGGCTTGAGACGCCTGCTACATTTGCGCCATATTCCTTGCTGCAACACATACCCAGCACACCCTTCTAATCATGGAGGTGCACTTAAGCCGTCACTACTCATTTTATTGCATGCCTGCGCATTGTGCTCATATGAAAGCTGTGCCATTGTGAGTTTAGCTGTGGAGTGGGGGGTAAATTACTATTGTTGCTCCCCACTCCCTGTGAGGTTGTGACTTTCTTGTGGGGGAGTGACAACGTCAGAGCCTAGATGTGGGATATTTAGAGCTGCTCATATCCTACATTTACTTTAAAATCCATTAATTCATATATGAGCTGGCTGACTGGACTACACAAATGAGAGCTGCACTGTAATAAACTGGAATTTTGCATCAGTATGAAGGTTAATAATGTGACTGCACAATTGCCACTAAGGGAAATTTCTGTGCACTCATTGTACTTTGTGTCTTGTATTCTCTACCTCTTTCATTCCACACTTCCTTCCTAATGGCTGGGACACAGTCAACCATGTGACTGGTCACAAATGCTAATGATGCATGGCTAAAGCAAGACTGTCCTGCTTTCTCTGAACAGTTCATTCTAACTGCTATACCTGCAATCTAAATGGATCTGACAAGCGTGCACACACACACACGCACGCACGCACACACACACACACACACATCACAGACATCAACTCATCCATATAATGCTGACAGCCAGTATTGCTCTGCAGAGAGATATTACTTAGCTGTATTGCATTGCTTGCACTTGCAGTAGAGAAAAGCATATTACTCACAAATGCCATTTAGCTGTGAGACTGTGGCTGGCTGCTCTGCACAATCTGTGTGGAAATAGTTTGCCTCTCAGCCTTCTTCCTGTGACCAACTGCTTCAGTGCACCACATGGCACTCGCACAAGCCGACACAGTGCTGTGTTTTGGCACAGCAGTCGCAGCGAGACAAACTCCTTTTCAAGGTTTAATTCTGTAAGGCCACTATTTTTGAGCAGTGGTACTTTAATTGGTGCTACTACAAATGAGAGCAAATTCATGGCAGAGGGGGGAAGTTTTTCTACGAATTTTCTTTTCCCACTGTCGTGGCAGTGGCGTGTGTCATGGGGGCTTGTCTGGGGGAATCTGGGGAGGATGGAAGAGAGCTTTATGAATTCCCTTTACATTCAAACACTTTCCCCTCGCCTTTGGAAGGAAGCGTCACGCATGATGCCACAATCTCCTCATAAAACGGGAAACCAGAAAAGAGGATTGGAGCATGGAGGGAGGAAAGAGACACCCTATTTTTTCCTCTACACTCCCCTTCTTCAACTGCTGGCAGGACAGGACGACAGAGGATGAGACTGTTTGCCATCTCCTCTAGAGGCACCTCTATCTGTCTCTCTGCCTCCACCGCCACTAGAGTCACGTCGTGCTCTTTATCTGCTTTAATTCTTGTGTTTTCCTTCCTCCATCCCATCTTTTCCGCGTTCTGTTAACCTTCCATTAGCAAGTCTAATGTCAGGCCTTCCTCGCTGCCTCCTGCACGGCTCCTGCCTCTGCACTTTCCAGGCGCTATGACAATGTTTTCCTCAAGCCCCATTAGTGCCTCCTCACACCACTAACAGCCATGCAGCACACAGAAGGATGGTGGGGGGGTGAAGAGGAGGATTACAGAGGAGAGAGAAGGTGGGAGTAGTGGTGGTGGGGGTGCTGGGTGAGAGCGGCCCGGGCAGAGTGGCTGGCCAAGTGGGGGAAAAAAAGGGTGGAGAGGGATTAAGGGAGGCTGAAGGGGGGTGCAAAAGGGGAAATGATAAAAAAGGGGGAAAAAAGAGCATGGGGTGATGCTGGCGGAAGGGGGAGGAGAGGGAGGGGGAGGAGTCTGGATTGGGAAGAGGGTTGATTTGGGTGGGATGCGCGGGGAGAGGGGGTGGTGGGGAGGTTGGGAAACGCGGGGCTCTTCCAATATGGCTGTTTAGCAAACACAATTTGCATAGAACTGATGCGGATGGAGTTCTGTGTCACAGTTATTTGCATATATTTGCATAAAATTAATCCCCTTCCCAATCTCTGCAGCAATTGTTTCTGATGCAGAAAATAAGTCAACAAAATGAACCCGGCGCATCCAAACAAAGCAAACATATTGACACAGACGCATGCTGGAAGAGTGCATGGGAGGAGTCTGGGCTACTGTGTGTGCAAATATGTGTGGCAGAGCATCTGTGTGGAGCCATCTGCAATCATTTGAGGTCATTTAGTGGTTCTTTGACAAAACAGATTTGCTTGTGCTAAACTACGCTAATCTACACCTCCCACTCAACAAATACTGTACGCATCTATTTTTTTGTTATCTTTTTTTTAAATATATATATATAGACACCCATACGGATACAGTTCAGAGAGGAATCCTTCACATTTTCACTGTGCAGCCTGTCGGTGTGACGTTCTCAGCATTGTTCAGTGTCTTGTAGGAAACCGCCTCACTAAAAGAGTAACTTAAAGCTTCTTGAAAATGGTCTAACTTTTGTCTTGCTGCAGTGACGTGTAGGTGTACTCCAGCTGGGTGTGGTTACAGGTGTAAATAAGCACAGCTCCACATTGATTGAGATGAAACACAGAGGAAACCTGTGTGAAAAAGCAGAGCATTTAGCAGCAAAAGAGCCAGATATTGCCCTCAAGAGTTGGTAGAGACTGAAAACAAGTCGTACTGTCACCAGGAGGACAAAAATATGGCTAATTGAATGCTAATGTTGAGCCATGACTGCAGTATAAATATGCAACAACCTTCTGAGAAATTCACCATATCAACTTAAAGGTGTGGACAAGTCCATGCTGTGTTCACAACTCATTTCCATTGCCCCCAGGCAGCCAAAAAACATAGTTATTCCAGGTTTAAGTTACTCTTGAACTTCCTACCGCCCACTGTTTATGAATAGAGAGCAACACTAGGTTGAAATTACCTAGATTCCTAATTGTATTGACAGAAGAATATGAAAAGAGCTTATCACGCTTCAAAGCAAAAAACCCAGCAATACATAAGTGAAACTCTGTGTTTAAAACATATCACTTTCCACTATGCAAATCATCACAGCCTCATAAATGCAACTGGAATCTGTCAGCTCCTTGAAGACGTACCTGTTGCATATTTTGCGATCAAAACTAAAGATCACAGAAACTCATTTGCAGGAAGAACCATTCGTCCTTGCATGTGAGTTTCTGTCCAGGAGGCTCAGTATGAGGGAAAAGGAAAATAACCACATGAAAGATTCCTTCACTAATCATTTTATCCCGCGATCAATTCAAACTACAGAGCATGAAATAATGCAGATCCTGCTCTCAGGCCGAGTGGGCATTGATCAAACACATTTGGATGGTTCTGCACTCGTGCTTGTGTATGTGTGTAGTTGCATGCATGACAGCAAAACAACAGACAGACTGAAAGTGTGTTTATGGCTGTGTTTGTGAGTGTGTGAGCCCATCTGTGTGTGTGGCCATTGATCAAAGGCAGTGTCCTGGTTTGCCGGTGAGGAGAGGAGCCAATTGATCAGAAATGGCTGTAATTAGAATCTAAATAAGACCTGCTGCATTGATCCCATCTCAGTTCTCAGCTCCTGGCTCCTGTAAATGGGGGTTTGCTGAAGGCCAGCCAGCCCACCTCCTCTAAACCTCCTCCTCTGGCACATAGCTGTTCTGCATCAGTAATTACAAAAGTTAAACTCTCACATCTAAAACTGTAAGTAACTTGGATGATTGACTAAGCATCGTGCATTTTATAATACACTGCCATCCCCCCCGCCCCCCCTTCACCACCTACTCAATGAAATGCAGTAATTAGCCAAAGTAGCAGGGAGTGATTGCAAATGCCTAATGTTTTTTAAGACTCAAACAATGGAGCAAATCAAGGTGGTGCTGAGAAAAACAGTGTGTGGAGTCACTTGTGCCTTGTCCACAGGCACAAAAATGGCTGCCTGAGACCGTACGCCCACGCACAAGCACACATTCCCCTACAAACAACCTCCGCCAGGGAGATAAGGGCTAAATTATGGGATCTGTGAGTTGCCTGGTGAGAGCACCGCCATGAAGACAGAGTGCAGCAAGTAGCAAATGGCCTTTACACTGTTTTGTGCGAGTTTGGTATTGTGAGTGTGTCTGGATGTGTTTAAATGGTCATTCATGCATAACTGCAGGCGTACAAAGAATGAGAAGCCATAGTTTTACCTCCTTGTCAGCCTTTTAAAATGTATTATTCTGTCATTCCCGTTACTATCAAAGGAGATACATATATACACTGTATATATTTATGCATAATGGAGGGACATAAAACAAATATGTCAGTCAGAGTGTTTTTGCATTCACACATATTTATCCCGATCAAAACTGCATTAGCATTGCAGACACGTCAATAAGAACAGTCCCAGAGGTATACAACTGTACACAAATGATAGAAATGTTACCAAAAATGCAATGTAATGATACAAGCAACAAAAAGTCTGGTCAGCAAAGTCAAAATCATTTACGGAGACTGCTACAAGGCTCTGATTTAATTTGCAAAATGTTGTTTTGTCTTTAGCTTCTCTTACACAAGGCCACTGTCTTTCCTAATTGTAGTGTTATTAAAATTATATTAGAACATGTGTATCACTAAAGTGTAGATTATGGCAGAATGAGGGAGGGACATGAGAAAAGGGGGGAAGACAGGACAATCGAAAGCTGCTGTAGTTCTCATGTGAACATTCTGTGGGAAATCAGACATTGTGCCAGTTGGACTGAAAGATTTCAGGTTGGTTACAATTAAAATATTACAATTTAATATGTCACAGAATCTCCACACGTACAGAATGACCTTAATTAATGCTCATGCAAGACAGCAGAACGCAGGGCTTTCTCATAATAAAGGATCGTGTCTTGATTAAAAAAAGGTTTATTTGCATGTTTTACAATTGTTTTCATGTGGCAGGTTGTGTGTCTGCATTAGACTCTGACATCAGTATGTGTAACTGTGTCTGTGCCTCTGCACATGCATGCATTCTGCTGTTTTTCTTATGAATTTGTACACAAAGATATGTTTCCTTATGCATATGCTTATGAGTGTGAGCTACCATGTGCAGATCTGTGTGTGTGTGTGTGTGTGTGTGTGTGTGTGTGTGTGTGTGTGTGTGTGTGTGTGTGTGTGTGTGTGTGTGTGTGTCAGACTGTCTGCCTTTTCCTCAGCCTCAGCAGGAGAGCTGCTTAAGCCTTAACGAGGGTGTTAATTAGTGTGCTTTAGTGTACATCTAATGAGTGTGTGTTTTACGGCAGAGACACATGCACACACAGAAACACTTCCATTTGCACACACATACAAGCACAAACAGTGGGGGAAAAAAAAGCAGAAAGACAACAGCATATAGACGTCGCGTGCATGTCTTTGGACAGCAAACGTGTGTGTAAATGAGTAAAAGATGCAGTGTGTGCACTGTGTACTGTATGCATGTGCTGTATCTGACTGTGTAAAAGAATGCGGACCAGCAGGAAAAATGTTGCTGGAGGCATTTCTCAGTGTGATGCGAGCTAACATTCCTGCACATGGAGAGAGACAAGCTGGAAGTGAAGACAGTTCTGAGCCTTCCACCATCTCTGCTCTCCACCATCTGTTTACACACACTCCCCATTCACATCTACTGCTGCTGACAGATTCAATACTTGTTAGGCTGAAATGTATGTTTTTATGGTTTTTTTGTGTGTGTTTTTTGTTGTTTTTTGTGGGGTACTGGGTAACATCCAGTCAGATATTCCAATTGATGCCTGGGCATTTTGAAACTGAAAACGGGTTTGTAATGGGTCCCTGTGGGCCCTCTGGTCATAAAAAAAACAACAGCGCTCAGAAAAGCACAATTCAATTCCAGTCAGAAACGATAAAACATCAACACTGGAGGTATGAGGTTTTTTTTTTGTCTGACAGCGGCATCATGATGCAACGCTGCTACATCCACTGTTGTCCCGCAGACAGAGCCAAATCAATCAGATTTCCACAGCCGGCGTTAGATCAACTAATGCTTCATTTCTCGCAGACAACAGCTTGGATCTATGGCTCTGCCTTAAAGTATTCATAAAGGCAGAACACCAAATGTGCCCAGTATTTCACACCTCCTACTGCTTCATAAGCATGTCCCAAGAGTGAGGCAGTCATCAAACATTGAAATCATGTTGGACCATGATTGACTGTTTTCAAATATTTGAATGCGGTGAAAAATGCACACTGGAATCTTGGGTAAGAGGGAGAAACATTTGCATGTGCGAACTGAGAGAGAATGAGTGTACAGACGAGAAACGGAAAAAAAACTTGGACTTGACAAGCCACAACAAACTTGCAGTGAGAAACAACAAATTTTCACCTCCTGGATTCTGCCACAAACTGTCTACTCGACATAAAAAGCAGGAGCAACTTCCCATAATGTCTTAGATACAATCATGAGTCCCATGCAGCACATTTATTACCCTCAGTGTTCCAGCAGAAAAACTCAAGCCGAGACATTAAATTCCGGCTCTCAAATCTCCTGCAAGTTCAGCACCAAGGACAGCTCCTCTGCCGCTGCTCACTAAGAACGTTTCCTCTTTTTTGAGGATTTGTAGAAGCCAGATAGGCTCATGTATAAACTTGAGAGTCCGGACAATATGGGACTTTGTGAAGTGAATTACATTTTCCAGCATGACTAGCTTCGACTTAAAGCCTGTAAATGTGGCATGCAAGGTTTTTTTTTTTTTTTTCCAGTCGAGAAATGAGAAATTTAGCATTACTGTGAGACTCTTGTGCGTGCACTGAAAACACACTGTTACTGTTGTCCGCTACCATAAAATCGCACAAGAAATATCGAGAGCCATTGTGGATGTTAAACCAAAATTTATGGAGAAAAATATAATAGTTCTCCTGGCTTATTTTGAGCAATTCACACAAACTACCACATAAACAGAGCTGCTTTGGCATCAGTCATGGCTTACAAGAGTGGAAATGGTGGTAGAAATATTGATAAGAAGGTACTAACCTGTTCCAGCTGTTCTTGAAGAAAGCAGAGAAGAGAAAAGGAGATAATTAGTTGATACTGCACGGATTGTTTTATTTATTTGCACGATAAATTTCCACACAACTATAAAATGACACAAAACTGACAACCAAAAAAAACCCCAACTATTTCTGGAAAGTTCGCTTGTCCAAATTCTGCATTTTCTGTCAATACATTAATTTATTATTTTTCTAATTGATTCAGACCTTGCACACTGCTTATGCACACATATGCCGCAGTTAAGTCATACATAAAAAGCACAGACACTACATTAGTGAGGTCACCGGCAGAGGAGAGCCTGATAAAAGTGTTCTCAAAAAAATGGACGAATGCCAGAACTGCAGCAAAGGTACATTATTCCCTGAATCACTCAATCTTCACACTTGCACACACACACACGCTCTTTCATGCACATATATGTTCACATACTCACAGACCCTCCCCTGCTCTCCCGCTTTGCTGAAACTGTAGAAGTGTGCCCTTTCCGCATGGCGCTCTGCCAGCCACTCACAGCACATTACCAGTGTGTGACTCCTGCATGTGCTGAAAAAGGAAACATTTAACCTCCTGCCCTTTTCTGCTGATGCTCCCTCATAGAATCTCATCCTATGTTGAATATGATCCATCAGCAGTCAACTCCACTGCTCTGTTTGTGAGGGAAAATGTTGAAAAGCCGTGGTGGCATGTCTGTGGAAATTACTGCATTTGAGTCTCCACGCGTGCTTCGTTGACTCACATACATTCTGAAAATTCGATATGTTTTTTTTTTTCCTTCCAAGAGTGTCTTTCTATTCCCATCTGCAAAGCTGCAATGGATTCATTCCTGCTGTGGCGTTCTGTCAGAGAGAACATCAATCTACAAGACTGACATTTAATCCCAAGCTTGGGCAGGTAGAGAAACACTTGCGTGAAAACACACACCGACACACACAAAATAAACACAAATGTCGGCTGCTTGCGAACTCGCGCTGAAAAAACACAAATCAAAACCCAAGCATAAACCTGTGGACTCTGTGTGAACACTGAGGATCCTGCAGAGCGTTGAGAGTATTTGAACTGAACTACTAGAGGAAGACAAGCTGGATGTGCGAGAGGAGAGGGAAAAAATAAAGCGATGAGAAAAGACAGAGGGGGAAGGCTTTGAGGGAGAATGTTTCCCGCATCAATCTATTGGCGGAGACGTTGACAGAATGGCTCAGAGATACAGGTGGTCAAAGACAATGAGAGGCTGATGTATAGACGTTGATGGTGTTTCTTATTCCCGGATCCACCGGACACTTCAGCCTACAGCTTCCTCCCGGCCACACCCAACCCTCCGCATCGTTTCCACCTGTTCTCCCTTTTTCCTTTTGTTCTTTTCATTTTCCATCTCCTCCGTCTTGGTCACTAACACTGATTGAGGAAGTCATTGCGATGTTCTCATTAGCAATGGTGTCATTTTCTCCACAAGTACTTAGCTTTTTCCTCCAATGATGATGACTTCTTTTAATAAGGTCATGCTGAGAAATCCTCGCGCCCCTCTGTGTCGGCAAGTACGTGTGAGCTTTTGCACGTATTGTGTGAGAACGTGCACGTCAGTCGTATCACAGTGACAATATTCCTGCGATCATTAGCAGATGCATCGACAACCTTCCCATCACAAAGGGGGAAATAAAGGAGTAACAGAGCAGAGGACAAGACCACACAAAAAGCTGTTAAAATAAGAATGAAAGCAGAAGAGCACGGAGAGAGAAGAGCTATTACTGAAGGGCACAAAACCAGCAGGGCTCTGAAATCAATTTTAATTAGTACTGCGCATCACCTAGAGTCATATATTTTAGACAGCGTTAGAGCAAGGTCTGTCAGGGAGCATGGCCTCTGTTGTCACACACTGGCAACCTTCTCACTGCTCCAGTCACAGAGCTGCCTCAGTAGCGATGCAGTCACTGTCATTATCAAGTCTTTCACCACCGGAGGTCAAATTCATTAAAACTGTAGAACTTTAGTCCTGTCATAAAGATTTCAATTTGACAGTGTCACAGCAAGCTGCTATTTAAACTAACATCTCTGTCTCAGTACTATGCACTCTGAAAAATGAAGTTTTTTTTTTTAACAGTTTTTAACTGGATTTATTTTTTTTGTTGCACAATTTACTGTTATTCTATTGATTTCCATTATTAATTAATGTATTTTTTGTAGCACCTTTTCAGACACTTTTTTTTGAGGGATTTTCTTTTTGAAGTGTGCCCTACCTGACAGCTGTGTTCAAGAAACAAGTTAAAAGCACCAGAGCACGTCATCACTCATGTATCCTGGGATCATTGGGGGGTTCCAGACTTTCACCAGCACTCATCCTCTCCCAGGTGACCAAACTGTGGTTGTATAGACCACAGTTTGTGCTCAGATAACTTTTAGCCCTCCCCATACGCCTTCTCTCCTAATCCAGAACCACCCTGAGGACCTTTCTGCAGCTTCTGTGATGTTCTTCACATCCCTGCTTCTTGCCATGCCAGTAACGTTAAGTCAGCTCAAGTCTTTGTATCATAATTGCCCCACAAATCTTCTGTATCCAACATCAGTGGGCATGCATCTTGCCTTCCAGCCAAGCTTCTGGCCCTCTTCTCTTAAATGGATCCTTGTGGCCTCTGAGAAAAGGAGCATGTCTGGCCTAAGGAACTTTAGTTAGATCTCTATTTCTACTGAAAACTAACAGCTTCCTAGGTCCTACTTGTGGCTTCTCGCTGGCTTTTTAGCACTTTATTGTGTAGCAACCCTGCCCTAGAGCTTTACGGCAGGAGTGGGCAGTGAAGGGAGTCCAGTCAGCAAAGCTGAAAAGATTGGGCAAGACTTTATAAACCATTTGGCTCAGGAACTTGATGCTTCTGCCTCCCAGAGATCTGCCCGTGAGACTTGCTGATCCATGATCTGCCTCCACCTTCTCAAGGCTTCTTGCTGGTTTTTACCCACAGCTCTACTGATCTTCTCTCCACCACTGCCCTCCTCACCCAGCTTTTGTCTTTATGTCTGCTTGGCCTTGTCATATGATGAGTAGGGATGGTATCCTTGACTTCAACTTGCCTGGGTCACCTCTGGGTCACTATGATCCATGTATCTCATCACTTCCTTTACCCAAGTCACCTTAAATACCTTTTCCAGAGACTTTGAGAGCTTCTGAACCTTGGTTTCATTACTATGGAGGCTGATGCTGCTGTGGCTTCTCGGCACCTCCAACCACCTCTTAAAACAACAACTTATCTTTCTTCCTATGGTCTCTACAAAACAGATGAGGACACCACAAACAAGCAGCAGGCAGAGATGTAAATTTCTGACAGTTGCAGCAGTAGATGTTTCACTGGAGACTTTGAATAAAACCACTTTGTGGATACAGGAGCTGGAAAACTTCTGGTTATTTTACTACTATGATCATCAAACTTACTAACTATATGTAGTACCACAGCTACAAAAAATGTATAAAGTTCAGAATCTAGTCCTCTAAAGATCTTGTCAGTTGTAAGGAAAAGCTCATAACCTGCTGCACAGTAAAATCTATACATGCAAAAAGGCTAAATCTTTTTTTTAAGCTTTCCTTTCACTGAGGGTGAAATGCTGTCTGCACAAGTTGGTCCTAAAGGCAGCTTACGTGTGATCTGAAAAATGCTGCTATGACTTTTTGACACAGAAAGCTGCCAATCAGCTTTCCTCTGTGTGAAGAGGACTCAAGAGGAAAGAAAATAAGTCACGGTGTCAAAATCCACTAGTTGTCACCTCACTTAAAGCACGACACAGAAGGCAAGTTGGGTATCTGCTGTTGCCCCAAAATCCGCCAGTGTGTTGTTGCATAAACACAGTTCAACTCAGGAGGTTTTCTGTCTTTATACAATGGATATTCTGTAATTGCTTCTGCTTGTCTGGGTTCATCTTATGTGCAAAAGTTTAAAAAAAAAAAAAAAAAAAAAAGGTATCAAGCGCTACTACAAGTAATACATCATATCAAATAACTGTATGGTGCATATTAAAGTACATATGTGCAGTCTGCTGTATTACTTTGTCACCTTTCAACACATTCTCACCACCACTGCAGCGCAATTAAAACACAGATTGACTAAAAAGAGGTGTGATGGCTCCCTGGTAGAGTGACAGCAACGAGAGTATGGAATCTGCTCCACTGTGAGGAGTGACACATTACATGATTAGACAGCATGCTCATGACAGCTGCCACAGGTACGCACAAACACACACACACACACACACACGCTGACACACACACATATAAAGAGAGGGAGAGAGAGAGCAGGCTTGGGACTACTTCTCCTGCTGAGTTACAGCAGTGTAATAAAGAGAAGGCTGCAGGCAGCTGCAGTCTAACAAATCTAACTCCCCCTCAACATACACAATACTAAGTCACTACTAATAAAGACTCACAACCTGAGACACACAGACCTACTACAAAACTCCACAGCAGCTAACATTTCATTAAAGGGCAGGTGTGTGTGTTTGTGCGCAACTGTGTGTTAGAGAGAATGATTTTAGCCCTCAGGCTTTTCCTCTGATAAACAGTTGCCTTAAAAGATTTCATCCATGTGGACAAACCTACAGACACACAAATACTGAGGGTTAACCCAGTAAAATCTGGTCCCACCTGGGAGAAGGAATTATCCAGTAAAGCTTGGCGTGATGTTAGGTGCCTCTATAGGCCGCGGTGGTTATAAAAATACACAACTGCTGAGGCGAGTGGAGATGCAAAACAGCTGAATACATACAGGCAGTAATGTTATTTATGATGAGGAGAAATAATCGCAGCACGTTCTCAAACACACACAGGACCACAGACAATACAGGCCCTGATAGGATTCATGAAGCGCCTCTTTAGTAGCCATGTATATGTATGAAGTGGTGACAGTGACACTTGGGGACAGAGAAGCCACTGAGGAGGACGTTAAGCCTCTTTATAGAAACTGTCACAAAGGACCAATCGCCCCACATTAGAGACAAAATTGTATTTTTTATTGTCTGCGATTCATTTCACATATCTATCGACGTTGCTCAAACGTACATGAATCACTGTCATCTTTAATCTGCGCCGCATCTTCAGGGTGGAGAAAAATAATGTAAGAGGATATTTTCTAAGAATCAACCATCTTTTTTCTTAATGATACTCTCGCTCCCTTTTCTCACACTCATTTCTTCTAACAAATATCAAACAGGCCCTGTTTTAAAGAGCTGTTCCATAAGGGTTGGTTAACACTCTGTAGCACATCAGCACTCTGCCGCTGTTCACACGTTTTTTCAAAAGACAAGGTGCAAATTGAGGTGGCGTTGCTTTTCCTCGGAAAGTCTGGCACTTCCTGCGAAAACACGGCTAACGTATTAGCGATTATTAGCCTGGGTGGGAGACAAAACACAGTCAGCCTGGAGATGTTCTTTAAAGGCTCAGCGCTGGAAAACGAGGAGAAGTCAGGAAACGCATATACTGTGCAGAAAAAACAAACAACAGACATAGATCTAGACAAATCAACGGGTGTATCTGTGATTTCTTTTCCTGTCACATACACACACACACACAAACAGACACCAGGCATTACCATATCACCGATCCATTCAGTTTCTATTTCATTATGTGTCTCTGGAAGTGTTCCTTTATTCCAAAGTGGTCCTTGTTGCAATGCAATTAGTCTATCAGCTCTTAAAACAATGGACCGTATGCCGTCCCCACTGTTCATTTTGTGTGTCTAGTTTTATTACAATACACTTGAGATTAAATTATACTCTTTATTTCCATTTCCTCTATGAGGTCTGACCTTCAAATGTATCAGCACAGATCAGAGCCCAAAGCCCGATAATACTAATACATCCTTTTTGGCTATTTGCGGGGAAATTACATGCACCGCAATATTAGAGAGAGAAAATGAGATATATAATGAAGCCGTGATCCAAGTCTATAACAAATTTGCCAGGGCTTGGTCCTTTATTTCAATCCCTTCAATTTAGCGCTGCGGGTGGAAACAAATTGGACTTGAAGTTGCATTGGCACCAACGCAGGGATCCTCCATCCTAATTTATTTAGTAAGCTCTGTTAGTAAGCAAGCATATTAAAAAATAGCCCTTGCCAATGTTTAGAGGTTGGAGTGTCCTTCTCTAAAATATTATTTATGTTTTGCCAGGTTGAAATTCTGCCTGTGTGATACTAGGCCTCGTCATCACGGATACAGCAGCAATCTGAAACCTTAAGGGACACAGTTCAGACCACAATTCATTGCCCCTCCACCCCCGAATCTCCAGCTTACAACCAATTACCTCACCTTTAGCCCGTCCAGCCAACCTCAATAAATCACTATTCTCTGCCCGATCACAAATCAGCTCTCCGTCCCAACAAGCAAAGCTCAAACCCCAGCGCAACAATCACAGATGTGACCCCAGTGCAGCATTTAAATGAGAAATGTATGGTGGAAGTCTAAGATTGGGCTTCTGTCAGTGCAGCCTTGACCTCTGACCTCAAATCTGATTGGCTGCATCCTATAAACACAGAGGAACAGAATAGCTTAAAGATAGAGTGCACGCTCCAATATTCCAGATCTATATTTGTAATAGAAATTAGAGGCATCGCATTTCCCCTGCTGTGCATTATTTATATATTTTTGCATTTTGTGCTTTCAGTGTCGACTTGAATAGCACCATAATACATTTTCAAGAGGATTTTTATTTTCAGAGACTCACTTTTTTTAGGAGTCAACACAAATCGCAAACCTGTTCCTTAACCCTGTCCACCCTGGAGGTCCCTAAACCGGAACGAGCCTGTATCTGTCATTAAAATGCTGCCATTTTTAGAAAGCTGCCAAGCATGGCACGTTCAACGAAGAGGCCACCCACTATGATTAAAATGGATGCAGAACCATGATGCTTCACTTCTGATGCATCAAATTTGGTAGAATTGCAGTTGAGAATTTGTAGAACAGGTTTGAAGACATCAGTGTCACTGGCTCATTGTCGAAAGTCTTTCGTTTACCCTCTAATTTACAGTCTTGATCAGGGCAGAAGAATAAAAAAGTCCCTTTTTGGTGTAGTTTTTTTTTTTTTTTTTTTTTCACAGAGATTAATTGTATTTCAAATTTCAGTCAAATGTCTCAGAGCCATAGAGCCAAAAGGTTGTGGAGCTGTTGGTGACTGAATCTGATGTTTTATCAGGTGCTTTTTTTTTTTTAAAGAGCCCACAGAATAAGTGATTAAAATCCTGCAAATTCAAGCATTTTTAGCTTGGATGATCCACAGCAAAATAAACTATTCTGTATATTTTTAATGTCATAAAAATACGATTAACTAACATTTGTGTTATTTCCTTTGTTGTTTCTAATCATGAGTAAACCCACACATCTCAAAGTGTTCATAACATGGCTCAGTGTACAAACCAAAGAAAGATGCTTTTGTACTCTGCAATAATACACTTTTCCTTCAGACTACAGGGAGTTGCTTTGCGAGATGACCTCAAACAACAATCACGCTGCCTTCTGTAAAAGTTTTGTTTCATTTCTCCAAGGTTGACCACTGCAGTCTTGAGAGGTTTACTTTCAATCAGAGGGTGTTATGTTCTTTCATCTGTAGGCTCATTAATGAAGGGAGTTACTTCACAAACAGAATAATTCAGAATTATTTGAGGGGTTTGTTATGGGCAGAAATCATTTACACTGTAAACAAATGTGTTTAACAACCAAACATTCATTACAAAAGTGAGTCAATTTATTTATATATTAGGTTAACAGCAACTGAAGCTCTAATAGTACAGACACTTCTGTTGAAAAGGCACCGTCTGGTGAGTTTTTCACCTTGTTGATATGCCCATATGGTGTTTTTTAGGTGTGAGAAGACACATCATGAGCAAAATAAACAGTCAACACCATGACTGATGATTTCCACCTTGATACTGCAAGGTACTGCTGACAGTCTAAAAGACACTCATTCAGACTTTTGTGATTTTATACATATAACAGAACTAACAGAACAACAAGCCCACTCCTGTTAACTTGCAGACTTTCTGTATCATTATTTTTCTTCCAGATTGGTTTCCAGTTCAAATATGCATGGCTAAACTATTCCAATATTACAACTTGGAATTGTGCAGTGTTGAGTAGTATTACAGAGTTTGAGTAGAGTAGTAGGTGAGCTGGTCTGCTTGAGCTGCAACCAGTGGGGAGGCAAAGACTTCATACATCTACACGTTCTAACTTACATCTAAACCATATTACAGAATGAAAGGATTATTTTCATGTAACAACAATCTAAATATGCAACTTGCAAGAAGGCCTTTAATGTAGCTCATCAGTTTTTCATCTTTTCTAGGCTTTAAAAAGGTTCTCCCTCTTTTACAATAGCGTTATTTCTATGTAAAGTTTATTTTTTGAGCCACTAAATCATTTGTCCTCTCATATTGACATAGCCACAGCCACATGTGAAAGTAAAAGTCAATCATGAGCTCGATGTTGTCATTTATTATCCATGTGGTCATTTTATGTACATGCATCTTTGCTGCTGTGGAATTTAGTATCTTAGTAGATTAACGTTCTGGTAACTCAGCATAACAGTGGAAGATGTGCCTAATGGTCAAAAGCTCTGGGGTCAACCAGAGAAGACACACCTAAAGAGGTTCTGGGTTTAGGAAAGAAGGATTCAGCGGTTCTTATATGGTATGGAAACTGTATTATCTCCTCCTTGGTCTCAGTCTAGCCTTTCTTTCAGTGGTCACAGCACTGGTTTTTGTATAGATCCAAACATCGCCACACAAAAAGAAATATTCACACATGCATGGGTAGGAAAAAAAACTCAACTTTGAAGACACACGTGGCCACAATCATATCCAGAGACATTGTCTTTGTACGTTCACAAATCCTCTCATCTTCTCACACAACACAGAAATTACATGCATTCCCCCAAACACACAGACACACACAGACACACACACACACACTTCAACACAGACATTAGTGACTGATGGCTTGGTTCAGGTGAAGCGAGACTGGCAAGGATAATCCCAGAGCCTCATGTAGTCTCATGGGAGTCACACAGAGGTAGCAACAAACAACATCACATAGCCCCTGATAGTGCTCATGTCGGATTATTATAAACACACACTGAAAGATACACAAAAGTGTGGAAGATAAGGATGTAGTGTGGTATTGTCCCTTTGGGAGGATAGGATAGTCCAGAATCAATAACTTTGGAGGAGGTTTGTCTGTCTGATCCTCCTCAAACAGACACTAAATACGACACAATGCACTGGCACACACACAAACACACACATATGCCAGCACACAGTCTGTCTGACTCTCTCGCTGTCTCTCTCTCCAAGGACATGTAACTGAATCCACCCACTACGAGGTTTGGATGTTATAAAACATGCTGTAGCCTCGAAGCTCAGTGCTGCATCCTAATAACCAGCTAATCCAATCGGGTCAGGCTAAAAACAGACCAAGTTTCAGGGCAAAACTTTGATGCTTTGTCTCTGATTTCGACTCTCATATCACTGGATGCCTGGGAGAGGAGGCTAATGAACAGCTACTCAAACTAAGATAAATTCTTCTGTCTCTCACACTAACTGATAATGCATACATTGTAATTTATGTAATATTGTATAGCGTTCAAGCACGGCAGAATCATTAACCGCACCATTACACCTAAAGATAACACGGACAGTTTGGTTCATCCACCAGTCATTTGCCATCTGTCTCATCAAACTCTCTGCAAGTGTGTACACACATGAGAATGCACACGTTTGTTTGTTTGTTTGTGTGGCTGCATGCGCTGTGCGGAGGAGGGTTTTTTTGTGGTTTTAATTTCATTCCTTAGTAAAAACAACTTACCAATGCAAATGTGCTTTTTAAAAATTGGAAAGAATCTACCAAAACTGTTTTCCATGACACTGTGTGTGTGTATGTGGTTTGTGCAGAAACGAATAAAACCAAGCGACTGAATTTTTATCATGCTGCCATTTGTGATGCCCATCTGCGAATCAGTCCAGTCGTAAAACGCTCCCTCTTTGACATGCCAGAACACAAAACCAGGAGAAATTAATCTGTAAAAGAAGGGCCGCTCCCCGTCTCTCCTTCCCGGCTCATTTTCCTCCCTCCTCCTCTCACCTCCCATCATTGACGGACATCCTTCGCTCTGAACTACTCTATCGACCTGTAAGTTGATGAGGCACTACTGGCTACACCCGCTGCACAATGAAAGACACACTGTAAAATACTACACAATGTAGCAGGGTACCAGCTCTGGTAATAGCTTCGGGTGGGGTGCAAACACTACACACACATACACACACACACGCACACACGCACACACGCACACACACACACACACACACACACACACACACACACACACACACACACACACACACACACACACACACACACACACACACACACACACACACACACGCACACACAACAAGCACACTCCACAGCTATTCATAAGGATGCAAGGGCAATTAGATAGCTGTCAGTGTCGATGAGAGCGCTTTTCTAGAAGTACAATGTGTGGTGCAAGTGAGGAGATGAGATCTGTCCATAAACCAGTGAGGAGAAGAAGGATGGAGAGGGGGGAGGGATGGCAGAAGCTTAAAAAAGGGGTTTATTAAGAAGGAGGGACCAAAGCTACACTAGAGATGTGGGGAAAAAGAGAAAAAAGCAGGGAAAGCAACAGAAAAAGATTCTCACTCACTCTCTCTGTTGTTCAGACAGGTAAATTTGTCTCCTACGCAGAGCCTTCACAGACCCACTCAAAAGACATTCTATTGACCTTTGTGGTTCCTATAGCAACACAGAGCACAGGCCAGCAGTCTTATTTATAATATGAAATGCTAAAATGTTTTTACTCAACAGATGTAAGATTAGATGCAAACATAGAGACAACAAATCAAACGCCTTTACTCTTTAAACCTCTGTTCTTACTGCTATTATTCTAGCACACCTCAGCCATCATGTGCAAGCCCCAATTAAAAACCTTGTCTCCTTATCACTGTTTGTTGTGTGTGCTCATAGTGTGTGCACTAATTGTTGACACCTATTGTTTTTTAGATGCTATAGGTAACACTGGGTGGTTGATAGTGTTGGACACATAACTCAGGCTTCCTTTAAGGAGTAGTAACACTGGATGTCTCAAAAATAATTCAAGAAATCTCTCAACCATTCATTCTATCCATTTCAAACTTTGTGTTAGGGACCCAAATGAGTGCGATGTTCAGTCTGAAGTCATTTTAATGAGCGTTGGCCATTTTTGTCCTCCTAGCTGGAGTTCGGTTGCATGTAAACGGAACGCAAGTCACCCAATTTGCTAGGCAACATTCATTAATCCATCCATTCATTTGATATACATGCTTTATCCTGTAGAGGGTTACACCTACAGATAATTTAGGATCACCAATTAACTTTTTTTTTCTTTTGTCTGCATTTGTTCTCATTGTTTAACTCCACAAAAGGGGAGTCAACATTGTATGAGATCGATGCATATTTTAGTCTTGCAACCAAATATTTTAATATTTAGTGCATGTGTGTGACCATCACCAGCCCTCCCTGAAAGCTAAGCAGACATTCTTTATTAGAATTCCCTATTATAAGCCAGGGAGGGCAGTGCTACACCTCAGTGATGTGTGGGGGAAACAAAGACTGGACAGAACGAACAGGACGAACAGGAACAGAAATTAACAGGCGGTGCTATTGCAATTAAAGATAGTAAGGTGGTGTGTTTTTCCCAACTACTAACTGTCCATCAATTAAAAAAAAAATAAAAATTTGAAAAAAGAAAACCAAACCAGCACAAAAGAAAAAGAGATTCGATAAATAAATAATTAAACAAACGGTACTGAGCACCATAATTGTGGATGTCTTGATAGTATAGTATAGTATAGAATAGAATAGGCCAGAAGAGGATACTAGTGCAAGAGAGAATGAGTTTAGGGTAGAGACTCTGGAGAGATTCTCAGCACATTCTGGCGGGTCCCATCATTCGCTGAAATGGGACTCGGCAGTAGGTGGCGAGACCTGATCAAACATGCAAGTGTGAAGGACCCCGAAGTCCAGAACAGCAATCACGGCAAGGCAGGGCCAAGCCAACAGGGCACCCCTCCCCCCGGGCCGTAGGAGCCACAGGGCGGCACCCCCAGAGAGCCACCGGGGCCACCATGAACGACGTGAACCCGGAGAACAAGAGGGAGCAGCTACCGACACCCCCAGCGCACCAAGACCGACCCAGGCAGCCCGGGGCACGAGGACCCACCCAAACCCCCAACCCCCCCCCCAACCCCCCGAGTCCAGAGGGTAAAAATGGACAGTGTGGTGGGGCCCGGCGATGCCAACAGGGAGGCACCCCGCATACCCCCCGCACCAGGCCCCAGGTGAGCGCAGTACACCCAGGGCCCCCACTCCCCGCAATGCGCCCTGACAACCCACCAGGACAGAGCCACCACATGCCACCAGCCCGCAGTACAGCCACAGCGCCCACCAGGACGGCCAATCCAGCCCCCGCAGCCCACCAAGAGCCATCGCACCTGCCCGGACCCGTCGGGCAGGTCCCGGGGACCCCCCGGCCACAGCAACACGGATGATGGTCCACCCCCGCCACCCCATAGCCATAAGGGGGCCGGGTCCCACCAGCGAGGCCATATTGGTGAAATCCCCCCGTTACTCCCTATTAATATGTCTCCCGATCCCAGACTGGAGACATTATCCCTGCACCGTGGTAGTGTAACCCTGAGTGTCATGTGGTGCATTAAAAGTGGGGAGGCTGGGCGAGGCGTCCAGGGGGCAGGCCAGAGGACCACAGAGGATGGCTACTCTGCAGCCTACCCTGACCCAAGTTCCCCGAGCCGTCCCAGACCTACCCCCAAGGTGTGAGTGTGTGTGGTGCATTAAAAACAAATTAGAGAGCAGGGGAGGCAAGCAAGAGGGTGATGGGGAAGAGACAAGGCCGTAGAGCCCTGCCATCTGCCCCACCACAGAGCCCATCGTTCCTGCCCCCACCTGCTCTCGGGGCCCTAACTGTCGTGTCCCTATATGTGCCTAAGACTAACTATATACAGTGACGTGTGAAGCATGTGAAGTGCACAGTAAGAGGCAGTCTGGTGTGGATCCGGCCCATGAGGACAGAGCAGCGGGGGAGACAGGTAGTAAGACCACCGGTACTGATGCAGAGGTCCCCCAGAGCCCAGAGGCAAGAGGCCGAGGTGGGCCCACACGAACCCGACCGGCCCAGCCAGCACCAAAACCCCCAGAAGTCACAGCGCTAGACCAGCGCCCCGGCAGACGCCGTAGCCCCACCACAGGCCAGCCGCATGCAGCACCCTGCCCCGGAGGGAGGACCAGGCCGCACCACCAGGGAGCGAGGGCCACGAGCCCCCACGCCCACCCCGGAGCCGGCACGTCCAGGATGCAGGGCGCCCACCCCGCAGCACCACCGAGACCCCACCCACCCCACCACTCCCCAGGACAGCACCAGGCCCGGACAGAAGCCCCCAGCCAGCAGAAACTAATCTCCAGTGGCGGCACACAGGCAAGTACCAAGGCCTGTGCCCAGATGAGCCAGAGCCACCCCCCCAGAGAGACCACCAGACCCCCATGCCAGACCCCCAGGCAGCGGAGGGCCCCCAGCCCCCCCAGGGGAGGGAGAGGGACGAGGACGAGCGGCCAGGCAGGAGAGGAGGGAGGAGGAGGGAAGCAGAGCAGGAAAGGACAGGGGAGCGACGGGAGGGCCGACCTACCCCAAACCCCAGGGCCAGCCAGGGCGCCCCAGAAGAGACCAGCCGCCGCCACCCCCAAGGCCCCAGGAGAGCGCACAGGCCCAGCAGACCCAGGGCTCAAAGGGAGAGACACCGGGGACACCCACCCCCAGGCAGAGGGGCCCGAGCCACGCAGCCCCGCAGAGCCAGAGAGCAACCCCAAGAGCAATAGGGAAAGGACACCACCAGTGCATGTACACAGCCTTGAAGTCCATGGTGCCATCCTACTTAAAAAGGTAGAGGGTTAATAAACGGAAAAAAAGCAGACAGAAGTCAGACCATACACACAGACAGAATAATAATAATAATTACAATTTTATGAGGGAAATGGCATACCAATTAACTTACTATGTATGTCTTCGGACTGTGGAAGCAAGCCAAAGCATCTGCAGAATATCAACACAGGTGCAAGGTGAACACAGAAAAAGCCAACCAGCAAGGTTGGACCACTGCTCTACAGTGCTGCTCATTAGGCAACATTATCAAAAGCAAATATTGTGTGATATCGTGATAATATCATTTTTTGATAAGAGTCACTGGCAGAACTGGTTTAACGATAAATGAAGGAATCTCTGTCTGTTCTTTGCTTTTTTTTTCTTTTCGACAACTGTTGATCCAATCTACAGCAGACTTTCTGGGTGTAGTGCTGGAGAACCAATCGAGTGCAATGTTGTGTTTGAAGTTCTATTTTTCTCAGCCTTTTGGGGGTCCTCAGCAGACCTTATGCCACCTCTGGGCAGAGCCTAAGTTTCCCTGTTGTTCCACAACATCATCCAAAGCAACTGCATGACGCCATGTGATATATCACATTCTGATGAGAGTCATACAGACACAGGCAAAACGAGTGAAATTTAATTCAAACTAAGCTTCTTCTGGGCCGGCAGCAACACAAGTACACCATCTAATTGCAATTATTCTTCAGCGTCAGTCTTGCAAATCTAATACTCAAGTTGATGCATTCAGTAGAGCTTAAGTCGAGTTAAATCAAGTTATCTCTTCTTCTGCTTTCACAGCAGCAGTTTGTTAGTTAACTTTGGTTCTGGTTCTCATTTCGATGCCATGTTCTCTTTAAACAGCTGATTTGGACTTCAAACATTGTTTTGGTAAAGTTAATGAGATGCAATAAAGTAAAGCAGCTTAATCCACAGTATGACTCTCACTATCAAATAGTAGAGGAGGAAAAGACTTTACTATAATTGGTTCATTAGAATTGGCTGAGGCTGTTGGATCTCTAGCACACAGCAAATAATCCATCCGGGCATGCATGTGCACACACATGCACTGTACATACAGACACACACAGACGCACACTAATACTTCAAACAGGCTTGGGTTTTACAATCCGCTCTCTTCTGATGAGGAGAGACATTTCTAGTTAACGCATAGCATTAATTTTACTTCATAAAACTAAATTCATGCAGGCACACATGTTAACTCATATACATCTGTTTTTTTCCCTATCATTACCTTTGATGCATATGGGAGATTAAAGCAGTTTAAATCTTCATAGCATGTGGAGTGAATATGCATCTGATTTCCAGCAAAATGGAAGAAAAGTATAAATACGTATTTAAATGGGCACAGTCTGCACTGCGAAGCGAGGCTTCATTTGTATCAGAGTCAAAAGCAGCAAAGACACTCAGGATTCAGCTGTTCCCTCTCATACACGCTCTGGGGGTTATTGTTGACATCCTCCTGTGAATTAATTCAATTTGGAAGACAGCGTTAGCATTGATAAAACCGGGTTAGCATCGATGTTAGCATTCAGCGGAGAACAAACGTCATGATTGCCGAAGCACAAGTTGCAATCGCTAACCCCATTTAGATACACAAGGGCAGCCCTAACCTTATTCAGCAGCATTACAGCAGCTAGCCTCATTCAAAGTGAAACCCACATCTCTTAAAACCCCTTTAACAGCCACACAGAGTTAGCTAATTGTACTCAGGGGCTTTTTTAGATGAGAACTTTGTCACCATGCAACTTTTTAGTTCAATCCACCACAAAGAGTCTGATAGGCCTTCAGTACCATTTCCTGCATCTGCACCTGTTTCTTCCACTCGAAAAGGGAATAAAAAAGGGGAGGTAGAAAAGAAAATCTTGCTGGAAAACACAGAAACTGAGAACATACGATTACATTCAAGTGCCATATATAGTTTATTACAAGCATATATTAATTTCCGACCTTTTCATTCTTTCCCCCGCCGGTTTTGCCACCCTTATCTCTCCATTCTCTTCCTCTTACCAGTCTGAGCTTCACAATTTTTTACATTTGAGATGATTTGGCATCTTACCGAAATGATTGCTTTTCCAATTTAACTCAAGCAGCCTCTCTGTCTCTCTCTCACATATCCCCCCACTCACTCCATTCTTCTTCTCAGAGAGACACACATGCTGTCTTCAGCCATTTTCACAGTGCCATGTTAGGACAAGGCTGTGAAATAGTAACAAACAAGTCCACACAAAACTTTAATGTGACGCCATACATTTGTCTGGGAAAGGGAATTAATCAAACGGACGGAAGCAGAAGGCATATAAATGATGAGAAAAGTTTTTTTTTCTTCCCTTTGATTAATTTGCAGACATTTTTATTCTAGCTTCTCCTCTGACGAGCCATTTGTTCTTTTATTCCTCTCATGATGGATACTATAACAAATCTACAGCTTTCTATAACCACTAATTGATGCCTACTGTAAGATATCCTTCGCATTTACCATAGATAGCATTAATTCAGACACAGTTACTTTAATGGAGCTGAATTTGGGGTAACTGTAAACCCTCCACAGCCACTTGGATACCTGATTTCTCAACTGTAAGCATTCCTTCCCACTGTTCATCTTCAGTTGACTATCGTGGCTGCTTTTTGCAAGGCTGCTTGACGAGTCCAAGTAACCTTGTTTCTAGGCAGACAGCCCAGCTCCATCTGTCTGCCTGCCACTGTATAGACACACCCATCCCTTAGCTGCTCTTCATAATTTCATTTACCGGCCCTGTGATTGGATTACAAGGCTGACATTCTTGTCCAAACTATGAAAGTCATGTCCATTCATTTGCTGCACAGACACACAAACATGAACAGAGTGAATGCGCAGGCCGCTATTCAAAAACACACTTGTGTGTTTCTGCTTTTCCATTATGCAGAAATGTGCTTATATTTTAGCACTAATTGGAATATCTCAAAATTGCCCAAAATTAGTGAATTGCTTTAATTTTAAAAACATTTTTTTTTTAAGACTGACACATGCTGCAGTTTGCACAGAAAAACTCACACACACAGATACAATGTATGCAGACAGCACAGCCTTGATGTGGATTTGATTACAAGCTGCTGTTTATTAGATGAAGCAGATGAAAATCCCTGCTCCGTCTGAATAATCCCCCAGTACCGCTCACATGCCGCACATTACCCTCATCCATTTGTGCACATGAGATATAAGAAAACATACAAGTGTGGAACAACACCCACGGGTTCACCTGTAAAATTCAGCCTTGACAAATGTTGCATGTAGACGAAAGAGGCCTGAATGATACAAATCCACTGAGGCTGACGATTCAGCAAAGTGCTGCATAGCATGTTGTCACATTACTGCTTTATAGGTGATGTTAAAATTATTACCCACTTACCCCATTATAGAAACCATTTCTGACAGCCAGAGAAAATTCCAATTGCTGAACTCGAAGCAAATTTTGACAATGTGGCCCATATAACAGAGAAGACTGTGTCTATACAAGTCTCCGTCTGAATCTCATCCTCTACAATCACTGTCTCGCTCATGACATGATGATTAGAGGCAGCTGCATGTAAACAAGTGACTGGTGTCTGACCCAATCATCTCTGCTCAATGTCCTCCTTGCACATAAACATAAACAATTTAGCATATTGGAGCAGCGCAGGCTAAACAAGACACATGCCAGTTGGAGAAATGAAACAACAGCTATTTGGAGACAGACAGTATATAACAGTCACATCTTTCACTGCCTCTGTTTTCTCCTCTAATACACTGTTCTTGGCACTCTCCCTCCCCTCCATCCTTCCTCCCTCCCTCCCTCTGTTTGACAGGAGAAGAGTGGCAGCCATTTGTATTGCTGTTAATATGGGTAAAGGTGCATATACTTGCAGTAGAGTGTATGCGGCATGTGCGCACTTGTAAGTGCATGTGCAAGCGCGTACATATGCAAAGCTATTACCAAGCACTTCATTCAAGCATTAAATCATCCCCCAAGGCAACATAAATGAGCATTTTGCAGATTTAAGCTGGAGAGGAAGGTGAAGATGCACGGAGAGCACCTGCCAGTCAACTTGTGATCATTTATTTATGTGTGTTTTTGTGTAGGTAGAGGTTTGTGTGTGTGATCCAGCTGAAACCTGAGCAGATTCATGACTGGAAACAGCTCCATGAGTCATCATCAAGACTCACTGAAGGTTTCCCCATCATGTTTAGGACCGCAGGGAGGCTGCCGGCCAACCTACACAGAGATAGAAGCACAGTGAGACACAATGAAGAAGGAGCTGAGTCACCGCACACCCACCGTCTGTCTGCTTTTCTGCTGATTAATAGCTCTGATCACAGGGCCAGCAAATGTGTGTTCGAGCTTCACTGGAGGCTAACGTTGACTCCCGTCCATATATTTCTGATGAAACAAGAGTGAAATCGCAAAAATCTCCAGCTCATGGAATTCTGTGGTGCACATTTACATGAATATGCAAAAGAACAAGGCAAAAATAATAAAGTAGGACATAAATCAACCTCTGAATGACTAATGACTGAATGGCCAGTTGGCAAATGTGGACTGTCTAGGAGTCATTGCATTAAGGTCAAAATTAAATGACTGCTGCATGCCACAGACAGTTACAAATACAGCAATTTAATTTTACAGGCTGACAGATAAACGCATCAATCTTTTATTTTTTTTTTAACTACAGCAAATATAGACCCACATTTTATTTTTTCATATTTTCCTCAACATTTCACTGTGCTATTTAGGTTGTCTTGGCATAACATTTCCCTGTTTACTGTGTTTCTTCATTCCTTCTTTTTTGTTTTGTCTGTTTCTTTTATAGTTTAAACAGAGATATCACACGTGGTGTAACATTCCCATGTACCCCCCCAAGGAGAAGTGAAGAACATAAAAGAAAGCTTCAGATAATGATGTGACATCTCAGTCATCCAAATAAGTAGCAACAGGCAGAACAACTCCATACAGATTACAAATATAACTTGATATATTATACAGGGTGGGCCAAAAATAAGTCTACACTTAGTAGGTATGCACTTTACATTTTTAAAAATTTTTTTTGGCTGGGAGGGTTAAACACTCCTTGTCATGATGTGCACACCTGCTTGGCAATTTCAAACTTCTGATGCTGCTTTAGTATCAACCTTCTTTGCTCTTGATTTAACTTGTTTGCCATTGCTCACAATCCCTGTAAAAAAAAAAACTTTAAAAAAAAATCATAAAAATCAAAACCAAAATGAGAAGAAATAGGTTAATAGCATTTCCAAAATATGAATAAGAGATATGTAATACTGGTTTGGAATTATGGTTTGGATAAATTAGATCTAAAACGTGAAACAAATAGTGAAACAACTGGAAGCCTACTCTTGGCCCACCCTGTATACAGTGTCAAAATATGCAATATTAAAGGGAACAAGTCAAGGTTTTAAATAAAAGTTGTAGACTTGAAGAATGGTAAAGCTTTGTATTATCTGCCTGCAGCTGAAAGATTCCTCTTCTTTTAGTTTAAATTAGTTACCAACCTCATAGATGTAGCACTAAAACTGCATTAGAGTTCAGTACATCAACGTATTTGCAATGCCAAGAGAAGAAGCACAGCTGTATAAATGAGATTAGCATATGTCTATATGTGACATTTGCCCTTTTGCAAGTGCACATTTGAGGTTTTCAAACTTTTGCCAGGAGGTTATTCCCTTTAAAATGCAATATAAATGCATGAAATGCCGTCATATCAATATAGGGTAAAAGTTAATATTCTTCTATAAGTCAGTAAGTTAGCAATCAGTATTGCATTGAAAAAAATCATTTTAGTGTCTCTGCATGACTCTAGGAAATGCAATGTCTCTTCGACAGTCACTCCACCACACTGAAGCAGACTGAAACATCTCAACAACTACTGGATAAGTTTCCATAATATGTGGTTCAGATGGTATTGGTGATCCCCTGACATTGTCTCTAAAGGAGCAAGAAAAACTCCCTCAGAGCGGCTTGTCAGATGGCTTCAAAAACTCCATTCCCAGAGTGACCCGACTGCTCAGTAGCTAAGCTGCAAACCACATGGGCACAAACGGCATCACAAGTCTGTCATTGGTTCGATTCATGGACAGCCAGTATTTTTGCTGCATATTATTCCACTGCTTTCTTTCCTCCCCATATTTCCATAATTCCTTTACTGTCAAATATGATAAAAGTATAAAAATATAAATGTAAAAACCCCTAAAATTTTAAATTCACTGTCAATTCTCCTTGAATTTTAGTGAACCAATGGCTTTATCAATTCAAAGTTTTAATTTCTGACAACAAATTTATACATTTAATGACCTTCCTATCAGCTTCAGCTATACTTTCTCTTTAGTACCAATTATCAAAAGATAGCGAGCTAAATAAAAACAGCAGACAGTATACTTGTGCAGCATGAACACGATTCCAAATATTGTTTCAACTCTGCACCCATCTATTCCTGCAGGATTTCCCCCTTCTCCTGCAAGAGTTATGCTAAACAGTGAATTAATATGTTCTACATATCATGTTTGTCTGGCCTGCTGGATCCCAAATTCACTGCTGCCTTCTAATACGGAGCTTTGTGACCTTAGCTTTCTCAAAAACCCATTAAAAAGCTGCATAATGTCAACAGATTCTTCCTCTAACAGTCACGTTTTTTATTATGTCTGCTGCATCGGAGAAGTTGACCATCCAACAGTGACACTATAATTTACATTCTAGTGCACAATTTGTGGCACTTGGGAAGTTCATACACACATAAAAAACATAAAATAAACATGAAATCTGTCCCCTCGCAGTCCAGATACTGAAGTGTGAAGTCTGTGTCCCCATACAGGGAGGAAGGTAGTCATTTGTAACGCTGAGGATAGAGGGTCTCATGGGTTTTCACACTATGAATAATTCAGATTCACACGCTACGAGGTTAACTCGGTCACTTCAACTGTATAGACACACAAGCAGGGAACATTCGTGTAGCGTATGCATACACAACAACAACACGGCCACAAAGGACATACATAGGCATGGACACATATCTGAAGTAGTCCATGTATAAAAGCATTCAAACACACACAGAGACACACATATTCCCTCCCATTTTTTCTCAAATGGGCACACAGGATGGACTCAAACTCCAGCTGCTTTATTTGTTTTGAGTCAATACTTTCTTGGAAGGTAGACTGAGTTGACCTTTGACTTCGGCTTCTGTGAGGTCAGCTGCTTTCACCGCAGAAATCCAGTGACTCAGGGCTTTTTGCTGCTCGTTGCTTGGTAACAGAGCACAGCAGCCAAAAACATCATCTAAATCTAGACATCCCTTGCTCTGTCTGCCTCCTTCAGTCTTGCTCCAACTGCCTCGACTTTTTATCACTTCATTTGCACGGTGATTAAATGATAAGAATAAAGAGTGAGAGGAAGAGAGAGAGAGACACAGAGTCCAATTGTTAAGAGCTATTAAAAAGAAACAATACAATGTCAAGCTTGTTGGAAAAAGGGTGGGAGCCCTCTCTCTTTTATTTTTTTGGTCATTCTGCTTTGGGAAATCTCGACATCTTTCCCTCTGCTGCCATCACTCGTCTCCATATGGTTTCATCACATTAGCTTAGAGATGCATGACAAGTAAGAAACTGATAGAAAAGAAAGTTGCATGTCCCACTGGGAGTAAGTGAGGAAGCAAAAAAGCATGAAAGAAAGATGCAATATGTGAAGAACAATGCTACAGAGAATAGATGACCCCCCTCACCTCTCTTCTGCAATCTTTTTTACTTCTCAGTGCTTCTTCATTCTGCTTTTCTGGGAAGACACAGTGAAACAATGTGTAGAAGAACTCTACTATTCATCTTTCCTCTCTGTCCCTCTGCAGGACATACATATTCATTTAACATCCCAGTGAGTGTGTTTGCATGCATGCGTGTGCCCATACGCATGCGTACGTACATGTGCACCCACTGCGGCAAGTAGCGCAGAACCGAGATGCATAATCTGCATTCATCAACCCAGTTAAAAATCATAATGAGTTGATTTCAGCATGCAAATTGGGCTTGTGACAACAAACCCTAAACAGGCAAATAAAAGAGGCAAGGGAATTTCCAGATTACTGCTCGCAGAATGAGAGGGAGACAGAGTAGAATATTCAGTAAAATACCTGATATTCTTTACAGGAATTCTAAGAAACGAGGTATGCTTGTGTAAAGAACGGGCAGCTTTGTGCATGTTCCGTGTGTGAGAAAATGTGTGTTCTGTATAAGCGGAGTGTCTCTGTGTGTAGTGACTAGCTGTGATTGTCAACGCGCTGTGGGGCACCGTGTGATAATAGGTGCAACATCACACTCGGCTTCAGTCCAAACTTTCTCCACTCTATCTTAGACTTTCTGTCTGTGGGGATCAGCATTAATCCCAGCAGCTCCTGTTCTACAACAGAGGTCCTTCACAGGTCCCCTTTATACATCCTCCCTTCCAACTTTTGAATGTAGTGCATGAAGTAGATGCTTTAACAACGAGGAGCAAACCTCCTTAACAACAGCTGGCAGTATTAATAGTATTAATCCCATATATAGAGACATGTGAGGAAACAAGTCATGCAAATCTGCAAAGTGTAAATCCCTAAGACTGCGAGATAGAGTCAATAAATCGAAGACATGATGGAACACAAGGAGATTAGCGTATGTAGAGAATGATGAGTGAGAGAAAGCCTTGCCTGCATTTCTAAATACATTTGATTGAACAATTTATGCCATGTAGAGAGCAGAACAGGGGACGTGAAACATGAGAAGTTGTAACCTAAGGTGTATTTCTGCCAAAAATCAAGATTTCCTCTCAGAAAAGGCTTCAAGTATGTACAAACATAAGAACACTCACATACACACAAGAAGAGGATGCATGTAATTTGTTTGTGAGGGGTGAACTCGGCTGAGTGAAACTGCTCTTAGGGATGTGTATGTTGTTGTTCAGAAAAGAGGGTTTGCATAAACATGCAAATTACAACTCATACATACAGATGCGGGTGCAGAGCTAACAAAATGAACAAGCAAAAAAAAAAAAAGGCAGAAGGACTGCGATTGGCTGGATGAGATATAGACTGGAACCGAACAGCCTCGAGCAGCGACTACTTGAGTATCCCGACGGCACCGAGAAAAAAGGTTCATTTTGATTAGGCACATAGGCAATCCTATACAGATGGAGGGAGACAGTCCTCCAGATTGACAGGCTCCATTGTGGGTGGGCTGTGGTGAATTTGCATGTACTGTCACGGTGATTTCACACAACTTAACCTGTATTCCTCCCTCTGTGATGGTGCAGAGGTGGGAGAGAGGGAGTCTGATGAGACAGAACACTTGTAAATGTCTCCTGTTTGAGGAGCAACAATCTCTGGGGAATCCTCTCTCCTCTTTTACTTCACTATCAGCGTATGTGTGTTCACTTGCCTTGCGCACTAAGGAACTGAAAAGCTTGCAGGAATACTTTCATCTGTTCTGTGCGGAAAAGTGGCAATTATAATTTTAGTGGAGGTGACAACATTTTGCAATTATTCAGCGTGTGTGATCTGAAATAAATGGCATCCTTAAAAGCGGCCGTTGGCTCTGGGCCACTGATGAGTTCGTCCTGTCGGGTGGGCACGAACACTAGTGGATGTTGGCGGAGAATGAACAAAGGAGAGACGTTGCACTGACACAAGAAGATGGGTACAGAAGTATTGTTGGCACAGTTTGGTGTTAGCTGGGAAAATATAGAAGGAGATACAAAAATTAGATCAACTGCAGATTTAGAGCTGGAAAGATGTGAATTCTTAATGTGCTTCCCTATTTCTACCCAATGAATCAGGATACAGTCTCATCGAGTTTGCTTCTCATTAAACTTTGACCGTCTGAGCGTTTTCCTGAGGGTGAAATAAACCAAATACCACAAGCTGCAACTACCTGCTCTGACTCATGCTGCAGACTGAATTTAACAGCTGCATTAGATGCTGCAAGTATCAGCAGTTACAAAACAAGTGAGTTAAAATGAGTGCAAAAGGGAGAGACAATTATCCATAAAAAAGGCTAAAATAGTGTCCCTCTCCCCTGGGATGTTCTGCTCCTTACACTCAAAAGGATTGAAGTGGACTGAATGGACTGATTCACTTAAAAACGCACACTTTCAGAGACAGCGGCAAAAATTACAGACCCTATTTTGCTCTGTTTTCACAGTTTCTGACAGCAACAAGCAGAAAGGATCAAAAGCAGAAGCGGCATGCTGTGACCCCACCATCAGCCTCCCTCAGTTTCTGTCCCGAACTATCGGCTGACTCAAACACTCATAAACAGCATAAACGTCCTCCTCCTCCTCAGCCCTTCCCTTCATCCTTCCTATAACAACATGCATAAACAAATACAAAGTGAACTCAAGTCCCTCCCTGAGCACTGTCCACCATATGGCCTCAGAAAAAAAAAGAAAAAAGTTTTAACATTCAATTTCCATTGCAGCACATTCATTAGTATTCATGAATATGCAAATCCAACTGTCCCAGTTGGCATAATGATGTAGGCTCCCACTGGGAGGTGTCAGCGTTGTCAGGGGAGAAAAAAGCCAACGCCCTTCCGGTTGCTAGGACAGTGCATATGCATGTGTGTGTGAACCTCAAACAGATGCTCCTGTATATTTATGACCCATCTGACTGCTGTCTCAGGAGTGCTGGGAATAAATCCAGTCCCTTAGTGTCATCCATACACAATCGTGCATACAGACTTTTGTCCACGGTCTTGCAACACAGCAGTGGGGCTTTGAAGGACTCGTGAACAACCTCAACAGACCTGAAGCTACAAGGTAAAACGCAAAGTAAATACAAATCTCTGTAGTGAACGTGAAGTATAATGAATAAAATGAAGAGGTGTGACAGTATCAAAGGCAAGCTGGGCTACAGTAGCTTACCTTGTATTGTGGAGGGAATAGAAAAGAGACACGGCAACACACACACACACACACACACACACACACACATACACACACACACACACACACACACACAGTCAATACATATGCAAAGTTTCTCTGTAGGAAGTAGCTGTGTCAGCAGCTCTGGTGGCTCACTGCAAAATGAAGGGTAATCTCTAGGTAGAGTGTGCTTAGGACAGGGAAATGCACACACACCCTCACCCACTCTGAGGGAGCGTCAGGGGGGGAGAACGAGAGCAGCTGCTAAATGCTTCAGCACAGTAAAAAGGGACTCACAGTGGACACAAACTTGACAGGCCTTCTTGCAGAGTCAACACACCACGGAGTCTATTCATGAACGCAGCGGATGATGAAATGGAGAGGCGCTTCTCCACAACACAGACGAGAAATGAGAGTCTCGAATGGGCAAAGCGCAGATCTTCGTAGTGACAGCGCGCTGAGTAGAAAACTGAATTTCCTCACACAGGCAGAACTTGAAGTTTTCGCTGAAAAGGAAGTAATGCATCTAAGTTCTGTCCCATAGTTTTGCTTCATACACACACTTTAAATAATCCTCCAACTGTGCTGACAAGGTCATGTGATCAGCGATGCAGGGTTCACTCCAGTCTTCCTCCACTGGGGCATCATTAAACGAAACAGAGCAAATACAGTTTACAGGAGAGTGAACCAACTTAAAAATACCAATTTTTGTTTAGATTAAACTACAGTGGCTAACAGATGATAAATCACTTTCCAATTGAAATGAAGCTGAGAGCGAGAAAGGCTGAGTGCAAATTGTGCTTGTGGAAAATGTAAGATGAGTACCTCAAAACCACAGATGATGAAACACAAAAACAAGGGCAGCCAATACAAGCAATAATTTACACCTTTCTCCCTTAATGATATAGATGTTAGTACCAACAAAGACGTACCCGGCTCATGTTTCAGTTTATATTTTACCTGTTGTAGTATCTATGTGAGGTTATTTCACCACAATAAAGATTTTAATCGGATGATTTCAGGAGCCTCAGGAGAAAAAATAAAGTGATTTAACAATATACAGCGAATGTCTCTGAAGCAGATGATGCGACGCTGGGGATATGACATAGCTGTGGCTAGGTGCACCATAACCATGTTACTGAAACAATAGTGGATATATGGAGACAGATGACGATGGGTGTGTAATTTTATTTGCTGCTGTACAGTTAGGTCTTCATGGATGACTCCCTGCACTGCAGAGTGACTGTGGGCAAACATCAATCCAGCTGCACACCGAGGACCACAATCCAAACCGTTATCACACAGTAAAAATGTCTTGATGTACATGTTTAAATTTAATTCAAGCTCCCAGACGGAGGAGAACATAGTCTTAATGTGCCAGCAGCTCGGTATGTCATTGTGTCATATTGGACCAAGGCAGTGACAATGACAGAAGTAGCTACTATAAAATTCTACAATATAACTTTAAAATATTTATGCTGAACCGATTTGAAATGCTCCTTTTTTTATGTCACTAATGATTTTACAACATTTTTTCATCCCTAATGTCTATAACCTCATCTAATAAATGAACACCGACTATTTCCGCTTCAACATTGTCCTGTTCAATATGTGGTCCAGTAAAAGCTATAATCACAGCTACAGGGCAAAAAACAGCCTGTTAAAAAAACACTGAAATTAGACATGGTCAAATAAAAGAATAAATTAAAGACTCTCCTGCTGTTTCAAATCTATTCTTCCATAAAATAAAAGCAGAACAAAATGTCATAGCTTTGTTGCATTAAAATGTGAGTCATATTGGTGTGCAGCCTGGTTAAACTGTAGCATATTGATCGAGGCGCAGAGAGAAAAGAACAACGTTTTCCGCTGAAGAGGTTTGATTGAATACAGTGTGCTTATTGACAACGTGAGGCATGCATACACATGCATGCATACATAACATGCACTCCAACTGCTGGTAGACTCAACTGAAATTGCCATACATCATTACTGACTGCACTATGATCAATACCCAATTAACATGCTCTAAATATGGCCCTTGGAGCACATGCTCATGCACCATATCCACATGTGACAGCCTATTGCGTCTAACTGGAGGGATATGGAGGCTGTAAAGTCAGTAGGTGTTGGACTGTGCGTGGAGGCCCGGCTTTCCTCAGCGGAGAGCAGAAGTAGAATAACACATCTCTGCTTTGTGAAAGCTTGACGGGTGTTACCGGCTAATTATTCCCCCAGCTCCTTCCTGCAGTGTCACGGCTATAGCTTCCCCCTCTCAAACAGCTGCTCTGCTAATTACCTCTGGTGGCACGTAGCGTAGTCTCTCTCTCTCTCTCCCTCTGTCTGTCTCAATTACCCACTCCCTTTCTCCCACTCTCCCTTCTCCATATTGCCACGGCAAAGACATAGAGACGCCAAGCTGAGACTGAGGACCATCTAATAATTCTATCCCATAGAGAAGTTGTGTTCTTCTGCCAGCGTGTGACGATAAAAAGCAAAGGACGCCAGCAGCAGGACTGAGCAGTGTGACGCAGGAGCTCATAAGACAAACACACTGTGGAAATACATTTTAATGATTAATTATCCTCGCTGAGATGGACTGGAACTTTTGTGCGGCTTTGTGCGTTCGCCGCCGTCGGTGTCAGCACCTGACTGTGGTGACAAGCTACGGCGACGAGATTAGCGCACCCCCATCTGTCAGTCAAACATCAGCTCGGACGAAAACGTGCACACAAATTCACAAACACACCTTCCTGCACACAAGGGAGCGAGTAAAGACGCATGCAGGTTAATTGACTTCCCTTTTAGCTGTGAGGCATTCCGATGGAGTCAGCACATTCAGGGGAGAAAACAGTGGGTGAGGAGATGCTACCAGAATGCCTCCCTCTCTGTCTCGCCCTCTCTCTGAGATGGGTTGAGTCAGAGGGATTATTGCACAGGACAAGGCCTCTACTGCCGTGGTGTAAATATGATAATGAAGTGTACAGGAGAGAGGATTACACTATCCTAACTCTCCCATTGGTCTAATCCAGGTTCACATATTTGCATAACACACCTGAGTACCACATGCATCTCAGCGGCACAACACTGATATGGAATACAACAACAAGCAGTATGTGCAGACTGTTTACGCTAACATAAGAAAAGAGAATTGCCAGTAGGGGATTTGCAGGGCCGCCTTTGTAGCTGAAATAATGCTGAATCAGAGTGTGCAAGTTTGCGTCGTGATACACTATCACTTGGAGGGTTTCAATAGTTTCAAATGAAACTGCACGGGGTTCGTGTAATAAGCATTTTTGAATTGCATGCCAACTATAAGAAGATTATTGTGTCCAATAATAAGAGAGCAGGCTATGCTGGTGTTGATAGAGAAGTTTTACAGCATCCATGCTTTCAAAAAAAGGCTGCTGTAGTCTGTCATGATGGCATTTGTGCTGTAAAGAGTCGCTTCATGGTGGCTTTGAAAAAGGGCCACAAAGAGATGCAGCGAGCATTTGGTGGCTGGAAGATTTGTACAGTAAGCTGGTAATTGAGCTCTACATTTTGTTGGGCTTTAAATTCTAAGACCCGCCAGGCGCCTCCCCTCCTAGAGCCTTCAGAGTTATGGAGGATGTAAAAATCCTTACCTGGAGACTTATCATAAACAGCGAGGTCTAAAACAAGATAGAGAGTGTCGGACTCCGTAGCCACTGACAGTGATCCAGTAACAGCATCTGCACCATTTACCCCTCTCCATCCCCCTCCCCCCAATCTATCCATTCATCTATCCATCCATCCATCCATCCATCCATCCTCACCTCATCTCCGCCCTGTCAAAGCAGCGGGGTTGTATGTCAGCCCAGCGTGTGTGTGCACCTCTGCTCTTGTGTGTGTGTGTGTGTGTGTGTGTGTGTGTGTGTGTGTGTGTGTGTGTATCGGTGCACGTGCATGATGTGTGTGTGTCAGGGCAGCGGCTGGATGTCACGGTCGTCTCCTGCCTGCAGAATCATGTTATTGATTGGATGCATGTCCCGGTGCACTATAGGTAGCCATGACTGATCACATGCTGCACAGCATCAGAGGCAGGGCCGCCGTGACACCTGGGAGGACAGACTGGAAAAGGGGATAAGATGTAAGGGAAAATGAAAGAAGATGGCTTGCGAGAACGATGGGGGGGACTTAAAGCTAGGTTTGTTGAAATCATAAAAAAACTGGGATTAACTGTGTGTACCGACTTCTGCATCCACCTGTATAGAATGGTTGACTTTCCTGTATACATTTCATCGAGTGTTGCCAGCTTTACAAATGAAATTTTATCAAAATTCTAGCAGAATTATGTCTTTCTTCCTTTACAGTACTAAATGTAAGTTGAAAAATAACGGACAGCATATTAAAATACACTCATGATACAAATATGACACATTTGTATATAATTCTGAAGATACTATACAAGTTTGGCTGACCAGAACTGTATATTTACTGAATGAGCCAAACCTCAAAGAAAAAAAAAAAAACTAAATAGGAGGCGAACTAAAAGGAAATGAAAAAGCACAGCCAGAGTGTGAGGGAGTGAGAGTAAAACAGGAGGAGGCATACTGATATGAGGTGGTGCACTCAGACGGAGGCTGATAGGCTTGAAGGTGAACCAATCAATTATTCTCCACCGTCAATAATTCAGAGTAGACCAGGGGCTTTCTGTGTACGTGGACCAACACACAAACACTCGCACACACACACTCGCACACACACACTCGCACACACTCGCACACACACACACACACACACACACACACACACACACACACACACACACACACACACACACACACACACACACACACACACACACACACACACACACACACACACACACACACACACACACACACACACACACACACACACACACACACACACACACACACAGAGAGCAGCAGCAGCCCAGTGCTCTGATTTGATTTAAGATGACCAGTCAATGTGGATTCAAGGCTTCAGAGGGGCCGAGACTTTAAATTATTGCTCAGCTTAAAGACAGAGGATGAGCAGTATTTTCTCCCTCCCCGGCAAAGCCCTCTTATTCCACTTCTCTCTCCTTCTTACCCTGCTTCCCTCATCTTGCTCTCGGTATCTCCCCTCTTGATGACTCCCAAGCCAGCAATGAAGGGATACAAGCCCCTCACGACTTCCACCTTCACTGTCTCACATTATGCTTTCTCTCAAAAGCTCAGTTTTTTCCCATATTCTCTCTCTCTCTCTGCCTTACTGTGTCTTTGTCTTTCCCACATACACACACACTCTCAGAGTCATGCATACACACTCACATGGGCACACACACTATCCATTTCTCTGTAATTGAAAAGATGCCCTGGCTGTTTGCCACACTACTAAAGTGGATCAGATGGCAGAATATCCCTGAGGTAGTACATCTCCAACAGAGAGAATTAAAGAGAAAAACCTCTCTCCCTCTCTACCCCTCTGTCTTTCCTGCTTTCACTCTCTCTCTTCCTCCCTCATACTCGCAGAGTCAAACTCAGTAAGTAAGGCTGACTGTGCCATTCCTAATGTCCCGACTCTCTCCTTTCTTTGTTCCAGCCCTCTATTACAATATGAATGGGCCTGTTAAAGTAGAATTGGACCATTTGTCTTGTGTGAGTTTCTTCTTCCCGACACAAGGACTAGAAAATGACTCCTCAGCTATTCAATAACAGGCAAGAGTCTGAGGGCTCCGAGATGAAAGCGTACATATTCGGAGCGAAAAGCTATAACACAAAATCAGTCCGCGATCCTCGCAAACAGCATATAGTCACCGGCGAGTCAACACAAGTGAAATCATCGTGGTGCATCAAAGTTCCCCACTCCTAGTATTTCTAGTTTGTGTGACAGCTGGTGTGAGATCTGCGGCTGTGTGTGTTTTTTGTTGGTTGGAAGAAAAGATTGCGAACAAGTGGGCTCACGACAGATAAGTGACAGAAGTGAGAGGGTAAAGCTAAGACGTGCGATGAACTTTGAATCACAATAAATAAAAAAAGGACACTTGAGAGGATAAATGGAAGCATCTTCACACCGTGTTGAAGCCGGGTGTGTGAGACTGTCACACAACCACCACCTGGCAGCTTTGCATTGTTTATGTTGTTTAAGACACAAGCCAAAGTCAATTAAAAACTGTGTGCGCCCATGCATGTCAGCCATGATCAGCAGCAGGATGCCAGCCACCCTGCAAAGGGTTGATGAAGGAGACTGATATGGATGAAATTCATACCGCAATAAAAAAAAAAGGGTACATAACACCTCAAGGTTTTAATTTATACAAATTTATACATCCATATAATTATGAAAATTACATAAATCTTGAACAACAAGGATATTAAACCATGAGCTTAAACAACATAAAGATGTAGAAATTATAGAACGCAAACGGAAATCAATTATAAAGTAGTTAAACTAAAAAACAATGCAATGAACTGCACTTCACTGACTTCACACATGTAATAAAAAATATGCTTTTATTAAAGTTTTAGTCAAAAATTAGGTAAAATGACACAATGAAGATTAAAGGCTGATATATATATATATATATATAGATAGATAGATAGATAGATAGATAGATAGATAGATAGATAGATAGATAGATAGATAGATAGATAGATAGATAGATAGATAGATAGATAGATAGATAGATAGATAGATAGATAGATAGATAGATAGATAGATAGATAGATAGATAGATAGATAGATAGATAGATAGATAGATAGATAGATAGATAGATAGATAGATAGATAGATAGATAGATAGATAATTTTTTAGTTTTGTTTTGTTTTTCAGCATTTATCACATTCTGCATTGGCCATTGAGCTTAGAGGTTAAAAAAAATCATTCTCTTTAAATAGAGATGTGCTTTTGTCTTACTCTTTTCATATCCTAACTGCATTTATTTCAAAATGCATAATTTTTGTTATGCTTTAGGCCTTAAGTTCAAACTATTCCTAAAATAGAGACTTTTGGAAATGCTGCCAACCCTGTTTGAGTGTTCAACTCCAGGGTTGTACTGTGATCTGGATGGGGAGAAACAGAGATTTGGAGACAATGATTCAGATGCCTTTGCGTTTTGATTGGTCAGAATTGTCACTATGTTTTGTAGCAGCATTGTCGCAGAGAAATCTCACGTAAAAGAAGGAACAAGTGGCATAGAGTTTGGTTAGGAGTCAAAAGCTGATCTAAACCACTAACCAACTAGACCAGCTATTCTTTGGTATTAAACCCTGGAATTCTGAATCTGTGTTTTTGAGACTGTCTTTGGTAAACTGTAATTTCAAGGTGGACACACTTAGTCATGGTAGCGATCACCTATTTAACCCATGATGTGTCTTCCAGCACATAAAATCACCACATGGTGACGCCATCAATGTCAAAAAACTTAAATTTCACAAGAAAGTTTTTAATAACCAAAAAAAACGATGGTTAAAATTACAAATGTAATAGAAGCTGGAATAAAACAGAATTATCTGGTTTCATATACAACAAAAAACAATGAAAGACTATGTTGTGTGTGAAAGTGTGTGTGTGTGTGTGTGTGTGTGTGTGTGTGTGTGTGTGTGTGTGTGTGTGTGTGTGTGTGTGTGTGTGTGCGCACTTTTAACAATATCAGGGCAGTGGCCCTGTGTGTCTCGGATCAGCAGACAACAGGTTTGATTGGATTAAGACACTCTACAGTGGATTAGTCATGTCTGGTGATGCTGGACACATGGAGAAAGAGAGAGAGCAGTGTTCCTGTTCTGTGTGTGTTTTTATACCTCATAACTGTACGTGTGTGTGAGTGTTAAATCTCATAACTATGACAAAGGGGCTTTTTAACACAACCAATGTACGTGAATGAAATCCCAGGATAAATGCTGATGATATACAGTAATGGAGATTGACAGCTCATTTAGTTTGTAAATGTACCAAACATCCACCACTAAGCTGAAAATGCATCCTAATTGCCATAATAAACAGCTATGAGTAATGTAGGCGCAGCGCTGTCCTAATGTTCTAATGCGTACAGCTACATTAATTGACGGACATATTCATTGGAACCGTCACCGAAATCATCAAGCATCATAAAAAACGCACGCACGCACACACACACACAAAATGTTCTTTTGAGTTCATCAAATGCAGGTTTGGTTGTCACGGGGTAAAATATGTTCATGCTGTTGGGTTTAATAACTCATAAAACATGATAATTGAGTCAGTTTGGAGTTCATGGCAGGTGGCTGTATTTTAGCTCGCAGAGAGAGAGACAGTGTTTACCGCAGACTGACACGACAATACCCAGCTACTTTGTCCAGCTGTTTTGCATGTGTATAACTTGTCACAGGAGTCAATTTTCAGTCATTTTTCTCTCTCAAGATGGTGCATCTACTCAAGTTTAATTGTGACATAAAACATTCTGATGTAAAATATTTATGAGGCATCATTTATTAACTGTAATTTTGGAAGAAAAAATAGGGTTTTACTAATTATACATACAGCTGCAAATGCAACAACCCTCTCCATGTGTACTTCACGTTGCATTTAAAGGAACAACATGTATGGTGTGTGTGCTGGCAGAGGTAGTGTGTGGCCGGTTCACGGTGGTGACTCCAACCTGCCCTTCCCTCCAGTCCTCTCCTCCCAGCTGCCACCATGGAGCAGCCTGCCTTTTAATTACCTGCACCACGATAAAGAGAGCGAGCGAAGCAAAGCGAGCCAGAGAGAGGCGAGGCAGGCGAGTGAAGCGTGACATTCCAGTGTGCCTCATAAACTGTCAGCTGATATTGTCTCTGAATGCAAACCAAAGACGGGAGAAGAGAGAGGAGGGAAGGTGTGATTTAGGGAAGGTGGAATTGGAGAGGAGGTGAGTCCGTATGTGTGTGCGGTAAATCAGAGCAAAGCGTGGCTCCCAGTGTGCAGCAGATTGCCTCAGCTCACACCACTGCCTCCGCAAATTAATACCATTGATTTTCCTTTGCCTGGTGTCCAGCGCGCACACACACACACCCCAGCTGGTCAGAAGGTAGGCAGAGGATAATGGATCTGTGGATCACACTGCTGGAGGAGTCTTTACCACCTCCTTTAAAACACACACACGCAGGCGCGCACACACACACACACACACACACACACACACAAAATGAATGATGGGATACAAATGAAAAGGAAGGAAAAAGAAAGTGTCAGTTGTGATACCTCCCTTAACACAGAGACTGGCAACGATACAGAAGCACGCACACACACACACACACACGACATTGAAAGTATTGGAGGCCTGCCAGCCGAATGAAGTCAGAAGCAGAGGGATTGTCAAAGTGTTTTGAATGCTGAGAAATCTCCAAACAGATAACAAAACACATATTAATACTGAGCCAGAAAGCTGAGAGGACTAGCAGGGAGCATCTGACACTGACTGACATACAAATCAGCAAGAGAGATCCAGTATGACATGAAGAGACAACGGGACTGAGGAGAGAGAGAGAGAGAGACAGAAAATACGACCGTTCCCATCCCTCTCCTTCACTCTCACTGAGCTTCCTGATGAATGCAGCTGATTGCAGTGACTAGAGGGTAGCAGGAAATTATCATTAATAATCCCCCAGCCAACGCTTAACCGTATGTCCTCCTCTACCGCATCACCGAGCTCATCCATCACCATGAGAGTGTGTGGGTGACCGACCACTTTTTGGCTTCTTCTTAAGATCTGACACAAATGAGCCAGGTGGTGGCAGAATGTTCAGTGAGGAGAGCTGAGTCGATCAAGTCGATTAGTCCTGATACCCGCTGGCCTACAACAGGAAATACCTGGGGTTATTTTTTATTTTTTTTTTGGTTTGTTCCACAAAGTGTCCAAACTTTAAATCTGACATCTGTTTGTATGTACTCTGAACTGTAATCTCTCTAAATGTGCCATGATATTTTCATTAAGGGGCATTTTTGAACATCTTGGTGTAACGTGCCCTTGAGGGAATTCATATTTTTACTAAAATATTGTATGTAAAGTCTAATAATTAAAAATATTCAAACGTAACTTTTGTACACCCCAACTTATTTCCTGTGCCAGGCCATTAAAATCATTTATAAATACTCTTAGATGCATATTAGTCATTACATATAATCCTGGTTTTAGTTATGTTTAGGACAGGGTATTTAACATAACCTGGTTATTCATCAACTTCATCCTGGATGCTGTGCAAGTGATGCCTCGACATCACCAACAGTGTTTGACTTAAGGCTCTCCAGACCATGCTTTCTGATCGAACTTTAATTTTTTTCCTTCATTATACAGCTTACAGAACACACTTAAGGCCGACATCAAAATTGGTAAAGTATTTTACATATTTTCTATAGCGGAACTGCACTAGCATGAAGAAAATGCTTGTTTTCTCCAGTATTTTTTTTTATAATATACTTGGAGAGAATCAGTGTAAATCTGCTGCAGTGTCGTCTGGACAGGATGTAGACAGACACTCATTAACCTCAGCATTAATAGAAGTTTTCAACTAGCAGCAGAACTTCAGAGGTTTGGTCCACAGATCCGAAATGACCACCTGTTTGCATTGTCCACCACTACCTCCTAATATATAACTCACTCATAAAGGCTTCGGTGTTTAATCTAGTACAGAGGGCTGATTACGAGAACTGTCACCGCAGGAGCAAACAACTGGATTTATATCAGACAGGATTCCTAATCAAAATGCCTGGCTTTGTCTGCCTCAGGTCATCAATTACATCACGATCAGTGACAACATTGTTTATCTATCAAGGTGTTAAACCTACTGACTCAGCTATATGACTCTGGTAAGAAAGACACACCTGCACACATACTGTGTTTAATATCTGCTAGATATTGTGATACATTCTGGTTTACCTCCCATTGCTAACATGAGATTCCTACATAACATTGTGAACAAATGATTGCAGAGGCAGCCAGCAGGTTATATCACATCAAGCATTAGCCTCTAGCAGAGTGTCCTTCTATACTGTGTTTATAGTGTTCTGTGCAATGCGAGCATCTGTAATTAATTACAATATATTTCTTAGCAAATACGAATAAATTAAAAAGTGACAATTATTAAATAACGGTAATAATTTAGTTACTACAGAAAAAGCAAGCCTGTACTATAGCGAATGTAGAAACTTAATTAACGCTAGACTATGATACCGTTAGTCTCTTTTTAATCAGCTGACAATTCATTTAATTATTTTGAAACCGTAACAGGAACATTTGTTATAGAAATAGAACATGTCACTGAAATAATGTCAAACTAGTTCTGCCAAGTCGGTATGGTTCTTATTGGAATCTGATATCACATGACATCATAAATTTGCCTTTGATGATGTTTCCTAGCAACAGAGATGACTTGGGCTACACCCATCTGCAGCCAAAGGCCACCTGAGGAACACAAAGACCCCAAAAATGGCCACAACTCATTCAAACAACTCGACACTGCACTTCCACTCATCTCGTGCAGTACACCCACCACATCTGAAATGGATCGGACACACAGTTTTCAAAAAAAAAGTGAAGAACAGATAGACACATAGAAATTCCTTCACTAATTAGTGCGATTATTAAAAGAATTAATCATAAATTTGATTCTTGACAATCAGAATCATTGTCAGTACAAGACATTAAAGTGACGCTTCGTACTGAAGCCTCTGCACAGAGAATGAACACTGTGGTCAGCCTGGATTCATCATATTTACAAGAGTATAAGAACAGTTTTTGACACCCCAAAAAGTGAGACTCTAACTGAGAAGTCACTGTACTTCAAGGAAGAATGAAACTAACTCTGTGTCTCATTACTTCCATTAGTAAACTTTTATCAAGTACGCTGTATACACAATATCCTTATTTCTGGAGTGCATGGATTTGGATGGGACATTGCCCCAAATCAAACATGGCAAGTTGTAAACTTTGACCTTGATAACCATCCATCAAAAAAACTCTAGGTTTTGTTTTTGTTTTATGATACAAAATTTTTACAAACTGCTAAGTTAACCCAATAAACATACCGATGGCTTCTATCTGACAAAAGCGTAATGGTCCTAAAATAATAATATATATACACTGTGTATAACACCATGAGTCGATGTGCTTAGCTTACATTTGTGTGATCTGGTGTTCACGTTCCAGACGAATCATCTGTGTGTCACTTTGACTTATAGAATAGTTTTATGGTGTGTACATAGTCAGAATGGTGAACATTAACAGTGGGAGGACTCCAGCATTTTGCACTCAACTTTTTGTCCATTATGACCACATTATTTTGTAGGGATGTTAATGATTCATTAAATAATTGCTGTTGATAACTGAACCGATTAAAAACATATTAATCGACTAGGCAGAAGACAACTGACATACATGTCATAAAGAGTATGTAGCATCCCAAAGAAGAACTTGGACTACAAGCAGTTCTGTACTGTACAGCAGAGGACATTGTGGAGTTTTAGCTAGTAACGGGCCACCATGACAAATATTTACGTGGCAGTTAATGGTTAAAAAGCGGGAGCTCACATACTGAGGAGTTCTAGTCTTCTAAGACAATATTCTTACACTCTAGAGGGATTCCTATCAGGCCAACCTAATCACATCAAATGCTGCATCTAATGTCAAAAGTGGCTACATCAGCATTTGGAATGGTGTTTGCAGTACCCGCTTTGTGTTAGTTAATCAGTTATTGACTGATCACGCTGCCAGCTACTGTGCATCCCTACTATTCAAGTTTTCATAGTACACTGCATGTTGCCTAAATAGTCAATGTGAACACACGAACGGCCAAGTGCAAACGTAGAAAAACTCGATTTGAGAAACTTGAACTTTAAATGATATCTGACGTGTACATGGTGAAATCTAATAATGGACAAACCTGCATTTTTCTGTGCAGGCTTGAAGGCACAAACTCTGTTTGAGTCAGCTTCTGTCTCCTGTGATGTCAGATGATAAAATGGCTGCTCGGCAGAGGCCACACATTTGTACGTAAACCACTGGTCCACCGTCACACAACTACTTGCCTGCCAGCATAGTGCGAGCCATTTTATGGAGGCGGAGTAAACACTCTCTCAGCAGAGTTTATCAGCCAGTCTCTCATCACTGTGCAAGGTCACCCATTCCCAGAGACAGTGTGCAAGTGTGTGTATGTATTTGTGTGTTTTAAAGCAGTCCTGGTCTCGGAAACCTTGGAAACGAAGTGGAACAGAGCATTGGAACTGTAACAATAAGGCAGCCTGTTGAGCAAGGAAAGCTACAGTTGCAGCAGTTGGTCTGTCTGAGTACACACATACAATCAAATACACAAATACACAGATGCACAACTGCACACATGCACACACCTGCCATCTCTAATGATGATTTATGCCCGGCCTGGAAGGCAGGCATGCATAACTGTGGCAGTCACAAACACACACAGATCCACTCACACATGCACTCACAGCTAAATACACAGGGACACTGTAGCTCTCCCCGCCTCTCTCACACATATACGCCTGCTGCAGAAGAAGAAATGACAAGATGGATATGTTGTAACAGCAGCGTGCACGAGGGAAAGCGCAATGGAAAAAAACGCATATTAAAAGATGGAATGAATGAGAGCTAAAAGAAAAAAATGAAACAGCATCGAAGCACGAGAGGGAGAGTGAGAGAGAAAGAGAGAGATATCTCCCTGTTGACTTCCACAGTCTAAGCTCATTTACCATGTAGTATCTGTGATAGTGCTCTAGCTGTCCAATCTCTTTCTAGATATTTCCTTGGAGAAAAACTGCTCATTTTGCTCTCCTCTTAGTGCAGAGTATACCAAGTTCCTGGTCTTATTGAAAACACATTTCTCACCACTGATTCTCTCTGCAATGTGCATTTTGTTGTTATGTTTGTCTGTAAAACAGAAAATATGTGTGTGCTCAGAAATGCTGCTTTGCAAATGATAAAGACTGGGGAGAGAACATTAAGGCGTTAGTGCATCCAAAATAGTCATACACACTCATTTACTACATACACGATCAAACTGCTGATGAGATCTGGCCTCAGTCAGGATAATTTCAGCAGGTTTCATTCATGCTGGATGTTTGGTGCTGTCAGGGAAGTGGGATAGCGCCAAAACTTTCCTGTTTTATCACCACTACATCTGCTGAGGTTAGGAAATAAGTGTCTTGATCACATTTAACATTTAGGTCATGCAAAATAAAATCCACAAGGTCATAACATGGCAACACAATTCTCAAACTGTAATTACTTTTCTCTTTAAAACAACAACAACAACAAAAAGTTGCCATATGTGTTTATCATTGGAGGGATTTTTGTCGGATCTACAAAGCATCATCTGCTCTTTACCATAAGAACCAGTGTTTGCAAATCCTTTTCCAATTTTAATTGTATGCATTTGATATTTTTTAATCCTGAAATATTCCTGCTTTAGGATGCTTCTGGAGCCAACATTCCCTCAGTATTTATTGCATTCTTTACTCAGTCTTACTCAGCTGACATCAAGTGAAAATAAATTTAGGGTAACTGAATGGGTTATTTTCCAGAGCTGTGAATATTGGTGTTTGTATATGGAGCTGATGCTACAGATTGTACAAGTTTATTGTAAGAGGTAAAGTGAATGGTGGAAACAAACTATACTTACCATCTTGCAGGTTTATGTATGCCTCTGCCAACTAAAGTTCAGTTGGTTAAACACTGATGTCTTTAATCTGTGACAACATTTTAAGAATCTGGCCTTGATAGTTGCTTTTAGAGTTCTATTTACTAGCTATATTATCTGAATTGGTGTCACAGTGAAGTTGATCTCTGACTCTTTGAATACAGAATGTCATCACTTCAGGGTTTATCCTATTAGATGCGTGAAACTGTCTCCTAATTAGGATGTAAATTCATGAGTTATGCCAAAAAATGTGTTTGACCTTTGTTACTAAGGAGCAGGGCCACACCTGTATTAACCTTGCACATCTGCTTGTACCTGGTTAATGTGTCAGACACTGCCCGCCTCCTTCTCTCAACCTCATCCTGCCACTCCCACCTGTCATCCACTCCTCCTCCCACCTTGTCTCCACATCCCTCTCAACATCCAGTCATCCCCTCGTTTTTTAAATACATTATAGATTTCTTTTTTGTCATTTCCATACCCTATTAAGGCACAGTTAAGGACTGGCAGTAAAGGTATGGGAGGAGTAAGGGAAAATGACATGCAGAATAACATCAGAATTGATCCTTGGCCACTTCTTCAAGCCCCGAATTCATGGGTCGCCTGCTCAACCAGATGAGATATCTACCTGCCTTAAACATCTCCTCTTCCTTGCTCCAGGCACGACTGTTGCCCACTACAGATTGGAGAAAAAAATAAAATAAAACAATCATCTCCTGAGACGGAATTTCCACCCTGAATCTCTAGTGGCCAAATGGAAACGTAACGGCATCAGCCAACCAGATGAATTCCAGATCCATCCTCACCCTTACATCCTAAATTCATCAACATCATCCAACACCACCTTTACTGATTAAATCTGTAAATTACAGAACTGTCCAGCCATGATAGTCATCGGCATGGAGGCATAACTAGAACAAAGGAGAGGACCTGCACACGCAGACAGCTGTTTTAAACCTCAAGTTGGGTGGAGCTATAGATGTATAAACACTATAAATGGACAGTCAGACTGAACTTAATTTTCTTTAATTTATATGAAGAATCAGGCAATACATATTTGTTTTAGAGTGCAAATTGACTCACTTTTTTCATATCATGCATAGGTCAATCTGACACCCGAAACTGAGAAGTTGAGCCATCTTAATTGTGCAAGAAAAACTAGCAAAATGGTGTTGAAGCTGTCAGTCAGTCTCTGGACTTCTGATCAAGCTACATAAGTAAAAAGACCTGTGTAGACTGCAGATGTTCTGGGTTCTTAAATAACAGAAAAAACAAGGAATAGAGGAGGAGGTCCGCAAACAAAAACCTAACTTAAATTTTTACACTAAACTAACCAGAAAACAAATAATTTATAGGCTGGGTTTGCTCACGGTAAATCAAAACTGCAAAAGGAGGAGTGACTGTCTCCTCATCACAATGCTAGAAATGTGTTAATATTATATATAGTTTATAATAACACTAATAGGACAGTATCTAGTGACTCTATGTGCACCAGAGTATAATGACTCTGAATTTCTGATGAATTTCCCTGGAGAAGCCCAACTACAAAGCTGATGAATCACTTTCTTCTCAGGCCACCTGTTAGTTTGCGCGTCTAATTTCATACAGTTTAAAGTCGAGACTGCATGTCGACTCAGAAGTGGCATTCATCCTGTTAAGGGCTTAGCATGACATTAGTAAAAGCCACATACCCAGGTGCATGAAAACAAACCACCAGTGCAGCTCATATCACACTGAGATGATACCGACACCATTTACATTGAAAAATTGTTCTAAATTAGTCTTTCTTGCTTGAAAAGACAGGAGGCCTTTCTAATTAACGTCAATTGGAGGTTCGGATCCAACAGGCTCAATTACATAATATTCAAGCATATGCAGGGAACATGATGAATTATCATCCTCTCATCGTGATGCATAAAGATACAGATGGTGAACTCTGAATGTGTTCTTTCTTTCAAAGAGTACCATGTCAGTGGGGAAATTAGAGAAACTCACTGAAACTGCACCATCTGTATCTTTACACTTGGTGTCAAGTGGGTTATTTAATTGAGGCAATTAAGCCTGTTTAAAACTGGGTGAATACATTCATAAATTAGGTTTTGTCACCATTTAAATTTCACACCTTTGCACTGCCATGGTGAGTATAGATACAGTATAGCTCGCAGCTAATCACATCTCACAAAAAAAGTGCATGTGTTACCCATATTCATAGCAGGCGTCGTCTTGAGTTGGATAAACTTCATCCAAAACAACTTTTATTATATATGGTCTCACATTAAAAAAAAAAAAGAAAAACTCTTCATTTTAGTCAATTTTCAGCTCTCTGAAGTATTTAAATATGCAATGGGCATCATCAAAAATGGTGATTTCATAATACTGCAGATTCAAATGTTGCCTTCTTACAAAGCTTGGCCTGGGTTGGAACCACTGTTGATTCTGGTCTGTGTAGGAAACTGAAACAATACAGTATCTGTGTTCAGATTTCATATTACAAACTAATTCTAAGGAGGTTTTGAGACTAGAGTGGCTTTACATCAGAAAGATTCCAACTACAGTATGCCTGTTATAAAATATTCGTGCCAATCTACTGCAAAAACATGCACAAAACATGAAACAAAGGATCTGCTCAAAGCTATGGAAAAAAAACTAATTGTAGCGAAGAAGCTCCAGGAACACTTGAGCAAAAAAAGCAAACGATACTCTGATGTTCTTTGTGAAGTTTAATTGGCTTTCAGATGTTGTAAGGCGACATTTGATGATGCAAGAATTTAATGACTTCTAGAGGTTAAAAAGAGCATGCACTGTACAAAGTCCAATGTATGTAATGTTTGGCTATAGAAGTAAAATTTGTCAGTCTTAACTCCTGCCAACAGAACTTTTTGTGTCTTTTTGGAGTAACCGAGCATCTCCACTGACAAAGATTTCCCAAAGAATCAAACATATGGTGAATGTTTCAGGTTTTTTGCCTTCTGGTGCCACAACATACTGCGAGGGATTACTCTTTTTTGTCGCCATAACTAGATGTCAACCTCTCCTCTTAGCCCTACTCTGCTCACTCCCCATCCTTCCTATTCATTTCCATCTGTTCTCCTCTCCATTCATTATCTCTCCTCTGCTATCCTCCTGTCTCCTCTCTTGGTCTCCTCTCTGCAGAGCAGTAGTGTCCTTGCAACCCCCTCAATCATCCCCACACAGGGAGACTTGGACGCACTCCAAGCCCAGTCCCTTGAGTCCTGGCTGGGTGACTTCCAACCCCGCTCCCCAGGCTTTACTCCAGGCCTGTGGGCCTGAGAGCTGGCAGCTCGGGGAGGCTATTGTCGGAGAGAGATTAACCACACATGGCAGCTATTGTAGAAAATGCACACATGCACACACATCTTGACACATACAGAGCCACATACTCCCTCAACATAACAGCTTTTGTTTAACATCAGTGAAGACGTGAACTGGTATCAGGCACACTATAACACTATAGTCCTGTAAATTCTCCTACTAATATTGTACAAGGTGAGCAAATGTCATGTGTGTGTACACGAGCCGTATGTACACACTAGTACTTGCATGTGCTGTGTGCCCAGTAATTAATCCTGCTGAGGATATTGATTTTCTATTCACGGGTATTCACCAGTGGATACATATCTTTATCAGGCTCCCAAAGACACACACACACACACACACGAAATGCACATTTATCCAGGTGTAATCCGAACCATGGTCGATCTGCTGTATAGGGAGTGCAGATTACTGTTCACGTCCAGTCTATGCGATTGTGTGCAGCTTGATCTGCCTCTTACCCGTACAGGCATGCGCACTCCATAATACATCTGTAAGCAGCACAAAACAGCTTGGGCTCAGTACGACATGTATGTTTTGATGCAAATATGCAAAAACTGATCCATAGAAACTGTGACTCGAGTGCAAATACAACATGCACACACACATTCACAATTCTAATCCCCCCCAAATAAACCCATCAGCCTGGGGACAGGGATATGATGATGGCAGAAGAGATAAGGAAAAAGACAGCAGAGGAAAGGATGCAAACTGCTGTGTCCCACATACATACATACACCAAACACTACCCCCCCGCCTCACTTGTTCGCCACTCTTCTCCTCCCTCTTCTCCGATTATCACCCCCCCTCCATCCCCTCCCCTCTACAATCTCTTCACCCCTCTGCCTCCCAACACCCCCACAACAGAATCCCAGCAGTAGCTCACAGGAGAGGTGGCACACTTTGAGGATAAATTTAGAAATGAGGTGCAATCCCAAGGCCAGCACAAAGAGGAAAGTGGAGACAACACACACGTATGTCTGATCACATGCACACACAAACGTGTCATCATACTCCTGGCACACGAGGCGGTGCACAAAGTGGAACAAAACAAACATTAAATTTAAGGGTTTAGCATGCTTTCACAGCACCGAGGCCTGGCGACGAGGAAGGACCACAGCAGAAAGAAAAGAAGAGCAGAGCCGTGTCTGGCCTCGTCATACTCCTCTTGTTCGATGGGTGGGAGTCGTGTGATGTGGTGTGAATCTTAACGCCGTTGCTGACTGGACCCCCTGAAGAGAGAAGGAGAGTGTGTCGAGCTGAGCAAGTGACTCGGGCTGACGGGGAGATGGGTAGAAAAAGAGGAGGGAAGGAGGAGGGAAAGTGACTTTGAGGCAGCGAGAGGACACTTGGCTCCTTGAGTTCTCGGGATGAAAACTCATCTCATGCAGATGCTTACTTCTAACACACACACACACACACACACACACACACACAAACACACACACACACACGCTCACACAAACCCAGCCTCAGTGTGCAACAGCTTCTCTGCTTCACTGCTCAACCCTGAACAACCTTTTCCCTCCCTTATAACACCCATGCTGCCCTCCATCTCTCGCCCCCCCGCTTCTCTTATCCAATCTTATTATTACTATCTCACCTCTCTTTTCAACCATCGCCCCTTCCCACTACTCAGCTCCCCTCCAATCCCATGGAATAGGTTCAACTATCCAGCCATTCATCACAAGTGCATACATTTTACTAAGGGTGGCCAGCAGAAAATAAAAGGCCTCGGTTTAGTTACATTCTCTGTCCGGGCTTTTGAGTTGTTTAAAGGCATCTGGACAGAGCGATGACAGCAATATAATGACTGTGTATATTTTTGCTGAGAAGTAATTAGTAACCACACACTGTATTCACTCTCAAAATAAAACCCTTGAAATTTTTCTGTCACTTTCGGCTATAGAAAGAACACCGTGTATGAATGTAACACTATGTGTCACAATAAGTGACAGCACCATTTGGCTGGCTGCATGAATGTAGACATCATTCTGCCACTGTCTCTCCCTCTGCATTCTTTGTACTTGTGTTCTTGTGGATTGACAGTACAAGCACTGCTCCAATTCAAAGTCCACTTCTAGTCAAACACAGATCAGATAAGCAGAAGTGTTCTTGCACCACCTGTTATACTGAGGATATTTGTGAGGACCCTGCCTGACCAAGTATCGCAAAACCAGATTTTGGGCCAAGCAGATGCACTAGCAAGGTTTTTTCAAAGGGCTGCGATTAGTTTAGTTTACAAGAGTTTTATACAGATTTGGAAGAGCAAGTACCTATTTAAATTGTTAATATAAGATAATTCTTTTATGCAATTCCTGCTTTGATTTTGGGAGACCTGCTTGGTAGGTGAGACTGGCCAGTGCTAGCAGCTAGTAAACCGATTCCTGAGATGACTGACTGGTCATTTACTGGTAGATTACCACTGGCACTGATGTCCATATTGTTTTGACATTCAACTATTACAAGATCTTGGTTCAGTTTTGAGATTTAAAGCTGAGGTATGTAAGCTTTACATGTGAATGAGCATCTGTTACATTTGAGTTTACACAAAATGTAACTCTCGCTATATTTCAGGCGTATACTGGAATTAAATCTGTTGTCTGAGATGCCATTCTTGTGCTAACACACCAGTATCGATGCTTTTTTTTTTTTTTTGGTTTGCCAGAACTGAAGAGGAAAGCAAGCGTAGAGATGCAGACTGAATAGGCTATGTACCTAGAAGGATGTCGGTGTCTCTGTGGAAAAACCTAGAAAGACTCCATGACAAGTTGCTGCTGCTCCAGATAGAAAAACTCAATGTTCAGAGGAAGAAATAGAATCTAAAAACATGCATATGTCATAAGGAGAAAAAAGTTCTGCTGCAGGACACGTTTAATAGTTTGTCCAGGTAAGGTTAGCTCTAGTGAGTTGGCTGCCTCTTTGGACTTTGGGTCCTTATTATGCACCAAATCTATACAGCAAAATTAAATATATCATTCAGAAACTAAAATGGGGAGAGGCAGTGTGGCCGATGTAGTTTTTGAATATACTTTACATATTAATAACAGATGTACCGTTTGACTGTGATTTGCCTTTTTCACATTTTTCCCCCCACAAAAATGTCTGTTTGTGGACCTTGAAGATTGTTTTGTCACAGTACAGTGTGGTACAGTTGTATCCTGTTTGAAGCTGCTGGAGTCAGCAAGTTTGCTGCTTTTGCAATTGCAAATATTCCTCCTGTCCTCTGCTTCTCCTGTACTCAAACTCCCCAAGTGCAGGATTCCAAACTTTGCACTCTCTGCGTTGGGAAAGATCTTGTTTGCCTATACTGGAATCTTATTTAAACACAACAGTGTCATTTTCATCATGCACTCAGGACACAAACCATTAAACAATGAAGCAAATTAGCGTGTTGTCTGTGCACTGGCTGGAATGTGGGTGGTTATTAGGCAGCATTAGGACTGTGTGTGCGTGCCGGCATGTGTCTTTGTGCTTTCATCTGTCATACAGGAACTCTGACAAACAATTAATGTAATACAGTTTGGATTCAGAGTCTGCCTTGTCATGGTAATGTGTTTGAAAGCTGGAAGTCAAAAGCAATTAGAGAGATAGCCTGAGCCCCATAGCTTCAAACACAAACCACTACGCACAGCGAATAGAACTCTACTCAGTGGCAAAAAATAACCCCAAAACATATTTATCTGTGGAATTTAGTCACAGTGCAGCAAGCGTAATTTGATGCCACAGTATGTTCACATTCTACAAAGCAAAAAGAGATGGCTGATTGTACAATATAAAAACACAGACATCTATCAAACTGAATTTTTACAGCACACTCCTGCTTTTGGTTTGTGACAAAGCAAATCAAAGAGGAAAAATGGGCAAAATCAAAGAAACAAACAATGCTGACAGAATTTAAGTTAAAAGCAAGAGAGCACGACTGAGGAAAATGTGTAAAAAATAATAATTTAAAGCAACATTTGAATCTGACTGAGTGAGACAAATTGTACCAACGGTGAAAAAAAGCAAGAAAAAAAAAACAGGGAAGAAGGGAAGAGGGATTACTTACACTTGGCTTTTGACAAACTGGCTGCAGGAATAAACACTATTGGGAGTGGTGGAGATCAATAGTCTCACTGCTACAAACACGCACACGTGCACTCAAAAAGCCTGCCGCGGATCAATACACCTGGTGCAACAGCATTCCAGTAAACAACATTAATGAACACAAATCTGTATCCAGCAAATATCTCACAAAACAAATGTACACTAAGATCTTGCGCGTGCTGCAACAAACAATCCCGTACAATGAGGGATGGAGTAAAAAAGGGTCACCCTGAATGATCAACACACATGTACCAGGGACATGAATAATTGCATGCATGCATATGGACACTTACAGGCTGAGGCTAAATAAATCACAGACAATCAGAGTATAAATGTGAGCCAGTTGTGCACGCCACACTAAACACACTCGCCGACCAACCGCGCAAGGACACACATGCATGTCGACGCGCACACAGATTGGTGGAGGCCCAGCAGAGAGGGAGAAATATTGGAGCGTCACGCAGGGATGGGAGGGGTACGGTCGGGGAGATCTGCTGAGTGGGAGGGTGAGTAAAGCTTAAATCCATTTACACAGCATCCAGGAAAACACATTTTATAGCGCAGATGGTGAAGGACAACCTGACCGACTCTATCTGCGCGTCGCACCCTGTCGAAACGCTGCACATTAAAAAGGAGAGCATCTCGCTTTATATTGCACGAGATAACACATCTGCGAATGTAATCATCAACACAACGGTTAAAATAAAAAGAGAAAGCAGTCGGTTTTGAATGTGGTAAAGGGAAAAATGGGACTTTAAGATATCCATTGAGTAGGAGAGACATATGAGTAAAAGCAGCAGAGAAATCAGATTAATCTCTTGAGCTTTACAGTCAATTAAAATTCAATTTCACCACACATAAGCCTATTTTCGATTTGGACTTCTCACCCACACACCTTTAATCATCTAAACGCACACACAGTTCTATTTGGGTGAAATTTTAGTGCATGTTTATCAAGCGTACGTAGGTGTTTGCCTGTATCTGCCCGTTATGTGCCCTGTGACCTGACAGTACCTGGGGCGCAGTTGATTTTTCCTAAAAACGAAGTCGTCTTTAGCTTCTCTGATTCCATTAAGAGTGGGATGTGAATATTAATAGGCGTTTTAGCTGGCAAGCTGACAAGGGGAGACTAATGTATTCTGCTAATGATACAGAGTTTGCTGCTTTCACAGAGTGACTGCGGAACATCAGAGAAAATTAAATGTTTGTTGGCTGCCGTTCAAATTAACTCACCTCAACGTATACACACACAGATACACTTTATCTCTCACACACACAAGCACATCAGTGAACACAGATGTGCACCGGTTTGGGTGAACATGCAGTGTCGAGACTGACAAACAAGATCTGGTAACAGATGTGATGACGTGTTTCTCACCTTACCAGCCTGAGCAGTATGTGGAAGAGACAAGGTAACACACTCGCATCTGTAACATTTATGCCTGAGCAGAACTCTTGTGAGGGCAGTTTATAGATGAGAAGGAACCTTCCCTTTACACAACATCTTGGTCATAAAATAATGATTGTTGTGCTGCTCTAAGGCTCTTTTTCTTGATGAGTTTCAGCTCAAATGTTTCTTAAAATCTAGGCTGCCTTTGTAAGACCTCCTCTGGTAAAAATCTACTTTTTTAAAATCTTCTTAACATCCACGTCTTGCTTTTTATATGCTGGAAGACACACAATGAACAAATAAGAAGTAAACGCCACGGTTGAGAATTTCTACCTTGAAACTGCAGTGTTCCCATCACAAAAACATGGATTCAGTCGTTTGGAGTTCCATACAAAACAAGCCTAAGAAACTAGCCCTGATTGCTAGACTATAACAGCTTGCCGTTGTAGAGTGGTATTACAGTGTTAAAGTCATAGGTGAGCTGATGTGCTTGAGCTGCATTTGAGCAGAGGAAGGGTGAGAAGGTGGTCACTTAATAGATTGTCACATTTTAGGGGAAGCAATTTCAGACAACTAAGCCATTTTAATGCAGAAAGGGACGATTTTCACTGAAAAACACTTCTAAATATGTAAGTCTGATACACAGAGATTAGTTTTTAGACATTTAATCAATGACTAAAGAGGAAATCTTAACTGAAGAGAGGAAAGAATGGGTTAAGGTTAGACGCAGAGGGCTAGAGAGAGGTAAAGCAAAAATGTGAGGTTTTTCCAACAGCTGCATTGTCAGTCACACACGGCATATCTATTGTATCTGCAACTGGTCCAATTCTGAATGACAACATAGGTGTTATGACAAAGAGCTACTGGCCAAGAACTGAGCAAACACAAAAAATAATTCCACTGATACCAACAGAAAACTACATTTTCTGTGGCACAACCATGGTCCAGTGTAACAAAAACCAGTGTCCCTAATGTTTCTGTGGCATAAGACAGCATCCTGTGACAGTGCACTGTAGCCATGTCCCAATTCAGAGGCTGCATCCTTCAAAGGCTGCATCTGAAGGCTGAATACGTCACAGCAGTGTGACGAAGGATGTCCCATTTCATTAAGACATGAAGACTCCTTCAAATGCGGCCGACAAATGTGTCCTTCTTTGCCTCGCTATGAAGGATGTATGAGGTGAATCCTTCGCTGCCCAACATATTCCAAGATTCATTGTGCATCGGTGACAGTTTAATCAACAGCTGGAGTTTTAACTGCTCACAACTGACTGAAAAGATGGATTCATCAGCGGCGGACGACTACACTTTTAAATGTGAGTATATTAGCGAACGATAGAAATGTTAAAAACCCAACAGACTTAGGTGAAGTTACTGATGTGAGCTGCTGCAATTTAAAGCGCTTACTTTCCAGTTGTACAGCTTCAGTGTTTGAGTTATATTTTACCGAGATTATAGCAATTTTATAATATTTTAGGTTCGTGTTATTATTAACAAATTTAATCAAGCTGTGAACGCTTCTCGTTTTCAGACAGTTTAGTCCAGTACAACTGCTGAGACTAATTCAGAGTTTAATGTTCAACATGAACTTTAAGAGTTTACTTTACTGCTAACTTTGCTATATTTTTTAAATTTCCATTTTTTTTATTTATGCAGAAAAACTTCCTTTTTGTTACTGTTGTAGGGAACAAAGAGCAGACAGTTCAAAATTAATAGTTCACTGGGGCAAAAAATTCTAGACTTAAAGTGTGTGAAGATGCAGCAACATTACATATGTGACAAAAGTCACTCAAAAATAAGTGTTGCCCCTAGTCCCAATCATCATCATGCATTAGACAGGTTTCCCACGCCCAAATCACCATTACACCAATAATACAGATATATTAAATTGAAATTAACTTCGCTAATTTTAAGTGAACTGCGCTAAATTCAGTTAAACGAAAGTGTCGACTTGAATTGAGCGAGGCTGAATTGAAAGTCTTCCCAGGGATGCAGTGTCAACAACAGTTTATCCTCTGCACAAACAACTGACAGAAAAACTTGTTATTACAGAGCAATACAAAAGGATTGGGTGTCTCTTTCTATCCCCTATTTCTCACTCTGTCTTCACTTCCTTTTATTCTTCCCTCTCTTCTCTCTCTCTCTCTCACACTACTCGGCTCCTTGAATTAAATGTGACGCTATTAATCAAAACTCCAGCGGAATCATCGTCTGCCCTGCACACTTTGATTGGGACGGACAAAAATGAAGGCAGAGAGGATGGAGAAGAGAGGAAAAAAATGCTGCTGGCTGCAGATTACTTACAAACAAAATACCACTTAAGTTTTCTTGTCCAGCGTCATCCAGCGATGAGATGTGATAGACTCAAAGCAAAGGATCATAGCTCTAGCAGTTTCACCAAAGGAATGCATATCATTAAAACGCATTCACTTTGTATGGATTTTGTAATGTATGAAGTGTAGCCAAGTCTGAAAATAAACAAATATGTCACAAGTTAGGCATTAAATCAATCTGGTCATTGATCTGTTTCTGTGCTACAATACAAGGATGTCACAAGGGCCGGTGCTTGGGTACCACGTCGATGCCAAAATTCTAAAAACATGACAGCACTTGTTTTTAATTGCTAATGGAGAATGCAGCAACAGACCCACTGCAACATATGGTGGTTAGGGACACGCCAGGAGTGATGTAGAGATGTTTTCCATCCTTTAAAGTTAAGCTAAAGATGAAGGCAATGAGCAAGTGCCAAAAACAGCAATTCCTCAAATGGCCACTTGAGGCTGGTTCCGAAGGCGAGTCAATTCTAATAGACTCACATGTTAAAATGACCAATTTACAGCATAAATAGGTATGTTTACAGCCTGGTACAAAAATAGTTTTGCTCTCTGTCGCTAATTTCTCTATTTCTGACAACAATGTAGGAGGTGATTTTTCACATAACTCGTGTTTAAATTGCAATGAGGTCTACAGCTATGTATAATTAAGAGCACAGCTGATTTGAGTGATATGTGGGTGAATTCACAGGGTGGTCCATGGTCCACAGACGTTTGCATGTTCCGTCCACTCACACTCCATCTCTTTGCTTATTTGGGGATCAATCAGGAATTAGGAGAAGTCATTCACTGCCAAGATGTAAACAACCAGAGCAACTGCACTGAACTTCACTCTCAGCAAGCAAGTTTTGGCTGTTGCTTTCCATTAGCAACATGTTGTGTTATTGTTATTTGCAAATTCTGACGACCACATCTGTTGTAGCAATGCTCCACAACAACATTCACAAAGACTAACTTTGCCTTGTTTAGCTCAGCGTAGCCCTAATATGAGCCGGATGCTGCTCATAATGTTAGCATTCTAGAGTCATTACCATTCAGTCTGTCAAAATATAATGTTGAGTGTGCATGTATATGTGTTAGCATACGTGTTTATCTTTAAATACATTCAACAGATTTTTTGTGATGGAGAATTATGGAACTTCAGTTCATTATTCTGTTCTTCACACTTACAGATAACCGTATGCACAAGCTTTAAAACAGTTCCACAATTAAATTACAATAGTGCCAGTAAATCAAGACTAAAGACAGATTTCAGCCCTCACATGTAACGATGAGTCAGTGAAACTGTTCATGCTACTCTGTAGATTTAGCATGAGTCACACACTGTCTGCTCAGATGTGTCAGCTCACAGACATGTCAATATCAGGAAATGAACTCATTTAGGACTCAATTTTTGTGGAAGCACAAATATCAGAGAAAAACAGGTTGATGTTTTCCTGAGACTGAAATGTGCTCTGCTCACAGTTTTGCTTCTCTTCTAAATTGCCAGTGCAGCACCCGTCACATAAAGAAGAAAGGAGAGGTTCAATAAAAAATCCATACAGATGAGGACATATGATGATTTAAAGAAACTGGCAGCAGAATACAAAAAAATGTATTCAGTTCCATTTTTACCACTTTTAATCAGTAACCATTAGACACACGTTGATGGGATCCTAGTGAGAACGTCTACAGGGTGAATGGAGCTCAACAGTGTCTAAAGTGTATGAAAGCACTCCTCTTTGTTTAATAAAATTCTGACAGTCCCCATAACGCAATATGAAATGCAAATCATGTTGTTTTTCACTCTAACTTTGGTTTGAAACAACCAAAATCCAGCTGCAGAGCTGATGCATATATAATCCTGGCTGGTTAAAACTGGTGTATGTGTAACATCCTTTGACATTCTGGACACACAGCTCATGCACATCGCAGTAAAATGACAAATTCAGAAAGCAGCTTACACACTGCTCCACTGAACTCTGTGGACTGTATTACTGTTCTTGCATAAACTGGCACAGCTGTTTAGAAACTATGAGCTGAGTAATGACACTGGCTGAGAGGATAATAATTAATCACCATACCTGGAAATATTACATTTCATCCAAATCTTTTCCCTGTGCAAATGAAAACAGCCAGTGCTCTCTACCCCCTCGCTGTCACTGCAAGTATGACCAAACACATTTTCGCTGCGACTTGTGATCTTTGCAACTGCCTCGTTAAAACCGAGCCACTGACAACTGTCACATTCCACAAGCGAGTACACACAGCCCATATGCATATGCTCTTTCTCACACCATCTTCAAAGAAAAAAAACTGTTCCTTTTGATTTAATGAGGGAAAACATGAAATTCTGCTTAAAACATCGCAAGCAGCAGCCCCGAGGCTACACAAACATGAGCGCTGCACACTCGTGCACTCAAAATTCCTTCCCGTCTCTGTCCTCGTGTTCACAGTGTCACTCATAATGAAGGATATTTTGCATCAGGAAAAAAAAAACAACTCGCATCACAGGAGAATTGCAAATTTATGAAGTTTGCACAAACACATCACGCTGTCGGTGGGACAAGAGTCCTACAAGCAATGTGTATTTATTAAGAACAGCAGACAGTGGGAAGAAGGAGGAAATCTCCTGGCTCCTCTTTTCATGCCAGCTCACATATTAAGACAGGCAGGCAGTTAAAGCTACCAGCTTCTCCTCACTTTCACACGTATCAAGCGTAATTTAATCACACAAAATACTGTATGTGCACAGATTAAATTTAACATACTGGCGAATCAAGAATGCTGCTCTGCGTGAACTGACAGAATCACTTAAGGGTGTGTGAGCACTTATATGTGTAAGTTGTCTATTTGCACAGATCAGTTGGCCCTGTGTTAACCCTACTGTGCAATTAAAGAAGTGTTTGATGGAGGGCTGATGCCAAATAATGGAACAGAAATATTAACAAAAAACAATTTCTTACCTGACTAGACTAAAACAAACAAGAGCAGGGATGAGATAACCACAAGGAAGGATGCAAAAGAGGAGTTATACCATTCCACTGGGTCTCATTAATTCTGCCTAATCAGACAATATATTGCTGAGGAAACACTTGTATGACATCCTGCACAACACATGGTATGCATCCGTCTATGTGCAAACTTCCTCATGAGCTATTTTCTTTGCAGTTTCCTGTGCAGTAAAGGTGTAGGACCAAGTTCAATTATTACCAAGAGGATTTCCTATTGTGAGACAAAGTGAGTCATGGTTGCTCTGTTTGTGTTTTGCCTGTGGATAGAACGAGACAGTCTGGATGACCCTCTGAACACGGTTCTCTCACTGTCTAGGTAATCTGTCTGAAAACATCCTGGCCAGCGCTGACCCTGCAGGCAGTGCCATGTGAGTAAGAAACAGAACCGAAGAAGGAGGCGAAGACTCAGACTGGAGTTCCAGATAGTGAGAGACAAAAGAATCAGAGTTCCTCTTGCAACTCACACAGATCCTCCTTTGTGCAGTGTCATCTTGTTTATCCCTCAATGTCTCGTATATACACAGGAAACATTCTTGAAGTGGCCAAGCTAAGCCCAGAAAAGAAGAGGGAAAGATCCTAACCTAGGACCACATTTAATACGTGCCGCTTTCCTTTCTGTGGAACAAGCTCACTGAGATGAAGACAAGCTGGCAGACACAAAAGTGCACAAGCTTCTATATCCCATTTACACATACATATACACACATGCACACCCAGACATGTACACACACATCACTCTTTGTTCTTCTTAGGCTGCACCCTTTCATGTCAGAATGGTTAGCCTTATTTGCGGGGTGTTGGTCCCCCGCTGAGGCTGACTTGGGCTGAACCAATCCAATCCAGAGGAGGGCAGGGGGGGAAAGGAAGGAGGAATTCTTTATGACAGACACATGCTGATACATGTTTGTGCTGTAGGAGTGACTGTGTGGCTGCAAAAACTTGGGGGTTAATGAGCTGGAGCAGACATAAGAACAAGAGACGGATGGAGTTGAAGGGTGGGGGGTGGTGTGGAGAAGATTCTGTTGTAGTGATCCCACTGATTCAATGAACACACTGGGGAATGACCCTTTAATTCTAAGCCAACATTTAGCACACACACACCATCACCACAGGGATCATATGTGAAAGCTGTGATTGATATTCTACATCTGTCTGCAAAAATTGCGATAAGAGTGTAGAGATACAGACATAAAGAACACACCAAGGTACGAATGTGTAATAAAAGAAAAAAATCATAACAAACTTACTGAATTTCAGAACGCATTGCTAAAAAAAAAAATGCCCTTAAAACCATAGCCTACAAACCTACATCCACTCAGTCTGAGCTTAGAGGGCATGAAATGGTTGAAAGATAACCCAATGAATAATGACACACGCGTACACCCACACACATGCACAGAAATGTATGTTTAGCAGGCATGTAAGTGTTCAGAGCAGAGTCTATTAATTCAGCTCATTTAGCCCCAGTCCAGCCATTAAATATAAGCCTGCCCCAAAGCTCACCATGCAACACCATGGCTCAACCCCCACAGCTTTGTCTTTATTTTGCCTCTCTCTCTCTCCACTCACACATACAGCATTTCTTCCTTTCTTTGTTTATTTCTTTCTGTATTGACAGCGCATCCGTTTCTTCTGTGCATTTTTCTAAATGAGTAAAATTCCAGTGAAGGGTCAGAAGACTCGGGCAGGATGGTATCTGTTTTAGGGCTGACGTCGGGCAGAAATCAATCCGAATGTGCCCTCAGGCTACGCAAAAATGCCAGAGTCTAATGTCACCAAATACGGCTAATACCCGGGCCACAATACCAGGGCACACCGCCAGAATCACAGCTTGCATTACTCATTCAGGAAGAGATGTGTGGAGAATAAGCCATCAATACTTCCGAAAAACTGGTCCACTTGCAAGTAAAAAATCTGGATTTTTGATAGTTGACCAAGTCGAAAGAGAAAATGAGAGGTGCAAAGAAGCTGAGGAGGGGGAGAGGGTGATGGTGGAGGGCTGCAACAGTAGACAAAAATTAGGATTAGAGTAATGTTCATCCCTCCTTTTACGCTGTTTCATTAACGCACCTCTGAGGTGCTTTTAGAGGCTGTTGGAAATAAGCGGATTTCCCTGCTCAGGAGGGCTCACCCACTGCACATCAACAGGACTCAGTGTGTCGCACTAGAACACACACACACAAAATTTACTCTCGCTGTCAATCACGGTGCAGTAAGTAGTTAAATCTGCATACAGAGCCAGTGGCTAAAAAACAGTCGGGTGGAAAAAATAAAAACAAATCAAGCCAAATGTCACAAGGGGTTGAGTCTGATTTTGATGCAGAACAACTGATGTCAATTCAATTAGTGTGAAAGGAGACAAGAGCATGTCAGCCTTATCTGTGGCCTTTAGACTATCTATGGGCTTTAGTCAGATAGAGCTGGTGAACAGGGAGTGAATGGATTAATATGTGCAGGGTTGATAGCGAAAAGCAGTAGGGCTATGAAACCCAGATAGTCATGCAGATAAACTAATAACTAAGATAAGAGCCTCACATACAATAAGTCATAAGCTCGTGCAGTTTGCAGACAGCTTCTGGCAAGCCGCAGTCAGGGCATCACATTCATCCGCCCCACCCAATCAACAGAATTAGCGAGGGGAGCGAAAAAGACAGAGTGGACTTTCAAGCGAGGGGCTGGGGGACAGTCTAATGTCCTCATCTTTTCATTAAGCCCTGGTGAAAATGGTAGGCAATAATGAAATCTCTTCTTGCAGACACTTACAGTAGCCCCGAGGAGAGTAAGAGGTGGAGGAAGGCAAAGAAGAGAAGAGCGATAAAGATGAAGTGTGTGGGCGCGAGAAACAGTAAAGAATAGAAGAAAAGCAGACTACAGTATATGTACACAGCAGACCAGAGGCAAAGGACACTGAGGTGCTTATGATGAAGCAGCTCAGCAGGACTGTTGCTGTATAACAGTACAAAAGTTACAGCTGTTTCCTTCTGAGGTGAACGGCAGACTTGACCCGAAGTCTGCCAGTAGGAGGACACAGCGAGAGGAAGCAGTTCAAAGTTGCTCTGATGATACAAAACAGAAAATATGACAACACAAATCAGGCTACAGCAGCATCAGGATGTGTGTGAATATTTATCCACTACCACCAAATATCCTTCAGTAGTCAGCATAATGCAGCTGTATCAGACACGACAACAACAACACAGTCTGTGTGTTTCAGCACCACGGACAGCTCCGGCCTCAAAGGAGGGATTCCAGTACAGTTTTAACTGCTGTCCTGAAAGTCTCTAATCCAGCTTTACCTTGTTTTAGGCTTAATTGCTGGTTGTGCAGTTCAAAAAAAAGAAAGAAAAAAAGAAAATCTACATGAACAAGACAATAATTAAAAGTGTACTTACTTGAAAAAGCTAAAAGACTTGGTCAACAACTAACTCATATAGGATGTGTACCTACTATATTATGTACATTAAAGATAAATATACACAATTGTGCTATTTATTTCCAAAGAAATTTATTACAATGAGTGCTGATAAAAACTTAATGAAGCATGGTTATGGTTGCTTATCCACTTTAGTTTGGTAAAGCCTTTTTTTAAGTATTCATTCCTCAAACTTATAATAAACATAATAGTACATTGTACAAAAATGTAATTAAGATGCTAAACAGTGCATTATTTGTGGTTATGTAAAATTCAAAACTAACTGTTTAGATTGACGACATTAAGAAATGCAGGCCCCACAGAAAGAACTAGATGCAACAAAAGTCAGTACTTTTTCATGAACTGGATTCACATCTTATTGTCTCTAAACTTCATATGTCCACCTTTTTCTTTTGACGACAGATCCAAACCCCCTCAGCATGTATGTTATCTGTGTTTTTAACAAGAGATGTTCTGCCATTCTCCAGAGACATTTTTTTCAGCTGCTCTTTGCTGGAGGGTTTGTGTTGGTTTATATTTCTCTTTAAAATACCCCAAAAGTGTTTTATTGGATTGAAGACAGACAACATACTTGACCAGATCACAGTTTTTCCTTTTTTTCTTCTCTATAAACTCTTGTGTGATTTTGGCAGTGTACTTTGAATTGCTATCATGCTGGAATATTCCTCTTCTGCTTCTGCCAAGCTTTAGCAGACTGTTGGTATTCTGTCAGTATTTTTCTATATCCACAGGCATTCATGGTGCCATCTATAAATGTCATTTCCCCAACATCTTCATGCAACCTCATATCACCACACTCCCATCTCTGTGCTTCGCTGCTGGGACAGTGCGTTCACTGTGATAGTCCTGGCGAGATTTACCTAAATCATGCGGACCTCCATCTGAGTTGAGCAAATTTATGCATGACCAAAGAATCTGCTCCAAACATTCATCATCAGGCTTCTTTTCGTTCTCTATAGCACAGTTTCACCTTGCAGCTCCGTGCCAAAGAAAAAGCAAGGTTTTGTTTCTTGGATGCCATCCATAAAAGTCTGTTTTGTTCACCATCTTTCACACCGTCTGAGCCCTCACAGAAACTGATTTCTGTTGATAACCACTGTGCCAAGTTTGATACACGTTCCTGTTTTTCAGAAATAGATTGTGGAAGTAGCAAACTAGTCTGTGGTGTTAATTCAGACAGACATCCCAGCTACAGCAGCTCTGATTAGTGGTAGTATGACTCATTCTGTATGTCCTGATTACTGCTGCATCTGTGTTCCCATGATTTTACTTTGTCACTGATCATCCTGGATCCTGTCATCTTTGTGAAGTCTCACATTCATATTTTATCGATTCCTCTGGTGATTCTCTTCCATGTGGAACCCTGATATTGACACGATGCAGCTCATAGGTCCAAAATTGAGAAAATTCTTGTGACTACAAGTAACTTAACAATGTCCATGCAGTAAGGCTGACTGGAAATTGTAAGTGTACAATTCAGTTGAAATTATCATAGGTGTTTCAAGTTGTCTGTCAGTAATGGCAGGTAAATGGTAAATGGTCTGTGCTTCTATAACACTTCTCTACCTTAGTGGTACTAAAAGTGCTTTACAATGTGTTTCTCATTCACACACACATTCACAAACCAGCGTTTTGCCCAAGGACACTTTGACATTTAGAGGGATGGTGGGATCAAACCGCCAACCTTGTGATTAGTGGACGACCCTCTCTTCCACCTGTGCCCACACTGGGGCTCAGCTGGCAGAGTGCTGTATTCACTTTTGTGGCATTGAGTTTCTACTTTGGGGCCTGTATTTTCAATATAGTCTTTTAAAAGTATTTGATTCTCATTGTAAGGAAATGCACTACTTGCCAACTCAGAAATGGTGCAATTACTGAGGGGTGATAGCATTCTGAATCTTTGGTAATTAAGCTACATTGCATAGGGGTAGACTTACTCCTGTTGTATACTGTATGAGCACATGAAAACATAGGTGTTATATATGTCTGTGTATGTTATGCACATATCCATTTGTAGAGAGGTTGAAGGTATGTGCGCCTGACTGCCCAGACCATCTAAAATGATGTGCAAGTTTGTGTGTGTTAGTGCACAAACGAAAAAAAAGGGAGGCAGACGCACGGACAGAACTAGCTGATAAAAGAGGAATTAAAGGTGAGCAATTAGCTTAAACAGTAACTGATGCGTGAAAACCTGGACATTTGTGTGTAAGCGCAGAAGCGTGTGCATGAAAGCGAGATCTCCACAGTCTATAAACAAGAGGCGATAATGGCTGCGGTCCCAATTGCACCATAAGGGCATCAGTCGATCCATGACACACACACACACATACACACACACACACACACACACACACCTCTGACACATCCATGAGGCTGGAGCTGTTGGCCGCCATCAGCAGGCTCAGTTGGACAGAAGGCACTGGCTCTGCTTCAGATGTAGTCACACAATAGATGGGGATCAAACTGCTAATAACCTGCAACCCCTCATTCCAAACACAGATATAAACAAAGACTAAAAGGGAGAGACAGAAACAGAGATCAGAAAGAAGTAGAAAAACAATCCTGAGATATTGCTAATTCATGCCTTTGTTTACCTCAAATCCCCAAAATAGCTCATTTCCTCCACTGTTTTCTTTTTTCAACAGCTCAACTGAAAATCCACAAACCTTTTGTTTTTTGTTTTCACACCATGGTAATGGTCTCTGTCTCACCTCCTAATGGGCCACAGCAACAATTCTCTCTCTCATTCTTCATATTAGGCAAACCTCAGTTCTTTTCTGTTGCTCACAGCTCACTTTATATATGATTTTATGACTGTCCAGGCAGATTTAGATCTGGATCGCAGTTAAATGATATGTCAGCTAATTATGAGCCCATGTGCACCTTTACCATAGTTGTTCTGGCAGTTCTGGCAATCTGCATCTTATCTGATGGATTTCCCATCTTATAATCTCATCTCAGAACTTGAATTTATGGACTTACTCTCCGATGTGTGATCAATTCATGTTACTCTGAACTTTGACACCTTGATTGTCAAGAAATGTTCCAAATATTGGTTATCAGTCCCATTCATTTATGATCACTATCACTATCGGCCCTGAAAACAAAAGAACAACAAAAGAAAGACTGACAGCCATTGTACCCTGTTATGAAAAATAACAGTGTATTAAACTAGAGCTGAGCAGCACTCGTGAAGCAGGGTAGCTACCTTTGTATGTCAAAAATGCCCTTTTAGCAAACACAGACAACAATTCAAACTTTCTATTTACAATGCAGAACTTCCTGTTTAACAAGTCCAATAGAAGAGGAATAAGACAGGGCTATCAGAAAAACACACAGAGTGATGGCAGCTCACCATCTAGGCTTAGGAAAATACCAAAGGAGCACAGTGGCTGATAATGCAAACCCTCACTGGGGTCTTTAGTAATCAAACATAATTATCCTTGTCACAGTGTTCTCAAACACACTGATAATCACATTCCCACGCACACTCACGCACACACACATGGACACTAATCATGGAAGCCTACGCGGGGATCTTTCTATTGATTCTGTAGCTCTCCTTTATTAAAATGCACGCCTCTGAGAGCGAGTTGATTTTAGAGTAAATGTCCCACTCCAGCGATGCCCTGCCCTTTTCTGTCCCGGCTGCCCTTTTTGTGCCCTTTATTCCTCTTCATATCTCCAGCTTCCTCCCCCTCCTCACGTCTCTCTCCAGTGCTTTTTGCCCCCTCCTCCCCACTTCATCACTTTCCATCTCCATACATTCCCTACTCCCTTTTCCCCCCATATTGATTGTGCTTCCTTCCAGCTCTTCTACCCCCCTCAGCATCCTTCTTTGTCTCCCTCTTTCTTTCCCTTCTTTCTCCACCGAGTCACTTTTTCTAATTCCAAATCTGTCTTCTTTCCTTCCTTTCTTCCTTACGCCACCCCCCTCTTTCTCCATACATTTAGCTTTTTATCCAGTCTTTAAGTCCACCAGTCAGTCACTAGTGAGTCGAATGGTAAAGTACCTGCTCAAATGTCATCAGCATCAATTCTGAATCTCAATCATCTCAAACAGGATGAAAGCAGGGGGCTCATAGAGGAGGAGGGGATTGTATGGGGTTGGAGTTCTGAGATAAAGCTGACAGCACACTTCATTGGAGGAGGAGGGGGGGTGAATTAGATTACATTTTCTCCATGTCATTTCATTTTCTTTCTCCCCCTCCTCCCCCCATCTGTCGTCTCCCCCCACAATCCTATTGTAGATATTAACTAAAAAGCGCCTGGGTGTCTCGCCTGGAGTGCCGCCCGGTCCAGGTGACATTTTGACAGAGTGGCCTCGGGCTTGTTGTGCTAAGGTTTGCCGTAGCTCTGCGACTACACAGATGGGATCTATAATTGTGGTGAGCTAGCCAGTTAGCTCTCGCTTGAGCCTGTCAGGAAGCACGAAAGATACTTCTGAAGACGAGTGTCTGCTCAAAGAGCCATTGTCTGGTATTATAGCTGGAGGTGACAGGGCTATTAAAATGCACACAGTCTGAGCAGCCACGTGTGTGTGTGTGTGTGTGTGTGTGTGTGTGTGTGTGTGTGTGTGTGTGTGTGTGTGTGTGTGTGTGTGTGTGTGTGTGTGTGTGTGTGTGTGTGTGTGTGTCTCGCAGTGATGGGTGGAGAGAGGTGTCTTTGGTATAATCCACTCTGTGACACAAACCTGAGTGCGCTCTCTCCCTCCTTCTTCCCCCTCTACCTCCTGTCTTCCTCTCTCTATCATCCGGCCCTCCCTCCTTCTGTCTCTCCAGAATAAATCTTTAATGGAGGTTTTATTGTCCCTGATCAGCATTCAGCACTGTGCATGTTTATGCAGCTTCATCACACATACACACACCTCACCTGTCCCTCCCTCTGACTTGATTGTCCCAATTTCACATTCTTGCTCTCTTTCTAATCCATTCTTTTTCTCTCTTTTATTGCATCCACAAATCAATTTAACTTTTCCTGCAAAGAACACGTATTTATTTCTCTGTTTCATCACTTCTTTCTTTCTGTAATTGCGGGAAAGAAACAGCACTGTACGCTATGAGCTATTTTTTTTTTTTTTTTTTGCTAAAAGAGTGCTATTTCTTCCTCCCCAGTGGGAGCGAGAGTGTAGGGGATCAAAAAGGTGCAATGCTGTGAATGTAAATCCTGATTGGGGTCTTTACTCAGTGGACCAGGAGAAGGATGCTTGTATAAGCGACAACAAAGACAATGACAGGTGAGCCTGCAGCGATGATTGATGTGCATCCAGCTAAGGTGTGTGTGTGTGTGTGTGTGTGTGTGTGTGTGTGTGTGTGTGTGTGTGAGAGAGAGAGAGAGTGAGCAAACTACATATGTATTAAAGACTCAAAGGTAAAATTGTGGCAATGCGGCTCCTCTGTTCACAGTTGGACAGCAGGGGAATTATGGTATCGCTGTCCTGCAGTTTACACAAACACACATACGGTGCCAACAAAAAGTGTGGTGCTTGGGTGTACATCAAAGCATCACAAGGACAAAACGTCCCTCTGTGTATGTGCCATTGAAAATGAATGTGGCGTGTCTTTATATACTCCTTTACAACACTGGGACAACGTATACGACATATCGAATGCTTTTGCAGCTTTAAAATATATAAGCTTGCGTATTGTGTGTGTATGCAATGCACTATGAAAGATATGTTTCGTCCTCTAGCAAAAGTCAACGTATCTATACATTCTAATCAGAGCCGTTACCCAGCAGACTCACACAAAGTCACAGTCGCACACAAACGCATGCATGACAACACACCCTGAATGATATAAACTCCCCTTTTTATTCTGAAGTTTCAACCATTGGCTTCACCAGAGACCTGCTTTCAAAAAAAAATTTATGTAGTATGTGCTTTTTGTCTGGATGTGTGTGTGTGTGTGACATAAATCTGTTTACAGAGTCACATTGTGGGAGCTTGCCTCCTTTCTGGGGACAAAAAGCAAGTCCCTGTAACATAAATCATAACATTTTACCATGAAGACTTCAGCTAAGGTTAAAGTAGGTTTCAGTTGAGATTAGGTGGAAATTTGGAAAGAAGTGGCAAAGCTAACCAGGAAATGAATCTTGAAAACTATACAGATATGGACTGAGATAGTAGTGATGAAGGGAGAAGAGAAGCAGGGGATGTAAAGAGAGAAAGAGGAAGGGAAGGAGCGACCTTGCTGCAGGGAAGACTTCCTCACAAAGGCTCTGTGTAGGGTCTCTGTCCACCACACGTCAATACCCCAAGGCTACATACACAAACCAACAGTAATATATACACATGTAGTCCCACACAGACACACAAATACAGATTTCAGAGGGGCAGAAGAGAAACAGAGGGACCCTGAGGGCAATCTCTCTCTCTCTCTCTCTATCTCTCTCTCTCTCTCTCTATCGATCTCTAGAGAGTTACAGTATTAGAGACATTTCATCATTTTTTTACTTCACCTTTCTGCACCAAAAACAGTGACCAAGGTGTATTTTTGTTGCATTATCTTGTAAAAATAAAATCTCTGATTGGTGTCAGTTACATTTGAATGACCTAAAATATGCTTCGCGTAGACAGTTTAACCTCAATGCAAAAATCTGCAAGTTTAAATTTACATTTGAGCGAACCATAGAAACAATAATGTCTTATAAAGGCAGAACAGAAACCACACAAGGAGTCAAGTTGAGAGAAAGGGGACTGTAGCTTGAAGATTATTTGCAAAGTTGTACATTTAGGAGAGAAGCAGTGGATGTATGGTCATTTTAGGTGGAAAATGACCAATTGGGTTTATATGAGTAGCCAGCATCCCGGTTATCAAGGATCTTAGGTAGGTATCTTATCCCATTTTTGATCATATTCAGTGTATACTGTTTACGTGGAGAACAAAGAAATCTGGTTATTCATATTCCCAGGAATATGATACACACTCGTTTTCTGATTTGTGCAGGTGCCTCTGATGTTTACAACACAAACCGGCAATTTAATCTGACATTCCTGCAACCTTTAGCCTAGCTTTAAAAAAAAAAAAAAAAAAAAAACTTGACTGTGGTTCTTCAAAATGAGGCAACTTTGGCGTGTAGCAGCACTACTAAATGCCAACATGCAGATTTGACTTATCCACCTTACTGTCAGCAATCAGGGATGAGAGCAACAGGAAACATCAGACATGTCCCCCACTTTGACCGGTGTCAGGCTGTCACCATCACTGACACCTCGTAGCACAAGAAAGCAGCAGGTGAAGATGACTATAGAGTGGTCATGATGGAGTTCAGTGACCCCGAGTGCAGAGAAAATTTCTGTGTGAGTAGAGCAACCTTTTACGGGCTCTGTGATCCAGGTGAACTGTTCCTGACACCACAAGAAACAACAGTAAGAGCACCAGTTCAGTTACTGATGAGAGTGGCCATAGTGTTGCACAAACTGGACAGGTGTGGAGAATAGTGTTTGTACTGTGTTTCGGTTCGTCATTTGGCTAAAAATCAGGCCTGGGCAGGTAGTCGGCAGCAGTCACAAACGAGGATAAGATGCATGCATGCAACAGTATTCCAGCTAGCATAATCAGATTTCTCAAAACCTGGACAAGAGCTGATCCAGGTTTTTGAAATGAGGATATGATTTTTACATGTGCTAATACAAAAATGAGATAGCTCAGTCCCAGAGAGACCACAAAAAGACCTATCTAATGTTCGAACTCTACACTGAACTTCCTGAAGTTTGAACTGCATCGGATGTAGGGCTACCGAGATGTGGGAGAAACAGACAGAAATCTTGAACTACAGTTACATGAGAGAGCATAATAAAGTACTATTTACATATTACATATATACATTTTATGTAATTGTAGCTTAGCTACAGCAATACATGTCAATTTCACGAGAGAGAATAGCCATACAGATAGGCAAGCTTTATTTTACCTCTTCATCAATGTTTTTCTTTTCTTTCTTTCATTACGATTTAAGACTTAGCTATTGTCTGATTTATAAGATAGACCAAATTCATACTATTTACTGCTTTATGCTACTTTGCCACTCTGTGACAAAATCTTAAAATGACTGATGGATTGGACGCAGCTTTTCTTTTTTTTTTTTTTTTTTTTTTTTGCTGTGATACATGAACACAGTAAAAGCTTGATAACAGAATAAATGCTAAAATAATGGGTTTGGTGAAGGAAAAGGCACTACAACTAGCACTATAGTGTTAACATGTAGAGGCAACAGACCTGAAGCAAAATGTTAAAATTTAAGTTTTTGGTCCAGCATATATCTCCTAGCAAATAACACATCTTTGATAAAGACATGTTATTTGTTATAGACGTGTGCTCTACAACCTCCAGATTTTATCTCGTTGCCTTGTCTGATCTCCAAGGCAGATAATGAGCAAACTGAAGGACTGCAATTAACAGTTTCTTTCATAATCAATTCACCTGCAGTGTATGAATTAATTAATTGTTCAGCCTGTAAGATGTAAAACTGGAACATCTTGAAGCCCAACATAACATCATTAAGATCACAGCAGAAGTATAGAAATCACATATGGCATTTTCCCTTGAAAAATGACCTAAATAGCGAACGACACATCAAATACGTCCATCAACTAACTGATGCAAAATTTTCCCCAGAGGCTCTCTAACAGGTTGATAGGGCCATGGTTTGAATTCGACATTGCACCTCCAACACTGCCTCAATATTCTTTTAAAAACTGATCACATCCAAGACCAAATTCCTCTTTTAAGGCAGCAGCACATCTTCACAAGATCAACACAGAAATCATGCATGTACAGCAGGAATATGGAGTTCTGTGAAAAAACACACACAAAGTCGCAGATCTACACACACCTTGGCACACTTGCACTCCTAGTACAATACCCATTCTCACCCTAACTGGGTCAATCCACCATCTATTCTGCTGGGGGAGGGAGGAGACATGGGTTTTTTGCTGAAATGGAGGAAGCAAACACCAGAAAAAGCAGCCTCACTGGGAACGAATCTGCTGCTGGTGGAATCTAGGACAGCTGTTTGAAGGAAGCGAGGATGGAGAGGAAGGAAACAAAAACGAGAATGGGTGCCAGGGTGCCACGAAAAGGGGGATAGAAAGTAAAAGGATGAAAGCACAAGGAGAGCAAATGATGAGAGAGTAGAGGGCAGAATGAGAGAAGAGAGGGAGGAAAGAGGCTGTGGAGAGGACAGTGGTTTCATTAGTGAGATTGATTAGATGAATGGAGAAGCTAACAGCCTCTCTGCTCTTTAGCTAAATGCCATCTCTGGGCCTATCAGCACCAGTGCCAACAACAACACATAAATTAGAGCGAGAGAAAGAGAGGGAGAGAAACAAACAGAAAGGGAGTATAATCATCATCATGAAACACACACAGCATGCTGTACGTAACGGGGGTCTGAGATCACGAACTACAGCAAATGGCTGATCACCTCATTTCATTGCAGGAATATAAGCAACAGTATGGTGATGCATTTTGTCGGGGAATTTGCATGTGTGTGTCCAAGTGTGTGCAGCAAAAAAAAAAAAAAAAAAAAAAAGGCCCTTGAAAGGTTCAAATCTGGCCCCGATTTCACTCATTTTACTTATCTATGAAGCATCAGCAGCCTCACATACACTCCCAGGGACACACACACTGGCACACAATTACTAATGACATTCACCCATCCTGAGGGCTTCTTTCTAAAATGTTGCCTTTTACATGGAAACTTAACAAGTGTGAAATTAGAAAGGTTACCAAATAATTCACGCGCACACGCAACAACAAAGCATGCGGCGGGGATCGGAGCTCAGATGGGGAAGAAGTCCTAATTGAAAAAACCTCTTCCTTCCAGGAGTTTGCTGCTGAGAAGGAGACGGCACAATAAGGTAATTAAAAAAAGGGCTGTGTGATGCGGCAGGGTTTATCTCAGGATTGTCACACGCTGACTGATATGAATTTACATAAACAAATCATATTTTCTGCCCTATTAATTGTATGTGAAAATGTGCTTGTGTTTGTAGAGTATGAGAAGAGGAACAAAATACTAGGAAGTACAATCGCGGTGTTAAAGAGTCTGATGCGTTTGTCCTTCAGTTCATGCTTTTGTGTCGGTGAACAAACACTCTGCTGAATGGTCTTTGAGCAAGGTGCGAGGAATTTCTCTACAGAGGTCAATGGGATATTTACTTCCTGACATATGTAAGCTAGCTTCCTTTCCACTTTATACAAACTTCCATTCAGCATTTCTTTCATCAGTCGTCCTGAAAGAAAATAAATCTTGTTGCTGTAGTTCACAGTTCATACTCCAAGATCAAGGAAATAAAAATACGGAAGGATAAAAGAATCACCTCACTTTGGTGCACACTGAATAAAGAAAGTAAGTAAAACCCGGAGGTGCATGGAGGGTGATCAGCTAAGGTTTGATGGTTCTAGTAGCTGTTGCAGACAAGGTATCAATAGATACCTACAGCCTCCAAATACACCCCAATGTCAAGTCTGTCATGCACCTGAATTTTGTGTTTTAATTGTGTGCTTTTAGATCCGATGCCTTTAGGTGAATCTATGGAACGTTCTATCAAACTCTTTTCTTCTTGGTATTCATGAGGCGTTTATCGCCATCAAATATCGCTATTGTTTTATCATCCAAGCTTATTCTGATGTCTTTGATCTATGGCAACATGGTAGAATTTTGCCTTTGATGATGTTGACTAGAACCAGGATAGACTTGCACTGTGCAGTGCTTGTGCTGCATTGTGCTTCGGTTTTGGAATTGTTGGGTCCTCAGTTTTTGGACGCAGAGCAGCACTGTGAAAGATAACACGTACAAACCACTTCCGGCCAATTTGTACTATCCATCTCCGAGTGTCTGCAAGGGTACGAAAGGGTAATCAAGACATACATTTTCATCATTTACCGAAGTGCGTGAGAGTGCATGTGGATCCCATCTGTGAGCATTCCAGAATATGTGATGCATAGATTGTCTGTACTGCTAGAACTGGGACAGCAAATGAGCAAGGAATACAAATGGGGCTCTAAACAAATGCTTGTTTAGAGGAGATTCAGTAGGAAATTCTTGTTGATCCACATCTTTCTAATTCACCACTGAAAGAGTTATAATTGAAGCAATCACCACATAACTCTACCGAGGCTCCACCTCCTTGGCGGAGTAACAATAGACACTATACAACAAATTTCTGTGTAAAAAGATTGCGCTCACATAAAAATATGAATAAAGGGCTGGTGGATCTTTGCAGAGTGGATCTCCATCCCGCCCTGTAGGGGCGCATATGCTGCTCACACACCCGGTGTAGCCAGTTCACACAATTACAATGGAAATGTAGTGTTACATTAATCATTCTGTAAATGGTCCGTATTTGTTATGAGTTCGGTCTAGACACTGCGTTAGGCTCAAAAGCAGTCAAAGGTCCACTGAGGATACTGCTGTGCAAGTATAACAGGAAACATTTAGCCAGCCGAGCCAAACAGCTTCAAACTTGACACTGCACTTCCTTGAGCCCCTAGTAATACACGTGGCAAGTTTGGAACAGATCTGATGAGCAGTTGTCAGGAAAAGCAAAGAACAGACACGCACACAAACATAGTCTCATTAATTTGTAAGTGAGATCATTTCTATCCAAGCTTTAGAAACCTTTCTACCTCTCCATAATGTTCATCTGCGCTCACCTCTAATGTCATTTTTCCTACTCCTTCACTATAATTCCGACTTTCCTGACTACATCTACGCTGCTTAACCCACCCTGTCCATTTTCACTGCTTGCCACTTGACTGGTCTCAGTATGTCAACCTGGTGATGCTGTGCTCATTAATTTCTGCAGCTTTCAAAAACTAACAAGCACACTTGCTTCAAACTGAGACTGATCTTTTTGCTTGCTTTCACATCATTATTTCTCTCATTTGTCATGTGTAAAATCAAGTGTTCCTGGAGTGGCAATCCAAGAATATTAGATTAAATTCAACATTCTTTGCCATTCACAGAGCACAAGTATTAAGACAAGAAAATGCAGTATAGCATCTAACCACAAGTGCAAATGCACCAGTAAAATGCAATATATACAGTAAGGGTATATACAGTGTGTTACAGTATATACAGAATAAGCAGCATGGAATGGTAGTGGTATAAATTGCATGAACAGCATAGACAGTATGAATACAGTATTAACGATAAAATTAGCATGTTATTCACATAGTGAACTAGTTATAGTCTCCTCCCTGTCTGCTAAAATGAGACTTTCATTATGAGATACTATAAAAACCTCTCCAATGTGGTTTGACAACACATCATACAAACTAGGTCATTTTGAGCATAGCCTCTGCTTTCGATCCCAGACTATCTTTGGCTTATGAAAAATGGTGTTTGTTAAACTGTGCTACACATTTACTTCAAATGAAATGTTACTTATATAATTATGTCACCCTTTTCTCAAAGATCTGTGTCCAAATTAGTATTTTTTTAAATGGAATTTACCATGTGTTATTTTCTGTTAATATGACCTTGCATTACAAGCAGAAACCCAAGGTTCTGGTGGTCATTTTTCACTCTCTATAAGGCATTATCTACATTTTTCAAGAATATGTTTAATTGCAGAGCCACATCAGCTGGATGTGAGACAGGGGATATACAGTAACGGCTGCTTGGAGGCACACAGTCACCAGTAGACTGATTCTCCCCTGCTATCTTCACCTTTCCTCTTTCTCCCCTCTCCTCATCATTTTCACTCAGGATGGAGCACAGTTTGCTCTATTAAATCTGTAATGAGATGCAAATAAGATGCAAATCCCTCCCAGAGGAGTGGACTGCTGGAGGGAGGCTATCTGATGTCAGCGTTCAAGAGAGAACCACTGCCTCAGGAAGAAACAGAGAAGAGAAAGAGTGTGCATGTGTGTCTTAAGAGTGTGTGCATGTCTGCCTATGTGTAAAAGAGAGAGAGAGAGAAGGGGGAAAAGGCAGAGCTGTTGAAAAGGGGCTAGGGCATTGATTGCAGCTGTACAAAAATGTTTTTGATTTATCTTGGACACAGGAGCAGAATGGGACCTTCAGTATCACTGCATGGCAGAAAAACTCAGTCGAGGAAAAATAATACCCTCAATCTGTCCTCTGTACAGATCCAGATAGGAGGCAGGGGGAGAGAGAGAGGGAGAGGAAGGCCAAGATAGAAAAGAACCAGAGAAATGTAAGGAAGAAGATGGAGATTGGGGGGGAGAGGAGGGGGGAGTCAAGGAGAGGCTGATGCAGCCATGCCTGTTGACAAGAGAAAAATACACCTTTCACAGAGAAATACTCACTGCTGCATTCCCTCTGACATAGCAACTCATCTGGCCTCGCCTCGCTCACACCACAGAGAGAGAGAAAGAGAAAGAGAGAGGCACCAAGAAAAAAAGAGAGCAGGAAACTACATCAATCTGCTTTTCTGACATCAGCAGTGAAACTACGTCTATAGTGTATTTCTCTTTCACACACCATAGTCTCCCAACGTGCACCGCTGCATATGAACCACAATGTTTGTCACAGAGGCAAACCTTGAGCTCGCCTCTTGGCATCAGTCCTGTATCTATCTGCTCTCTCTCATCCACGTCTCTGTCCACCATTTTTATCCTTCCTCTTCGTCCCAGTTTAAGCTCAGCTGTGGCTCAGAGATAAATACATAAAGTTGGACACAAAAATACAGTGGCTGTTTCTCTCACCCTTGCTCACTTTCTACAAACAAACACCCAGGGGACGGTGAGATGGTGATAAACCTGTGCTATTTTTAGCTGTAAACACAAAGATAGCGTGGCCGAGCTCTCCCAAAATCCCCACCAGGACCATAACACTGTCAGCTGGAGGCTTCACTGACCTACTACAGTTTTTACTCGTCAGGGGCCGTGCACCAAAACATTAATCTTGCGCTATGTATGTGGCATTTTATGTTTTTAGAAACAGTAGCCATTTATTAGTAGTCACACAGCTTCCTCCACTCAACAGAAGTAACATTGCACCGGTCAGCCAATAAAATCAGACGTGTGACATTCATGAAAGCCTGGAGAGATTATAGGGAGAGAGACACACTTTCCTTTTTTATTTACTTAACTCAACTGCAATACACAAACTTCCTGCTTTTCAGTAATGATCTGATTCATTATGTATTACTCCTAAGCATTTTAAGTGCTATACGTCTTTTGTTTTATTATAAACCCACAAATGCTTATGTAGTCTATATATATATATATATATATATATATATATATATATATATATATATATATATATATATATATATATATATATATAGTTACTTTGTACAGTAGGCTGAACAGGCAGAATTTTGAGGAAAATATCTAATTGCAATTTTGATATAATTTTATAAAGTCAGGCTTCAGGACAATATTCACTGTTGATTAAAAGCATGTGATGGAGTATTAACACATGAGAAACCATAAACGTGTAAAAAACACTGACAACAGTTCAAACCATGGGTGAGGTGCCTGGAAAATGTACAGGGAGTTGCTATTAAATAATGAGACTGGGTTTAACCACAGCATGCAAACATAAACAATTCCTAAAAGGTCCAATCTGCTCAAATGAATAAACCTGAATTACAGCATTAGTCTCATTATTTCATAGCCACACCTTGTATTCCTAAATTGCAATCTTTGCAATTTGCTATCTGCATTGTTTCAAATTGCCATTTCACTTCAAAATGTATTAATTTCCTTGTTTATATACTCACAGACACTATGAAGCTTAAGCAATGCCAAGTATAATACCAGTAGTCAGTGGTAAAACAGTGGTGCAAAACAGCAGCGTTTAATGTTGGTTGGAGGACCCTGCATTTCTTACAAGCACAAGTTTAAAATGGAAATTTCTCCGTATTCAGACTCTCAGCAGTCCCTCTGTCATTACGGCCACAGCACTTTAGCGTGTCAAAGCCATGCAGCAGAACAGCAGTTTGTCCACCATCATCTTAGACCCACATCTCTTTAAAAACATGCAACATTTTTATGCAAAGAGGGCGATGACGATTTAAACAATATAAGTGGGCTCACTGCACAATCAGTCAGCTCCTAAGCAAACTCAAATCGCTTTGGTAGATCAACAGGGTGGCAGCAGTAAACGCATGGGGAGCAAAAAGCACCGCTGTGAACATTTGCAGTGATGCTTGCTCAGAGGCACACTCCAGCAAAAATGACCAGCAGTGATAATAAGGGTAGACTGTGAGGGATATGGAGCAACTGTGCATCTAAAGCAGACAATTTTTTAATATGGCATCTTGTTTTAGACAATATATTGCAAAAATAAATTTAAAAGTAATATAAAACAGAAGAAAACAAAAATGGAAAGAATATAAATTAATTTTGCTTAAAGATTCAACAATAAATAAGCTTTCTGTCAGTTGTTTTAGCTTTTGGTATAGAAGAAAGTTTAGTTTCATTTGCACAAAAATCGTCAAATTGTCATGCACGTACTGCAATAAGGCTTATGTATAGTTCCATGTTGTAAAGTGTTGTAAAGTGTTAAAAATAGCACAATCACATGGCAACTTAATGTCAAGTATTTTATTTATTATTAACTGGTTGAAAGATGAATAAGGAAGATCTGTTCACTCTGAACATGGGTTATTCCTGTTGCTGTAATATGTTTATAACTTCAATTAAATTTTATTTATCTAGTGCCACTTCACTACATATGTTATGTCATAGCACTTCACATAGAAAGATGAAGATCTCATAAATTTTAAACAGATAAACCCAACAAATCCAAAGTTTTGTCCAGATTCCATTGGAGCAAGCACTTGGTAAAAGTGGGAAAACTTGGGTGGGTAAACTTCTATTTATCTACACTTTTAAAAAATCCCTTCATTCTCAACTTCTTTGCTTGTCCAATGATCTATCAGCCTGCTTTCTCTAAGCAAATAAGTGCCAACACACCATTCTGTAATTTCATTTTAATCCCGTTACTCTTCCTTATTACCGCTGATCGTGCTTCCCTCCTCTTTCCCATCTCCACCTCATCCAGATTGTCCAGACCATCGCAGTCTGTCTCCTGCTACTCTATCTCCAGCACCACCATCATCTAGACTCCATAGGTCCAGTCCTCATCTCCTCACTTCATCTGGGACTCTGCTCTATGATGTCGCTTCATATCACCGCCAAAATAATTTGGATTCAGCAAGCTCATGTTTCTGCAATAAATTTTGTACTTCTCTCCTTACTGAACTGTGGTAATTATGATTATGATGCTGACTGTGATGATAAGTGCAGCCCCATATATCATGCTGGCAAGTAATTTAATACTTCTGGCATCAAAATATTTTTGGCATGTTGTCACTGTGGAAAAGACACCCTGATAAGCGAGGGTGTGCTTGTTTTGTGCAGTTAAGTGAGTTAGGCTAATCAAAACTCTTAAGCTTCACTGCTCTAGGAAAGACATATGGAAGACCGAACCAAAAAGAGAATTCTGCACCAAAATACTAAAAATATCACTGATAAGAAAAAAATCTAATTTTTTTTAAACCAGTTTTGTTAATTGAAGATATATTTCTCTAAGTATAATATACATTTCTGTTCATCAAATGGTCAGAATAGGAAAATACACAGATTTATTTCAGGTAAGGTGACACAGACTCACTGTCTTTACTGTAAGTGGATAAACAATGCTGACTGTTGTGCATAGTCACCCTACAAAAGGCCTATTCTGAGTCTGAAAAAACCCACTGTGGAGTCAAGACACAATTGTCACATGAATGAAACATTTTCTTCTTATATAGAATCTGTTCTCATTACCTCAGCTGTGGCACTGTACAAAGAAGATAAATCACACAGATCATGACACATCAGCATATTTAGCAGCTAAAGTTAAGAGAATGTTATGACATGTCAGTGTAGCATATTTTTAGCATTAATGTAGAGGGGGTGTCTGCAGGGACAGATTATGGACTCTGATCATTACATTCTCAACAAAAATGTTTGGTATTTTCACCTTTGTTGTCAAAACTAGTGGGTATAGTTGTGTATTCACAGCACATAATCTGCTGCGCTATGTTGCATTGCGTTGCAGTGGACTCACACAGCCAGAACGGCGCTGTCAGACATCGTCTACAGCACAAAACACAAAATACAGAACCATGAGCACACATAGTTGCACAAACACACACATCCATACACATAAATGCACACACTGCAGATGCTGGCTGCGACTGTGTGGATTTAACTTGTAGACTGTCCAGCACACTGGATGTATATGTATCAGCAAAGTCCGCCACCATAATGTGTTTGTGTTTCTACACACACAAAAAAAGTGACAATACTCGCTAAACAGGGTCTTACCAAGTCCAAACACTGAAAAACACAGCAAGACAACGCAATAACACTGTGAAAAACACCCCAGTATCACACTTTTAATAACACATCTAATGCTGCCCTGCACCTCCCTCTCTTTTATTTCCACTCTTCCCTATCAGCAGTAATGAAAAACCATTAAAATGCTTCGGACTGCAGGCACTTCCTTTTTTGCCGGGCTGATAAAGAAGCTGCACTACTGTGAGTTAGTCCCTGGGTCCATGGTCGAGTGAGCTGCACTCAGACACCTGCTGCTCATTAACCACAACAGGGAAAGGTGACCACTTCAATCAGGATATTAAGACAGGAAATGAAATGGACAGAGAGGGTACATAAGGGGGAGGAGGGGGAGGAAGACACACAAAAACGGAGAGGAGGACTGAGGGTTATTCTATGGCTTCATGCCCAGATGCAGTGTTGTGTCCCTCACCCTTGCTCAGCTGAAAATTTCCCGGTGCTCAGGTGTGTGCGTGTCCCTGCCCTGTCCACCTGACATCTCTTAACAGTAATAATATATTCCCTCCTATTAATATGTTATGGATCAGGGAGTATATTATCGATCTGCCAGCTCAGCCATATTGCTTCCCTGCTCTGCTTCGTTCACTCTGCACTCATTTTAAACAACCCTGTTCCCTTGTTCTTGTATAGAACTGCATGTTGTATTATGTATAGCTGAGCTATCTGTGTGATATTTGCTGCAAACATGTCCCTAACAGGAACTGTACACTCACATTCACCTTCCTCCCTGCACAGATTTGTCTTCTTCTGCTTGACTCATCAGACATGTGACTTTAAAGCTGCTGTCCTCGTCGGATATTGCCAGAGAGAATCAATGAGGCATGTAAGGGCAAGTTGCAACTGCAGTTGGTTGAAAACTAACTGAGACTGAATGCCTACAACAAACCAAGAATGAGAGTTTAATGGTAAAACCACAATAACTGAATTGGTGAGCGAGCAGGTGAATGAAAGACTCGAATGGGCTCGTTCTCAGAACTGATTGAGAGAGCGACCTGTACCTTAGTCACATGATTTATTGGTGAAACTAGTGCAGATAGACTCACACGCTATGTTTGGATTGTCCACTCACCTACAATACAGTCCACTATGATGAATCAGCTGTTTTTAAGGCAGTCTGAATGCTCAACTGTAAATTTCATCCATTATGTAGTGCACTAAACAAATCAATGCGAGGCACACCAAAACACAGAAGAGCTGCACTATTGATTGACTTAGACCATCATGCATTGCAGCCTGCCTCTTGGTAAGAAAAAGAAAAGGCTCTGCTAGATAATGTGATTTTCCTACGAGCTATCATTATTACTTCCTACAGCAACCATAGTTGAGACAATTAACTGTCATTATTAATTTAAATGAAGAAAAAATTCTCAACCAACAAGACAGACGACCAAGGACAGGCATGTTAGAAGTTGTATTGTACATTAACTACAATACCTGCAATACCTGCAATACCTGGGCCATCAGGTGGAGGCTTTTACTGTTTAATACTGTTAAATCCAAAGAAGTGGTCACTTGAATTTCTGTCAGTTATTACTTGGCATGTGGAGAGCATTGTGGTAGTTAAGCTACGAAAGTGCAACGAAAGAAAGTGTCTTGTGGCGCTAACTGGCTTCTGGACTAGAGGTTAACAGTTTGTGCCAGGTGGGGGTCACTGTTATATGGTATACGCCCTGAGAACAACGTGTGTCATTTCACTGCAGTTAAGACATGGAATGCTCACTGGGTCCATGTTGTGTAATTGATTATTGATTGATAAGGCTGCCAACGATTGGTTAAGGAAATTAATCATGAGTGATACTTTGTTAAGTCGGTCACTTTTGAAATGTCAGCATACTATAACAACAGTGGGGCAACTGCTGCTTTAAAAACAAATGGTTATTTGAAGGTACTGACTGCCTTAGCGAGGTAACATTAAATTAGAAATAATAATATTCTTTTTATTGCCTCTGCTCTATGACATCACCCATCTGCCCTTAATAATTCTGCTTGGAAAGAGGTTTTCCACCTACAAGCAAACAAAAGCCAGGCTGAGAACCACAAAAGACCTCAAAACAACCCAAGTTCAACCAATGTGCTTCAAACTTGACACTGCACATCCTTGGGTGTCTGGCCACGCACCTACCAGGTTTGAAGGAGATTGAATGAATAGTTCTTGGGAAATGTGAAGAACACGCACTGACACACAGACTCCATAATTCAGATTCAACACTATTTATGCACACAAGACATTAAAGAGTTAGTTAAACTAATCTGAACAAACATTTTAGGTAAATGGAATCAAATTTATTGTGTCTCAAAATATTTTTTTCCATCGTTAGGTTAAAAAGGCCCATTGTTCATTTATATATAGGTAAGCTATAAGTAGCTGACTACTAATATAACATTTTTAAACAACGGTAAGGATAAGATTTACTGATTTATGTGGTGCTTTTCTGTTTTGTGTTGCTTTTTGAATAAATTTTAATTGAACATCTTTGTTAGCTGACAAAACAAAGCCACATCACCTTGGGTTCTGCATTCTTGTCTCGCAGACCAAACTGTTAATTGAAAAAACAACAATGCTTTATTAAAATAAAATCTTTAATCCAATTAGTACACAGTGTAACATCTGTTCAGCTGGTAAACAATATTACTAAGAATATCACAAACAAGTAATATTCACCATTTGCATGTGCTGTGAACATTAACTGTGAACTTGATACAACAAATACGAGAACGAAACGAGCACATTTAACATTTACCAAACATAATTATATGTTACTAAAAGGATTTTGCACATTACACCCATGACATCCGACATGGGAGTGGCACTTAGTTATGAACATTTACTGATCTGGATTTCCATGGAGTCATTGCAGTGGCTATCCCTCTGAAACTATTTGTTGATTACTTGCAAAACAAACTGAAAATGTGTAACTAACCTTGTGCCTTATTTTAGTTTTGTCAAATTAAACAAGCGCTGTGCAATTTTTACTATTTTCTCATATTTTAAAGACAAAATGATGAATTGAGAAAATAATCAGCAGGTTAATCAATACTGAAAATAATGGTTAGCTGCTGCCTTACTTGTATTTACTCCCAGCAGCATCAAAATCCAACAAATTCAGGAAAAGATAAAACGTCCACTGGCCTGAAAAAAGTCTGCCAAAAGCCTTGATATTGCCTCTGCTCAAAGAAGATGCTGTATGTGTTCAGCGACACGACTTCAACTGCCATACTCCATCACTATAATTGATGTTTAAGTTTCTGCTGCATTGCATTTCACTTACAACGGCCCTTTGGATCAGTCTGCAAAAAACAGTGACTGTGCACTTTGTTGCTGCACCCACATTATTTCTAAACTTTTCTCCAGGAGGGAGGCCAACCTTTTCTGCTGCAAGAGGATTTGTTTTACTTAAACATGTATCTTTCTAAAAGGTTTCTAAAAGTGAATACTGGCGCACACAAAAAAAACCCATTTCCAAGCATATAGCAATCTGCAAGGACACAGAAACTAATATAGACGTTAAAGATATGCAAATAATATAGCACCGTAAAATTAAATACCGTTACCTGTGTTCGGATACCATCGTAATTCGGATAAAACCATAACGACCGAATATTTGGATATTTGGGTCCACCCCTGATTAAAAGATGTAAAAATAAGCCTTTTCAGTCTAAGTAATAAGTCTTAATTAGCATAATTTCTTTACGTCACTGCACACATTATTTAAATCCTTACAGACACACATGCAGCAGTACTTTAGTGCATACTTTAATTTTCCGTTTTCATCTTTTTTTGCATGAATTCAGTATATGACTGTAAATGCCTGACTTTTAGCAGCTTGTGGAAACATGAGAAAACATTACCAATGTGATCACTGCGTCTCTATATAGAGATGTTTGCCACATTGGTCAGTTAGCTAGAAAAAGCAAGTTAAACTGTTATTAATTGCCTCATCAAAATCAAAAAGATCACTTGTCCCAAAATGAGTTTGAATTTTAGAGGTTATTAGCAATATCTGTGTAATTATGTTATCACATTTGCTAACCTGTTGCTCTTTGAATCCACTAGCAAGTTAGCAGGTCTGTCAGGGAGATCCTTTACTAAGTTGAATGTGTTTGCTCATTTGTCTACATACGTAAAAAATCTTTTAGAGATGTGGTCTGTTTAATGTGTGGCCTTGCCCTGACTGTTGGCTATAAGCAAAAGTAATGCCCTATTTTGCTTTGGACGTCAACAGTGTGGACAATCGATGCACAGGCAGGTACAGTGTGCTTATAAAAGAATAAAAAAGCGGTTGGGATGCCCACTATGCTTGCAAGGTAAAAGCAGAGCAAATTACACAGAGGGTTAAACATTGATACTAATAAAACGAAGAACAGATCTTTTCAACAGCAGTGCATTTCAATACATTTCGAACATCGGTGTGCCATGCAACGCTAGAATATTTGGATAGATTATGATTCAGGTAACAGTACTTTCTTGAAATATGGCTGCTGACAACATGTCCAAGCTTAGAGCAATACTTTCACTGTCTTTCACTGTCAATGTTTCTTTTTTGCTAACATATCTCTGACATCTGAAAACCCCTAACCACCCACCTATGGAAATTAGAGTTTTCAAAATCCACACACAAGCAGTCTGCACTCATAACCACAAACTGCAAGACAGCATCACTTCTACACTCACAAACACACAAACAACACTTTGCACATACCAGAGCTCATGACATTCATAAGAGGAAATGAAAAGGAGCATTGTCCTGTCCTGGGCACGGGCCTGCAAGACAGTGATTGTGTTGAGTCAGTGTGATTACCTGGGAGTCGATCTCTGGAGTCAAACGCTGCCGAGTTATCATAGTGTTATTATTCCCAAACTAATATCATAGCCTGCCAATCACTTACAATGCATTTCTTAACCACATGCTGACAAGTGTGGTGATGCGACACACACACAGACGGAAGCACGTTTAGACAGCAACACACTCAGACAGACTTTACACATGGTGAGAAGTAATGAGACACAAACAGAATGAATGAATGACTGAAGCCAGACACACACTCAAGCAAACAGGCTGCAAGCCAGCAGACATTTACACACACAGATTTCCTCAGAGGGCCCCAGGGCGAGTGGGAATCGTCCTCTTCATCTGAAGTAGGGAGGAAGCCCATTGGCCAAATTAGATTGTGCCATTTCCTGACGGAGTTAAGCATCAATCTGCAGCACTGTGCTGTGATTCGCAGTGACCTTGGCCTATCACAGCGCGGCATCTGGGAATGCTCGGAGCGCCTCTTAATCAGACCTGGAGGACATGAGGCCTATGATGACATTACTCAGCCTTTATCGCTCTACACACGTCCCTCTGTTTCCCTGTCTGTCTCCCAACATGCCCTCTCCTCTTCCCCCTTCACTCCCCCCTGAGCTCCGGGGTGAGGAGGTGGCTCCGCGGCTCCAATGGATGCTTACTTAACCCGACCTCTGAATGGAATCCAAGTTCATTGATCCCTTTCTACACTGACAGTTTGCCCTCACAATGCTGACCACAAAACGTGGCCTGTTTGGATCAGTTGGGACCCATTTTTCTGCTCAACAGGTACATCAACAGGTTAGTTTGTGCACCGTTGTTTGCATTCAAGCATCGATCCTCATGGCATGCACACACATGACCATCCCCTAAACATACGCACTCACCCCGTTTCCACAGCTACTGCAGTCCCTCTGTGAATGATGAGATTGTGCTGAGATGGAGATAAATGAGCCTTCATTACAGCCATGATAGCACCAAGCAGCACCACAGAGAGGGAAGACAGGAAAAGACGCTCTCCTTTTCTTTCCCTCCGTCCCTCATTTACCATGTCCAAGGGTGCTTAACGCATAAAGGACACAAAAGGACAATGTACATACTCTGGGCTTTTTAATAAATATGTGCATTTATATAGCCCCGTGCTTATACACATATACACACGCACACGCCATATAAAAGAAATATGTGCATTTATATTGCTCATTCACACACGCACACACACACACACACACACACACACACACACACACACATCTACAGAGTGCTTCGAATCAAACTCCATCCATAGAGCCTATACAGCAAACACCTACATAGATAATGGAATTCTCTGTCAGGATCTATCAAGGAAAAGCTTTTACCTCCACATAGATAACACACTTATGCTGTGTTGCACACACATACACACATTTATGCACACGCAACTTTGTCAAAGTACACAGCCATGCCGCATGCCAAATGAGTACAGTAAAGCACGCCGTTTTAGGTGCATTTGGCCCATTTGATGATTGAAAAAGATTTGTAAAATCAAAGATATAAAAAGCCTGTCTCATTGTTGGCAGACAGTGTGAGGAGAAGGTAATTGGATTTTTCCCCTCTTGGTTTAACAGATGATGTTGCGCTGTACGGAGGGTAGAAAGTTATGAGCACTGCACAGCACCTGTACACACATTCAGACACACATGTACATAGAAAATGTAGTACAGCCAACAATGCGATATTACAATTGCCTTTATGATACAGTAGACCTGGGTTATTTTCAAACAAAGTAATATTACCAGTCATATTCACTCTATATGAGTGCTACTATTCACAGTCAGTATTGGGTGCTATAGCGATACAGAAGCAAGACCAGAATTTTAACAGCATCAGGACAAGCAAAAGCCAGCGTGTATATGTGTGTGGCTGCTGCTGAGTCACGCAGGGTTCAGAATAGATTGGCCTGAGTCGAGCTTAATTCTCAGTAGGTCAATGTCTAGTTGTTACCTGAGGAAGGGCTTGTTGTGATGTCACTGGAAAAAGGAAACCAAAAGACAGATATAGGAAGAGAGACCATCCTCGAGGCATGCAGACCAAAACCCGGACTTCACTCACAGGTACACACAGTATATTTCCCTGTATGCCGCACTTTCCAGCTCTGGATGTCGAACAAACAAATGCGCACAAACGTGTAGACGCACAAGAACTCAGCGAGGGCCTGGACTGGCTGTAAGCCAATGTAATGACTTGCAGGTTTTGTATTTAGTTGCTTTCCCATTTTCCTGTCCATTCATCCTCCCACATCTCTGTGCTCTCTACCTGGCTGTCAGTGGTACACTCAGTCCACAGGATTATATGGGTAAATACCTAATTCAACTTCTGAAATATTAGCAAAACCAGCTTCAGAATGAGATTTCCCAACATATACTAAAACAGCGTTTACCCCATAATGCACAAACATGAAAAGTGACTGCCAGAGAGCAGCTTCCCAGTGAGCAGTTTTCTGTTGAAAAGGCAGAAATGACTACAACATTTTTTTGCAAATGTTTTGATTGAATAGTAACATTGAGACCATAGGTAATCATGATTTGCAGGAGTGCAACACAGTGCAAATAATAGACTATTGTCACTTTAAAGTCGAACACAGAAACAAAAAAAGATGTGACAAGAGATAATAAGAAAAATGTTGACACAAGCATGGATCACACCTTTAACCTTGTTATTGCTAACTGACGTCTGAAAAGAGTGATTCTGATGTTCCAAAGAAGAAGCACTACAGACAAATTCCTCTATCAGAGCAAAAGACACATTTTACCTTTAGAGTAATTGGAGTAGTTGGACATGCATGTTACAGCAGCATGTAAAATGTCTAATTTGTGTCTATAATTGCTCCTGTTGCAATGCCTACGCTTCTTGTTGGAAGCGCACAGCTTATGTAGTTCCACATGTATGATATTTCATAAGAAAGATCAAATTCATGGTGAAATATCTTCAATATCTTCACTCTAGTCTCGCTTTGCCAGCAAATTTTGTAACACATAATGGTCCTACTGCACCACACTATCATTCTGCTATACGGGGGGAAAAAAAACTTAGGGTTGTTTATATTTCTATAAACCAATTACAGTCCTCATGGGCGGGGCTAAGCAAAGGCTGCAGCTACAGTGTTCTCTCAAAATGACAAATGGAATTGTTTTGGTGAAGCATTTGCATGCAGGAAAACAAGCACTGTGATTAAAATGGATAATCCACCTCGTTTGTTATAACAACACAAACAGCAACAAGCAGATAGTGGAAGCCTGAAATGAAGGACAAAGACAGGCTTGTACCTACATCTTACATCTGGTGAGTCAGACTATCTTTACTCTAAGCAACATTACCTCTTTTTCAACCTACAACTGAACAAATTGTGAAAAATAAACTAATTTGTGCTTCGCTGTACACTGATGTAACTAAATTTTAGCTAGTAGAAAAGAGGTTCGCTAGCAGTCAATTTTGTAGCCCCAGTTGATGCTTAGTGGTGACTTCTCAAGGCCATTTATCAGTCATGTGAGACACAATTCAGGCCTTCTGAGGTACAGAAACCCTCCTCAAATGGTATGATTCAACCTCTAATTATTTTCAGCAAAACTGGTCTGCAGCTTCTAATCTGGTAACAAGTTCTGCAATGAAGCAGCGTGAGTTCCTGCAACACGTACAGGTGGGGATGTACATAAAAAAAAATGACAAACTGTAACTTCCCCCTGACCTGACATCCAGCTCCTAATAACACAAACAATCTGTTTATAATGAGGACCCCAGGCCTTCAGTCAGCCAATAATAAAAGTACTAACACTATGATGTAATCCCACAGAGGAACAAATTACAATAATTAAAAGACACACACACACACTCACACACATACACAGTGGCACTCCCAGATTTCTATGAGATCACACTTCTCCAGCCTGCAACCTTGAGGCAGCGCCCAGCCCACAGTGATTGATATTTCGATTCAGGCGTTTTTCTCACCAAGCCAAGTCCGAGCCAGTAAGAAAAGACGCACGAACACGTCTGTCATCCTCGCTGAGCTCTAGCTGGCACAACATACATCTCCCTCTCCCTCCTGCTCCATCCATCTCCAGTATTCTCCATTTATATTTCCTCTCACTCTCTTCATATCAGCATCTCTCTATCTGGCTTCTGTGAGGATGTATTCATCTACAACATGTCAGATCTCTCTTTCTCCTTATCTGCTCCTCTTACAACTCTTCTCCCACAGCTTTGCACTTCTTACTTAACTTGAACACTTGCACTGAATCCCACTATGACGTTACCTGTTGTTGCAAAGTCTATCCCTCTAATATGTTTTACTACTTCATAGAAAGCATCCTTCCCACTGTATCCCACACATCCTCTGAATGCAAATTCAAACCCACAGCAGACTCTCTCTTACTCATCCTTTCAAAGTGCTGACACACACCTGATGGATCCTACGCTTGTTCCCGTTTCCTCCTCCTCTGCTTTTGCCACCACACCACGAAGGTCACTCCTGGTCGCTCTTCCTCCTCCTGTCTTCCTTTCCTCTCCTCTTACTATCTGTCTCTCTTTCTCTCTCTGCCTTGGCCAGAAAGAGAGAGAGAGAATCCTTCCAGGGGCAGGAAATCCTCAGCTACAGACAGAGACACTTCAGGACTGTAGAGTCTGGCTGCAACTGAAACGCACCGGAGCCGCCGGCCGACTGAAACGTGAAAGTGTTTGGAGGGAGGCGAGGCTACGGTCTGCACCACGGCAACCTACAGACACATGCACAACCAGAGAGCTCAGAGAGTCGCTAGCTCAAAGCTCACCGCAGCAGAGCTCCGAGTCAGCAACCCAGCGCCCCCCTCCCCTCCCAGCTCGATCGTGTTCTCCCGCTGTCTCTCCCCCCTCCTCTCTTTGTGCACAGTTACCACATTCCACCTAATAGCAGAATCCTCTCGTCCTCCCTTAACTAAAGTATACATCACTTGCAACCTCGTCTCAGTGATTTGCCCTCAGTCAGGCGAGGAAATGTTGCAGCCGAGATGCAGACTACATCCTTATCTTCTCACTGACACATTCTGTCTCTTCAAAGTAACTGTGTATTCGTGCACATGGGCTGAAAAGAAAGCTTTAGCACTTTTTGCTTTGTTAACATGGTCTTATACTGTTTTTTACGTAAAAAATAATGAGTCACTGCCATGGCAAAGCATTTCCACTGTGAAACTGCTGCATATCGATGATGAATACGGATTCAGCCTACCCAGGTTTCATACATAAACCTCAGTCAGTCTGCAGGGTGGGGTTTTCTCTGTCATTATTAATATCTACAATTAATTTTCAGCTCAAACATCCAGTCATCCATCTATTATCTGTACACCGCTTAATCCTCATTAAGATCGACAAGCACACACATTCACACCTACGGACAATTTATAACTATCAGTTTTGATTTTTTTTGGACTGTGTAAGGAAGCTGGAGTACCTGGAGAAAACCCATGCATGCACATGGAGAACATGCAAACTCCTTGCAGAAAGACCCCAGGTGAACCAGGGATCTTCTAGCCGCAAGGCGACGGTGCTAACCACCAAGCCACTGTGCAGCCTAGCTCAAACATGTATGGCTGATTTACTCCAATATTACAACTTGCCATTGTATAGTTTAGTTTTACGATGTTTGAGCAGAGCTGTAGGTGAGCTGATGTGCTCAAGCTGCTGTAAGTGGGTACAGGTGAGAGATCTGGACATTTGAAGGAAGCAAAGGTGTAGAGTGATAACCATTTGAAGGTAGGAAGGGATTTATTTCATGCAAAATCAACTTCTAAATATTAAGCTTTGATGCACAAAGGACATATTTTAGAGGTTGAAACCTTTCAGCATTTAACTACATATTTGGTGTGATCAAAGAGTTCAAAATCTGTTCCTGTTGCACATGCAGTGTGTGGCGTGTATTTTAATGTGCAAGCAGTGACATTGCACTATCAATATCTTGACCTGTTACACACACCTTTTTATGACCACTTTCAGATGTCAGATTGAGATTTTTCCACAAAAATAAAACAGCAGCAGAGAGCAAATATTACAATCTGTGTCAGCCAGCAGCTTGAGATGATCCATGTTGAGGATCATCACCGTGATAGGAGATGAGTCTGCAGCTTCTATCATGAGACCAAACTGCAGTTGTCACACTGGAAAAGCCTGCAGTCAGATTCCACGGGGTGCATCAGGTCAGGAGCGCAACACAACATGCATATTGTTTTCTTAATTCAGTTGTACACTGAATTAAGGCCCCAGCATCAGACTGAAGAGTTCTGCTCAAAGTTTACTAGAGTTGAAATTGTGGCACAACAGCAGTTTGTGCTCCAAGTGCGTGTTGCTTTTAGCCACAATAACACAACTCACTCACTCTGCTCACCAAATTTGTTTCCCTACAACTTCCTCCTCTCCCCCAAAAAGATATTCAACTTGAAGGGTTGCCGTTTTGACACAGTTTCGGAGATTCAGCGTCCATCACAGATGGTGCCTGACATACTTACATAACAGTACTTCCACTCAGCGTACCGAGCATGACAGCAGCGCTGTGAGGCATGTATCACTGCACAAGAGGACTACTTTGAAGCGGATGGCGGCTAAATTTAAATCAGGTACGGTTTTTCATAATTCTGTGCAGTCTCAGAACTTTTTGATCACTGCCTTGCATTTTCTTCCTTAAAAACATCAGCACGCAACTACTAACCAACCATGTCAGGTTCAACTGTATGCTGTCTGTCAAAACAGTTTCACTTTGGGGGAAATAATAAAGTTAAAGATGAAGTTTGCAGGTTTTTATGCAAATGGGTCACCTCTTTTAGTGAGTTTACTCATGTGATCTGTTCCTCTATTTGAAGAAGCGCTCGTGAGTCAGTCGAGTTTTAGGTCGGAATAAAAACCTGCAGACTGTTTGCTGTCCATGGCATATATTTGACCACCCCTGCTCTAACGGCATCTAGCTTTGCAGATAGTTGTGGTATTATTTCCCCTGGTTTTGAAATATCTGTCTTGGGGACTTCTGCCTCCACCTTAATACAATCAAGGTGAATGGAACTGGGTTTGCGCTGCTCGGCACAACAAAAGTAAGACATTTGACACAAATCTCACTATACCATTTTCATTCAATAGAGCTAATTTCTATCAAACATGTTTTTAGTAATGTGGTTAAACTTACCCTTTAACATTTAAGGATAGATACATGCCACTCAAATGCTTACAACAGCAGGGAACACAGCAAGGCAAGAGGAACAGTAGCCCCTGACAAATCCAAACTCACATGACACCACCTTCACCACCACTATTTATCATTTAATGTATTCATCCTCTCCAACCCTATAATGCCCTGACAAAGACAGGCTTATTCGGCCCTCCCTAACACAGAGATTAGCCACAGACAGACTACACACAGACACCCACACAAAGGAGAGGGAAGAGATGAACACATAAACAGTGGGAGGGGAAGTCAAGAGGAGCATCGCCTGTTGGGAGAAAAGAGCAACCCAGGAAATAGAAGAGACTTAGGCAGTGTTAGGAAGTTATTAACTTACACCCAAGTGTGTAACATGATCCAGATGTAAAAAGTTGAGGGGAGAGCAAAAAACCTTTTTACTTCGTAATCGATAATGTTAGGGAATTCTGCGATGTCGAAAGAGGAATCAGGAGGCAAACTCAGGGACACTCTGGAGACTCAGATGGCTTATGTTGAGAATAAGGTTGGGGACAGAGAGAGCATAAGCAAGTTTGCATCCTCTATCTAGGAGAACCATGAGTCAAGGGTGACCATTTGGGATGACTCAGCATTTAGGCTGTCATAAACTAGAACCACCTCAGTCGTGAGAAAGTGAGTAATTTTTCCTTCACAGATAACGATATATTATTTACAATTAATGAGGCATAAAACCTATTGAGCACATTCACTAGACTTCAAAAATACACACGCTTTGGAGATCAACAAGAAAACTCCACAGGAAATCTCCTATTTCAAAGTTTTAAAGGTGAGGGATTTAGGATGAAATCCAAAAAATATATGAAATAAAGGTTTGCTACTGTTTTAAAATATCATTTATTTTTGTTACACTCTGTAACCAACATAGTCTGACATTTAGGCCTCAACAGGCAACAGCAACAACTCTTCATCAGAGAGAAAATCAATATGTCATGCTATGCATACTGAGTCTCTCACAGGCTTGGTGGTTATATTTTTTCTTGTTTTGTAACAAACTGTGCCAGGAAAGCAGCCCTAATAGACTGATAAAAAAGAGAAAAGGGCTAACTTAACATAAAACAAATATTTGTAATACGAAATACTCCATTTTCACTGTTATTAGGGAGAAATTTTAATAATCAATGGGACAGCATTATCAGCCTGCCCCAGGTGAAATTGCTAAAATCCTTGTCTGACCATAGGTTAAACTCCTAAAAACTCTCCGTGTATCAAAGCTAGATATTGGGTAATTTCATCTTAAATCAACAGATTTTTAGAAGAAAAATTTTTAGAACTTCCGTTCAACTATCTCTTTCTTGAAAATGTTAGTGCATAAAATGTGGATGTTTACAAAGATATTTGTGAAATTTAAACTTTATATATGAAACACTTTCTCTGTTTTCTTTTGTTTTCTCATCAACCTACTTTCATCACGTTTATTAAGGCACTGAAATCTGAGGCTCTGTTTGAATGTAATATATATTGTGGTAATCTGATGTACTTATGTGAGGGAGACTTTATTGATAAATTTTCTTCCAATGAGTGACCAGACAGCATATGATTTCAATAAGTATCATCTGTAATAGTTTGCTCTGCAACATTTTTTACAGTGATACAGCTTGTCATATAAGCTTCTTTTTCTAACTTTTTTCCTCATTTTTGTAATTTTTCGTATTCTATATGTTTTGCTTTGCTTTATTGTAACATGCAGTCACATATGGTTCTGTTATCACTACTTGACTTCTGCAGTATCACTTTTTACATAAATTTGTGCACAAAGATGGGATTTTTCATGATGGCATCATTTTTTTTTTTATTTCTCCATGTTTCGGCTAACCCATAATCAGAGATTATTTGATGCTACTCGTCCATTGAAGATTCTGAGTTAACGACACAGAGAAATAACTGAACATTTCAGGCTTTTATCTATAATAGTTCCTGAGATATTGTCATCCAAACATAGCCTCAGTTTTCACTATGTGGAAAAATGAGCTCAAAGTGGATCAAAAGGCAACCGTTTTTGAAAAAATGTGTGTATTTCAGTCTAAAATTTAACAGATTTTAAATATCCAGTTAATGAAATGGTTGAGCAGAAGGCCCCTGAAGATCTGAAAGGGACTGACCCTATTTAGAGTTATTTTTCCATCAAAACACTCCTGTGCTACCTTTAAATGGCTTGGACGTGACTCTACACTGCTGCCTTTGCTCGAATGTGCAGATCTATGAAGTCCCCACATCCCTCACCTACCTCTTCCTGCTCACTGCAGCTCAAGCACACCAGTTCACCACAACTTTGCTCAAACACTTTAACACTATTCTACACAATGGAAAAGTGTAATATTTCAGCAACTTATGTTTGACCTCCAGGCCTTTTCTGAACAAGAATAATGATATGCAAAGATTTAAATGGTTCCTTAGGTTTGTTTTATATGAAACCCCGGGAACCCAACTCTGTCACTGATACACTGCAGTTCCAAATTCTTGGCCCTTCCATTTGCTGCTTATTTTACTCTATCTTCTAGCATATAAAAACACCATATGGCATCTTAAAAAGGCAACAAACTTGACTTTTTTTTGCCAGAGGGGGTCTTTAAATGCACTTCTCTCCCGTTGTTGCATCGACTTCTCAACGTGTCTCTGTATGAATCACCACTGGTGGGTAAAGCTCCCATTCAAGGGGACAGAGAGAAAAACAGAAACTCATAAAGAGTCCGTCACAGACCTCTACCAGCTTGTAGAACAAACAGCTCAAAGGATATGAAAGAAATCCTCCGCTCAGGCTTTTTCTAAAATTTCTTCCAGCCCTCTCCACCCCTCCCTCCTCTCTCAGTCTGACTGCGCTTTCAGCCCTCGCTCTCCTCTCTCATCTGAACAAGGACATTCAGTGCATCACCACTAAAAAAAAAAAAAAAGTCATCTCCATCTCCACTCATGGCTGTTGCTATGGCCACAGCAATAAACCTGACTGCACTGCCTCACTCCAAACTGAGTGAGTGTCTCTATAGGATGTGCTTATGCCCTTTACATGCTCACTGAGTGAAATCTATGAGGACACAAACACATACATCACACACACCTACATCACACACCTACATCACACACACACAAGCAAACGCCTATGCTGTTCGTCACTCCACACCAGATGCAATGTTGTTGTTTTTTTCACAGATCTATGCAGCAGGACTAACACAAGTATCAGAGCATCACTTCATCCAGGAAATGAGTCTGCTTGTGAATATAGTTTCTGTCTACCTCCTGGTGGTTAAGTTGTTGTGAGGAGCCACTTGAGCAGTCTATTGACAGCTTTCGAGTGCGGCCATAGGGGCAGATAGATGAGCGAGTGTGTTAACTGTCATTTGAGGAGATAGATTACGTTTAGGTAATGACTGGCTGAGCGGTATTAGATGTGGTATACTGTTCCGTCTCCCCGCCACTGTCACATGCTCATTAAGAGCATCAGAGCATGTCATTAACATACACACATACACTCACTAAAGCGTATCATTAAAAAGATTTAATTATCTAAGTTTCTGAGTCTCTGAATAATGACAAGTGCACAGTGTATTCAACTTCCAAACAAATGACTCGTCACTATATTTCTAATTAGTGCAGAGAAGAGGAAAAAGATTGGTATTAACCTGGGCTTACTCAGTGTGAGTGTGTGTGTGTGTGTGTGTGTGTGTGTGTGTGTGTGTGTGTGTGTGTGTGTGTGTGTGTGTCAGCAGTCATACCCCAAACTTCAAAAATGATATCCCCTTCCCAGCTGACTTTTTGGACAATGTTAGGAGAGGAAAAAAAGCAGGTTGATGGTTGTTTTGTTGCATTTTATTAGGAATGGAGATTAGGAGTCAGGAACTCTCTTATAAGTGTGTGTGAAAGTTGTCCATTGGATAAATGGGGGTAACCAGAGAATAATGGGAGTCTTTCCAAATGAGAAGCTTTCAGAACCGTGGACAGCTCCTAGTGCTGGTTAGCTGTCTATGGTGCTGAAAGAACCCAAATGAAAGCACCAGAGAATAAACAGTTGTTTCGCGCTCTCTCTCTCTCTCTCTCTCTCTCTCTCTCTCTCTCTCTCTCTCGCTCTCTCTCTTCTCTCTCCTCAAGTGAGTGAGAAGGTTTCCCTCTATGGAGGAGGTTAAGGTGAACAAATGGGAACCAGAGAGTAATGGGAGTCTTTCCAAATGAGAAGCTTTCAGCACCATGGACAGCTCCAGGAAGGTGCTGGTCAACTGTCCATGGTGCTGAAAGAGTCAAAATGAAAGCACCAGAGAATAAACAGTTGTTTGTTTGTTTCTCTCTCTCTCTGTGGGTGTGTGTGTGTGCGTGTGTATATTCTCCAGTGATTATATTTCCAGGCAGTGCTGAGCAGAGAGGGGCAGGCCTGTCCGTATATTCCATTCGGCTTATCAGACGTGTCCAATCCTGAGGTAGATCAGATCGACCTGTAAAAGCTCATTAATTACAGATGGTTGCTGAGCGACACAGAAAAAAAAAAAAGGGTGAGGGAGGCTAGTGGGGGTGAAGTGCGGGGACAAATGGGTGAGGAAATGGATGAGGTACGGTATGGGAATGCTAAAGCTGAGAAATAATTGTTTTTAAAAAAGTCATGGTCTCCAGATGGTTGGGTTTTGACAAGTAAGCAGTCAGCAAACACAGGTTTGGACATCTGAGGTTAAATGTTGGAGGGCAGCTGCTGATGGAGGCTCATAAAGTGTGACGCGTGAAATAGGATCACACGCAGAGATTTAAAAAATTCCTTGGTTAAGCATTATACAGGAAAAATAACATTTATGGGAAATATGAAAATAAACATTTTAGTCCAGAGGATAAGATTTCATCTTCCTGTATAATTCTCCTCCTTTTACAATTATACATATTTACCTTGTAAATGAAAACATCTATCAGGAGTAGTATTTGTTTGTGAGTCCTGTTGTGATGCCAGGTATGAATTTAATCTCCTGAAACAAATTTAAAAAAAACTCAGTGTGATACTCTACATAATTAATGTTTAGCTATTTTTATTTGTAATTTTTTGAACAATTAACTGTTTTTACAGATTTTGCCGGTTTTGTTAATTAAGTTATTAAATTGAACATAATATCTAGTAAAAACAGAAAAAAATATAGGTTTATAAGCTGACTGTAAAAAACACACAAAAAAACAAAAACAGGTCAAAACTGTACAATATCCAGATCAAATATTTTAACAGTCATTTATTGTTTCATGCTGTCTAGTAGTAAAACTACACTGCTTCACTGTATTTAAATTTGCTAAAAAATATCATTATTTTAGAGATATTTGCCAATATTTTCACAGTTTTTGAACCTGACAGTATTTCACCATGCTTTTCCTAAACAGTTTTCTCTGGCACACTTGCTGATAGATTTTCACTGTTTTTAACAGACTGTTTTCAAAGTATATGAATAATCAGTTGATGTAAAATATATTTGTAAAGTGAAACTGGGACTACTTCATTTCTACAAAATAAGAGCACATTTTGTGACGCGTGTATAATGACTTGTAAAGGATTTATTTTTATTAGGGATGACAGATCATCAGTTTGGCTGATTAATGGGTCCAATAGTCAGTAGTTTTCTTATCAGGTGTTTCTTATTTTAGTTGTTTTGTTTTTTTTTAACCTATTTTAGATCCATTTCAACCCATGGCATGAGTTGCTGCATGTCAGTTCCCCTCTTTTCTCCCACACCTATCTGGTCTCTCCTTGACTGCACTTAAAGTAAAAAATGCCCCCAAAAAGTTATATCAAAAATAATAAATGAATAAATTGTGTGTCATTTGGCTCTCGGACTCTTTCCATTTGTAATCTCTCTTTCACTCTGTGGTCTCGACCATGGTCCTGCCCACAGCACTATGTGATTGGTCTTTGAGTAATAGCTTATCAACACTGACGGTTGAATGCTGAAATGATGATGGAGTTTGCGTTATTTTATATTTTGACACCAAGATTTTCATTTTTACTGCAAATGCAAGCAAGTATAAAGTACCAGTTCAGTTCTTTTGATTACTTTTAGCTGATATCGATATCAACCGAGGAAAAAGCGAATCAGTAAACCCCTATTGTTATGACTTTACACAATCTATTAATTATAAAACACATGAAATAATCCTTTATAGTTTGGTTACCTGCCTGGTAAAAATCTTCTTGGCCGTTTTTCATCCAGAAGTTTGATTTACTACTAGAAATTTGCCTCTTGGAGCCTAGACGTAGCAGTTCTTGAACACAGTGTAAACAAAAATGGTCAAATTATTTCTAAGTCTCTGGGAAATTAGCCAAAGCAGAAGACCGTACCCGCTCTGCCCTTCTGCAGATTTTTTTTGAGCTTCTGAATCATGAATTCAGTTCAGTATGAAGGTCTTCCAGTGATTGAATTCCGCATCTTCTAAGCTCCCTCTTCTTCTCTGTCCGTTGTCTCTGTATGCAGTATATATTCACATACACCAACACCACTATTTTTTTTTCTTTTTTTTTTTTTTCATATTTTAGTCTTGCAGCCAAATATTTTAATATTTAGTGCATGTGTGTGACCATCGCCGGCCCTCCCTGAAAGCTAAGCAGATATTCTTTATTAGAATTCCCTATAATGAGCCAGGGAGGGCAGTGCTACACCTCAGTGATGTGTGGGGGAAACAAAGACTGGACAGGATGAACAGGACGAACAGGATGAACAGGGATAGAAAATAACAGGCGGTGCTATTGCAATTAAAGATTGTAAGGTGGTGTGTTATTCCCAACTACTAACTGTCAATCAATAAAAAAAAAAAAAAAATTTGAAAAAAGAAAAGAAAACCAAATCAACACAAAAGAAAAAGAGATTCAATAAATAAATAAACAAACGGTACCGAACACCATAATTGTGGATGTCTTGATAGTATAGAATAGAATAGAATAGGCCAGAAGAGGATACTAGTGCAAGAGAGAATGAGTTTAGGGTAGAGACTCTGGAGAGATTCTCAGCCCATTCTGGCAGGTCCCATCATTCGCTGAAATGAGACTCGGCAGTAGCTGGCGAGACCTGATCAAACATGCAAGTGTGAAGGACCCGGAAGTCCAGAACAGCAATCACGGCAAGGCAGGGCCAAGCCAACAGGGTACCCCTCCCCCTCGGGCCGTAGGAGCCACAGGGTGGCACCCCCAGAGAGCCACCGGGGCCACCGTGAACGACGCGGACCCAGAGAACAAGAGGGAGCAGCTACTGACACCCCCAGCGCGCCCAGACCGACCCAGGCGGCCCGGGGCACGAGGACCCACCCGCCACCCAAACCCCAACCCCGCCCACCCCAGTCCCCACCAAACCCCCCACCCCACCACCCGACCCGCCCACCCCCACCCCCTCCCCCTCCCCCGAGGGGGCCAACGGCCCCACGCAGCCAGGAAGCCAGACACAGGGGCCGAGCGGCCCACCGAAGGGGCGGCAACCAGCCCAGCACAAAGCAGGCCGCCACCGGGAGCCGGTCAGAGGAAATCGGAGCCGGGACCCGATGCGAGTCCAGAGGGTAAAAATGGACAGTGTGGTGGGGCCCGGCGACGCCGACAGGGAGGCACACCGCATACCCCCCGCACCAGGCCCCAGGCGAGCGCAGTACACCCAGGGCCCCCACTCCCCGCAATGCGCCCTGACAACCCACCAGGACAGAGCCACCACATGCCACCAGCCCACAGTACAGCCACAGTGCCCACCAGGACGGCCAATCCAGCCCCTGCAGCCCACCAAGAGCCATCGCACCAGCCTGGACCCGTCGGGCACGCAGGAGAACCCCCCCCCGACCACAGCCCCCAGGTCCCGGGGACCCCCCAACAACAGCCACACGGATGATGGTCCACCCCCGCCACCCCATAGCCATAAGGGGGCCGGGTCCCACCAGCGAGGCCATATTGGTGAAATCCCCCCCGTTACTCCCTATTAATATGTCTCCCGATCCCAGACTGGAGACATTATCCCTGTACCGTGATAACCCTGAGTGTCATGTGGTGCATTAAAAGTGGGGAGGCTGGGCGAGGCGTCCAGGGGGCAGGCCAGAGGACCACAGAGGATGGCTACTCTGCAGCCTACCCTGGCCCAAGTTCCCCGAGCCGTCCCAGACCTACCCCCAAGGTGTGAGTGTGTGTAGTGCATTAAAAAGAGAGCAGGGGAGGCAAGCAAGAGGGTGATGGGGAAGAGACAAGGCCGTAGAGCCCTGCCATCTGCCCCACCACAGAGCCCATCACTCCTGCCCCCACCTGCTCTCGGGGCCCTAACTGTCATGTCCCTATATGTGCCTAAGAGTAGCTATGTACAGTGATGTGTGAAGCATGTGAAGTGCACAGTAAGAGGCAGTCTGGTGTGGATCCGGCCCAAGAGGACAGAGCAGCGGGGGAGACAGGTAGTAAGACCACCGGTACTGATGCAGAGGTCCCCCAGAGCCCAGAGGCAAGAGGCCGAGGTGGGCCCACACGAACCCGACCGGCCCAGCCAGCACCAAAACCCCCAGAAGTCACAGCGCTAGACCAGCGCCCCGGTAGGCGCCACAGCCCCACCACGGGCCAGCCGCATGCAGCACCCCGCCCCGGAGGGAGGACCAGGCCGCACCACCAGGGAGTGAGGGCCACGAGCCCCCACGCCCACCCCGGAGCCGGCACGTCCAGGATGCAGGGCGCCCACCCCGCAGCACCACCGAGACCCCACCCACCCCACCACTCCCCAGGACAGCACCAGGCCCGGACAGAAGCCCCCAGCCAGCAGAAACTAATCTCCAGTGGCGGCACACAGGCAAGTACCAAGGCCTGTGCCCAGATGAGCCAGAGCCACCCCCCCAGAGAGACCACCAGACCCCCATGCCAGACCCCCAGGCAGTGGAGGGCCCCCAGCCCCCCCAGGGGAGGGAGAGGGACGAGGACGAGCGGCCAGGCAGGAGAGGAGGGAGGAGGAGGGAAGCAGAGCAGGAAAGGACAGGGGAGCGACGGGAGGGCCGACCCACCCCAAACCCCAGGGCCAGCCAGGGCGCCCCAGAAGAGACCAGCCGCCGCCACCCCCAAGGCCCCAGGAGAGCGCACAGACCCAGCAGACCCAGGGCTCAAAGGGAGAGACACCGGGGACACCCACCCCCAGGCAGAGGGGCCCGAGCCACGCCGGCCCCGCAGAGCCAGAGAGCAACCCCAAGAGCAATAGGGAAAGGACACCACCAGTGCATGCACACAGCCTTGAAGTCCATGGTGCCATCCTACTTAAAAAGGTAGAGGGTTAATAAACTGAAATAAAGCAGAGAGAAGTCAGACCATACACACAGACAGAATAATTACAATTTTTATGAGGGAAGTGGCATACGCCCACATACAAGCGGAGGCTATAGATTAATATTTATTGATTTAATAAATGGAGACCATTTTTCTTTGAAGGAGTCCAATTGGTTTTTTCTGATAGCAGATATTCTCTCAAGTGAAATGTGTTCTGTGAGGAGGTTCAGCCAATGGATGATGTTGAGGGCTTTCTTATCTTTCCAGTTAACTAAAATAGTTTTTTTGGCGATGGCGATAGCTGCAAGTGTGGGTTGGATATGAATGTCTGGAAGGGCTGTTTGCGTTAGATCACCAATTAGGCAAACGTTCGGGGAATGCGGAACCAAAATATTGGAGATTTTCTGCGTGATTGTTACCCAGAATTGATAGACAGGTGTACAAAGCCACAGAGCGTGAAAGTAAGTGTCCGTCATGTTTTGGGTGCATTGCGTACATGTGTCTGAGCGAGAGAAGCCCATTTTATACAGTTTATATTGCGTTATATGCGTTCTGTGAAGCAGCTTAAATTGGATCAATTGTAAGTTGGTGTTTTTAGTCATTTTAAATGTGTTTTCACAGATCTCGGTCCAAAAATCAGAGTCAAAAGATTTGGATACGTCTTTTTCCCATTTTTGAGTTGGTAGGTGTATAGAGTGTGTCTATGAGAGTAAACTATAAATTTTTGAGAGATTCTTCTTATTTCTTGGAGACAGTTTCACAATGTATTCGACAAATTCAGGTGGCTGTAAATCCGTTGGCTGTAAAGTAGTCTGAAGCGATGGAATTCTACTTGTAATCGTCTTCTTTACCTGTAGGTACTGAAGAAAATTTCCATTTCTTATTTCAAATGTTTGGAATAAGTTTATATATGTCCTAAATGTGTTATCATCCAGAAGATGATGGAGGTGAGTGACTCCTCTCTCTGTCCATGTGCTAAAATAAAGAGCTATTTTGTTGTTTGGAAAATCAGGGTTGTGCCAGACTGGGGAGAGTATACTGGGTTTTAATTGGGAGCCTGTGATTTCCAGTGCTTTCCACCAAGCAGACAAGGTGGAAGCGATCATAGGGTTCTTGAAGCAGGAGTGATGTTTAAGGGCAGAAGTGATAAAGGGAAGGTCAGAGATTTTGATCTGGTTACAATCTAACTGTTCTAGTTCCAGCCAGGAGTTGTATTCTTCATGTGGATGTATCCATTTGGTGAGATATTGTATTTGGTTGGCTAAATAATAATACATGAAGTTGGGAGCCTCCAGTCCCCCTTCGGATTTATTCTTCTGGAGGGTAGTCAAACTGATTTTAGCCTTTTTATTCTTTGAGTAGAATTTACCAATAGCGGAGTCTAATGATTGGAACCACTTTGATGTGGGTTTAAATGGAATCATGGAGAAGAGGTAGTTGATTTTAGGTAATATTTTCATTTTGACTGTAGCTATTCGTCCCAAAAGGGAGATGGGGAGGTTGTTCCAACGCCTCAGATCATCACAGACTTTGTCCAAAAGTGGAGTGAAGTTCAAGTGAACTAGTTCTGAGAGTTTGGAGGAAATATTTATGCCCAGATATCTGATGTTGCCAGTAGGAAAAGAATAATGCGAGTTTTGGACTGCGGGATTCCACGAGTTTTCTGTTAAAGGTAATATAATTGATTTTGACCAGTTGACGGAGTAGTCTGAAAGACGCGAGAAGGTTGTGATGAGGTTAAATACTTCCTTTACTGAAGTTTTGGGTTCTTGTAGATAAAGTAAAATGTCATCTGCGTATAGGTTAATTTTATGTTCAGACTCCAAAGCGCAGATACCTTTGATATCGGTGTTCACCAACACCACTATAAGCCTGATGCACTATTCAAATGACTTCCTCCTGTTTTTTTGCCATTACATTTTACCTCCGCTGCTATATGTTACTTGCCAATACTCCATAAATGACTTACAGAGCTGCTATCAACACAGCTAATCAGAGCAGCAGAGTCTGAGAACTAGCATGACACACACACACACACACACACACACACACACACACACACACACACACACACACACACACACACACACACACACACACACACACACACACACACACACACACACACACACACACACACACACACACACACACACACACACACACACACACACACACACACACACACACAGCAGGCATGTACAAACACACATGCATGTAGACTGGTGCACCTCCTTTTTCCATTAGCTGGTGACAGACTCCCAGATGAATAAAACATAGCAGATGATCATGGTGCAGCCTTCAGATTAAAGCTCACACATACATACATGCAAACACACGCAGATACTGTACAATCACATTTATGGCAGTACATGAGAAGCCAGTTCCTATTCGTCACACCCACCTCCAGGTCAGAGATAATCATAAAAAGTAATTGGTACACACTCTTGAATATATTAGTGTTTGATCTGGGCTCTGTTTAACTCCCACATATCCATTCTATAGACTGGTATTATAGCACAGTGTGTTAAACAAGAATTGATTCAACTGAACTCCTAAGATTTTTCCAAATGATTTTCTTATGCAATAAACCAGATGCTAATATCTGATTGCTAGTGTCTTCTTACTGATTAACCATCAAGTTGTTTTTTATGAATGAATGAAGAAAAATGTTTTTTTGTTTTGTTAACGGAGGTTTTATTCATTCAAAAATAGTAGATAGATTTCTATCAAATAAAGTAACACAGTCATTCCCTTTATTGTACCCAGAACAATCATGCTTACTCTTGTGCATAGTTATTATCCAAATGTCCTCTCAAAATCAGGAAAAACTGATAATGTTTTAGAAATTAACCTCAATTCTATATTTTTAATCCATACTTTAGTTCAGTTGTATCAATGTTCTGGTCAGTTACATATAGAAATGATGTGATACTGAAAAAATGTATTGTGTTGTGAAAAAATGTGTTGTCGAGAATTTTAGCTTTACGATCACGTGCACTTGATGTCCACTAACTTCAGGGTGTCAGTTGTGTGCTTCTTGAGAAAACAATATAACTCAAACAATGCAGCTGTGAATAATGAAGTGGTTTAAAATTGAACTGCGAAACCCTGAAAATAGCAAATTGCAAAGGTTTCACTTTGGGATATACAAGTTGTGGGTACTAAAAAATGAGACTAAAGTTGCAACTCAATTTTTTTTAATTCAATCAGACTTAAACTTTCAGGGGTTGTTTATGCTTGCACACTAATGTATATTCCTTGGTATATGAACTCTGCAGTTTTACTAATAGCCCAGTGTCGATATTTAATAGCCACAATTCCTGAATTCTGCAGCGGACTTGACCCAAACTTTAAACTGTTGTTTCACAAATTCATCCCGTCTTACTGCGAGTCACTCTTTTGACAGTTTCTCATGTAGTAATGCTCCATCACATTTGAAATCTATTACACAGGGTATATTTATCTGAAGCTTCTCTTTAAAAAATCTCTCAGGAAAAAAAACAAAAAAACACAACTAGATATTTTGTATAACACATCTGCTACTGTTGTTGACCTTTACCAACAATGGAAAAAAGCTTTAAAGACAAACTAACAGAACTCATCACTGTTTCCACGTTTTCTGTCAAGGTCTTAACATTAGCTTCCTCGTTTATTAGCACATTTACTTTTCTACGTCTACACTGTGCAAAGTCAGAGGTTCTCCACAAAGATATTTGCCAGGTATAATAAATTCTTTACACTGTATAGAGGATTAAATTTGTAACGCCCCAGGTACACACTATAATCAGAAAATGCCATTAGCGCTGCCATTTGTGTCAAAGCTACTTGTGTATACATGAAACTGGTTAAAAAGCAAGTTCATCATGTCCTTTATAGTCACCAAATCTAGTTATCATAACCCACACTGCAGCTTTGATCAGGTACATTTTTAAGTGTGCTCCACGTAGCATATTAAATTATCATAACAATAACTCTGAGACAGAATGCCTGGTAAAAACAAAAAAAATCCATATTATTGACATTTACAGGCTTCTAATTTTGTTTTTGGGGTTAACTAGAATATGTTTGCATGCTTTCAAGTTAAAGAAACACATTTTTCTCATGTTGTGCAACCCTCCACTCTACTGTGATTTGGATATTCAAGGCCAGAACAGACTAAAAAATGTTTTTTATGCAAGAGCCATAATTACTCTAAACAATATCAAATATTAACACAAAATATAAGAGCAATAACAATCATGCATGTGCAAGAATCTGATGATGTGAAATGATTGTTTATATGTGGATGAAATGTTTTGGGTTATTTTATTTCTCAATTGCACTCCAGGGCACTATAGGTTCTTTTCATTTTTACTTTTCATGACACCTACATAGGATTGCACCTTCAATTTCGCTGTACATGTACAATTACAATAAAGCTCAAAAACTACTAATATATGCTCTTTAATAAAGAATACCTCCTCACCAGCTTCTAGTGGCCTCTGCACTGCCTTCTATAATGTGCGGCATCAAGACAGATTTTGTAGGGATTAGAGCAGAATTGCAGCACAAAGGAGGCAGAAAAGAAGGGAGCAAGGATTCAAGGAAAATGTATTCTTATTTTGTGAAACACGAACATTTACAATAGCGCCCATTTATTCGTGTCAGTTCTACCGAGGCATCGTAACACATTTCCCAATGATATATTGATATTTTAAAATTCTATGTGCAGCAGATTTAAGTACCTCTCAGCAATAACTCCCCAAAGGAGCATCTCTGTTTCCCTCTATTTAATCCCCCCACAACTCCCTTCCTCCCCTCCTCCTCCTCCTCCTCTTCCCAGTGCTTTCTGCAATGTCTGAGTGTCATTAATCTGATGGTAGTGGAGTGGTACCCATTATAGTCGCACACCCTAAATCAATGACTGATACATGGGGTGGGGTGTATGTGTGTCCGTGTAGCCAAAATATTCATGTGAAGCATTTGCGATGCTCTTTATGCTGTCTTTTGAATCCTTCTCCTTGCACTGCTGATGATCTCTACTCTACAGGAGGGCCTAATGAGTTGATGCACCTTCATGAATAAAGAGAGAAAGCGCACGCACGCGCACGCACACACACACACACACACAAATGACTCAGACTGTTTTAAAGAGTGAACAGTGTGATAAATCACAAATGCTAGTTAGAAGTAAATATTTGCATGTGCTAATTGGACTCATTAATGACAGAGATATGAGTGGGGGCTGGGAGGAGGGGGCGGAAAAAAAAAAAAGAGTGACTACTTAAATATACACCACTGATCAGCTATCTAATTGGAGCTTTGTAATGCACATGCACACACTCAGCAGCACTGTTCGGTGTGTTGGGCTGTGGGAGACGAATGATTAATACCTTTCTTAGACACACATGCGGATGCGTACACTCGCAGACACACTCGGGCACAGACTCTTCACTGAACCTCGCGTCTCCAAAGAGGCTTTCAAGTAAATTGAGTTTGGGTTTAGGGTCCTGTTTATATTAATGAGTCCACTGCCGGTTGAGTTAGGCCCAGTGCTCTGTGTTATTACCTGCTTGATAATGAATGCCAGCTTGACTAGCAGCAGCCAATGGAGGCTGCCTCACACAGCAGATAGCGCCACTGGCCTGTAAGAATAGATTAGCTGTGATCTCTCCCAGACTGGAAGATGATAGCAAACGGCAAAGGCAGAGGGAAACTGTGGCGGATATTGCAGTTTGAAAGACGTTTTGCAATTGCATTATACTGCACTTTGATCAAACAGCATGAGCAAATAATTGAATATATTTGTTTTAACCTTCCAGGAATAGTAGATTGGCAACATTTGTTACACCAGACAGTATAATGAGAGTCTAGAAGTTTAAACTATTTAAGTAGTAATTTGGTTAACATTTTGGTGATTAACTTAGCCCACCAGCCCCATCACTAGTACTGATAGACTATAAAGCATTGTTTCCAACACTATGATACCTATGGATCAATACTAGTGTGCATCATAGGCATTTATTAATTCTCAGGAACAATGCAACGGCATGGCTACATACTATCAGGTAGTTAGAATCCCCCCTCAGTCATTGATTTAAAAGTGAAAAACTCATCTCTTTGTATCAAATGTATATATTTAGAGGGAAGTTTTACTTTTACTAGGTGCCACTAAAGCTCAACTGGTTGAACAGATGTCCAGTGTGTATTTGTTATATTGCTTGATACAGCAGCCTGAATTGAATTCCAGTTTGTGATGATTTACTGCACGTCATCCTCTTTCTACTTCCCCCACTTCCTGTCCCTCTTTAGCCATGTCTATCAATAAGGCATAATGTTTAAATGTTTAAAAGTTTGTTTTCCATGGAAAGATTCCTTTACTGCCTTAAACTGTACCAGTGTAACCCTACATCCTTGGGATCTTTAGAAAGCACAGATCTACATAATCACGGCCTCCACTCGAGCACGCCAGCTCACCTACAACTTTGCTCACATACTGTGAAACTCCTCAACACTACACAATGGAAAGCTGGAATATCGGAGTTATTCAGCCACATATGTTTGAGTCTGAAACCGAAGACGAATGATGATAGGGAAAAGCCTCACCCTACAAGTTGACAGGATTGGTTCATTAAGTTTGTTACATGTGAAACCTCGTAAGTCTGAATTTATGTTTTTGAGACTATCATCATTACACTGCAGTTTCATGGTGGAAATGTTCAGCTTTGTCTACTTGTTTCACTCCTGATACGTCTCCCAGGATATAAAAAGCACCACGTGGATATGTTAACAAGACAAACACAATAGATTTTCACTGGAGGGGGTCTGTAAAATGGAGGTTTGAATGAAGGTTATCTTAGACATAAGTGGTAATCAATAGTTGAAACATGAATTGGCTCAAATTGAGTTAACCTATAGCTGTAAGCTGGAGGTTTTCAGACTGCAATGCAGCAGCAAACGGCAGATGTACGAAGCTGGGTGTCTGAGAAAAACAATCTATTATGTGAATTAGTGTGAAGGAGGCACTTAAAGGAATCAGCTGATCATCAGCTCATCTAGGTGGCACAAATGGCTTTGTGTTCCTGCTTAAGACCTACAGTATAAGCGCCATTTTAGCGGCTTAATTAAACCACTGGGCATGATAAACCACAGCTTTATTCTCTCTGTGCTCATCCTCTCTCAAGTGGAAAACTGTACTGAAACATTGTTATGGCAGTTGCTCTTTCAACCCACATGTTTATAGCACACGCGAGCTTATTCTCCTGTTACGGTCAAATGTTGTTCTAGGAGAAGAGAGAAATCACTCACCAGAGTAGCAGCAAAACTTCAAGAATTAGCTGAACATCACAAATTGATGATATATAAATATAACATTCTCCACAACAACATACGTCTTGTTATGACGGCTGAGCCTTTGAGCAAACTTATGCCTTCGACGAGGGATACAAGCTCTGCACAGATTGTTTTCTGGAATTTTGAGATTGCTAAAAAAAAAAAAAAATCAAAACTGTGTCATGAAATATGACTTCACACTCTCAAGGGTCGAGACTGTTCCATTCCAAGAATTCAGTAACATTCGCGAGTAAACTGAAAGTCAAGGTAGCTGTGACAGCAAAGAGTAATGATTCAAAACATATCAAAATAGTACCAATGACAAACAAAATGCCTTTTACCCACACTTCTGCTGCAGTTACATACCACGTTAGGAAGAATTACAGGATGCACAGAGTTCTAAAGAGCAAGTCAGGCAGATATTTGTGATGGACAGGGAGGTAGGTGGGTGTCATTATCAGGAAATTTCAGATTCTTCTGTTTTTGCTACATACAATTTTTTGAAAAGACATTCATAGAAACCCCTCAGAGTTCTTTAAACGTCTGCGCACTCAATCATTTCACACCAAAATTAACAACAGCCAATGCCTGCGTACCAATTAGTGCAGAGCTAGGGTGCACCTCAGAACGATTTAATCTTATTTTCCATCTCCTGATCATGTAATGAAATAGAAATGCTGTCAGAATGAATCTTTAAAAGGTTAGAGAGTGTAAAGCAGCAGTCGTTCTTCATAAATCTTGTCTGACCCTGGACTTGAGTTCAGGCTACAAGCTGCGAATGTTGAGATCCAGATGGGATGATGCGTTTTTTCGGCTGTAGTGAGCTGTAGTAAGAGTAGCCTATAGCTGGACATTTGAAAGGCTGCAGCAGTCCATCTGCGGTTGCAAACAGTGAAATCCACAAGCTTTGCTCAGCATGAGCAGTCAACATTCTTCATGTGCAGCAATTGTGAGTACGGTACCCGGTGGGTATTACATTGAACTGGCCTCTGTGCGAGTGTGTGTGTGTGTGTTGTGGCGTCTCAGTGGTCTGTTGGTTCTCTATGAGTGAAGCTTCAGCAAGCTTTAATAATTCACCAGTCTCTTTTAGCTCCCAGACAAACTGAGTTTTCACCAACAGGGGATTCAAGGAGCAAGCACAGAGGCAGCTTTGATTTAAATGGAGTCCAGTCTCTCTCTCCCTCTCTCCCTCTCACTCTCTCACTCACTCTCTCACTCACTCACTCACACACACACACACAGACACGGTTCTCTGATATGCTTCCACAAATATTTCCTTCAACAGCAGTCAGTGCAAACCCAGTGAAGAAAAATGCCATACAGCATTCAAAATCTGTATTTTAATGCCAAATGCATCAGAACAAGCTGACAAGGGCTGTTCTAGTTCAAAGGTTTTTTTTCCAAAACACAAAATTGTATAGCTTCTTGAATTTGGAGGTCACAACCACTGCATGCTATGCATCCCTCAGCTTCATACACGTTTTAAGCCAGACACCACTTCAATAGTGCATTCAGCCATTCAAGGCATGGGGTCCATATTTACCTTCATAGTTATCATATTATTTTTCTGTTTACAGTTTATCATTTGCAGTAACGTTTTTTTGTATCATACTTTGATGCTCAGTTCAGCTAAATTTTTCACCACAGGTAGAATTTTTATCAATTTCTAAATTCAGGAAATGATGCATGGTCACATCGTCACTATTTATGCATTGTAGGGATTATTACTCATGGAATTATGTGAAAACCAGAATGCAAGATGTAATAAAATGCAAACCAGGCTTCATGCATCATAGACATATATAGGAGGAGCATTTTTAGCTTGGCCTTTGCATCCTCCAGTGGAGACACTTTTGCAGGGTATATTTTGTGAAGGAGACAACCTCTGAACTGGAACACAGGCGTAAAATACTACTACATGGCATTGCTGCTTCTCTCAAGAGCAGTCACTCTTCTTTCAGTCAGTCTATTCACTCCAACATTTTAAATGGCCCTGCATTCCCAACCTTGTACAACAAAAACAACCAAACTACCAAAATCCAAAATCACACAATGTTGGAAAGACAAGAGAGAACCTGAAAAAGAAAAATGAGGATTAAAGACAGAAGTGAAACTGACTGACTGCTGAGCTTTGTCATCAAAATCTTATGTAAAGATAATCACCACTGATTTTAGAAGATGTGAATCACATTTTGTTTGTTTTGATTTTAATTATTGCTAAGCCCGCTGTCGGCGGTTCAAGTTAGAGTGTGTACAAGTTCACACAATGCTGATTAAGCTCATCAGGACCAGGTAAATCCCTCTGTATGTCGCAGTATACCGGGGTTTGAATCTGGTGCAATCATTAGTTTGTCAGAAATGATGAGGGGAGCAACTGTAGCAATGGAGGCAGGAAACTAAAGCAACTACCGAGTACTGAGGAAAAACCCAGAAGAAGAACCCAGAGGTTTCTGATGCTCCAGATAAAATAGAAAGTCAGTGTTCAGGTGAAGGAATGCGGTCCAAAAAAAAAAGAAATAACTGAGGTTGAGGCCTCATAGTACATCAGTAGTGTGCGTAAATACTGTCTCTGCCAGGCGGGGGAGACAAACGTTCTGCACTTTAAGTTTAAACTCTGTTGTCTTTGATCGGTGATAATCTACAAATTGGCTTTAAATCTACAACAACATTCTAGAATCTTGGCTTTGACGATGTTGCCCACCAACAGCGGCATCTTAGGAGTTGTGTCCGACAACGTGCTTGGAATGGGAGCACCATGTCTTCACAGTACAGTAAAAACACTGGCAGCATGATGAGGCACTGAGCATCTATACATGTGCTAAGTTGTGAGCAAGAAGCATCCTTTCACCTAGAGTTCGACAAATGTTTAATTTTGTCATTTTTTACCCAGCTAACCAATCTCAGTGGAGGAGAACCGTCACATCACATCAGGCTACATGTACAACTGCTGAACAACAACTAGGAAGAGAAGTAATGCTACTGGACTCTGAGTATCCATGTCGGTACCAGATGACATCCACGAACTACAACAATATTACATTAATAAGAAAAAAAATGCTTGGAGGAACATTTTATTCATGATCACCCTACCAGGTAAGCTGCAGCCAGTCATTTGATCAGCAATTACTTTTGCCGAAATTTCATATCATAGTAACCCAAGGGTATCAACTAAAAAGTATTGCTATTCAAATGCTCCCAGCTGGGCATTTTTAGAAGAGCGCCTGGCTTTTTCAAATTCCAAAAAATATTCCGGTGGCAACACAGCCTTAAGCATTGTCTATAGGCAGCCAGTACATAGGCTGAGGATCCTGAGAGACCCCAGAAATGGTCTTCACTCATCCAAATGACTTGTAACTCAACACTGCACTCCACCGGATCCCCATCAACACATCCGTCAAGTTTGAAGTATCTTGGATGAACCGCTTTCAAGAAAAGCAAGGGACGGACACATCAAGATTCCTTCATTTATTAGTAAGACCAGTGCAGTCCCTGTTGTCAGTGGTTAAATTCAGCAGATACACAAGCAAATACACAAATTTTTCAGTGAAAGATTCCATGTGGAGTTTGGCCTTTAATCCACAATATCATAAATTTGCCTTGCATGATGTTAACTAGCAACAGGGTCTCTGCACATAGGAAAACAATGGCCAACCCGAAGACCTTAAAAATAGCCCCCAGCAACATACCGCAAAGTCTAATGCAGATCTGATTATTGGATTTCTAAAATTATAGTTATATGGAAGCAGAACAATATATCAGGGCTTGTCGAAATCTGAGGGGAAACTAAAACGCTTGAACGCCACAACACATGGAGTTGCACAAACTCCTTCAATATCAGCTTCCTCTCAGTTCTGTGTTTTGTCAATGGCTCTCAATATGAAATTCATTTGTCAAACTCTTTCTGTAACAATTTTCTTCCAGCAGTCTCATTCTGTCATGTGGTAAATCTGCCTTCTTGTCAATGCACTACTGTTTCAAATAGACTTTAATAAACAGATAATTTTATGCAGGTTAAGGCTATATTTACACTAAATCTTAAGTTAAACCTAAATAGTATATTTGTGCTGGCAGAAAACAAGAAGTTGGAGAGTAGTTATAGCTTGCCTTTCAGACCCATGTAGGCCTGAGGCAGTCCTGCATTAAAGAGCACTTGGTCTATATGCATAAAACCAAAAAAACAAAAAATAAAATAAAAATCCATGTCAAACAAAGAGCATATGAAGACAGCCTGCTTGTGTACCCTGAATCAAGTTAAACCCCTGGAGCTCGTTGCCTGCTCACAAAGCAACTTAACACAAAGAACCACAACTGACTTTTCTTTAACTCTCTTCACAATAAAAACACACACACACACACACACACACACACACACACACACACACACACACACTTGTATGACAGTGATCAGTATTGAAAAGGGTACATTGTAACCCCATGTCTAATTTCACAGATGCTGAACAAATTGTTCTCCAACCTAAAGAATGTGTTCGTGCGGGTGGTGTAATTTGTGCGACTATGAATGTGTGTTTTTGTTTGTGTGTCTGCGTGTGCGTTTGCGTGTGTATTCATCTCGCATTCAGACAATGAGAGAATGTCAGGGAGGCGTGACGAGAGCACAAGATGCAGGGGGAATGCGTATGTGACTGTGTCTGTTCGTACATCTAGACGCTGCGAGAGTGTGTTTGTGTGTGAGGGCGAACGCACAAGGGCGGGGGATGCGGCCAGTACAGTACACGAGTACATCTCTGCATTAGGCGGCAGTGCAGAACGGCCGACAGAGCTTCACACGCGCGCATCTCTTGAGGATGCAGAAGCCATCACGTATCTGTCTGATGCAAGTTGACAGTTTCGGTTCTAAACCGATGTATGGTGAAATGACACTCACACAGCCTCACTCAGTGCTGGAGAACCAATGAATAGCCAAACGTGTCATTTCTGCCCTTTAACATCAACAAGCTATAAAGTTCAGTGAATGTTTTCAGTTTTTCGCCCCCACACAAGTCAGTGAGAAGCAACGTTACCAGTGCATGTAACTGCAGCCACTGGTGAAGTGCAAGCTGGCATGGGATGTGAAGTTGCTGTGATCAGTCATAGTGTCTTTATTTTAGTGTAAGTTATTAAAATGTTGTTCGCAGTGTTTACTGCCCCAGAAGAGAAAATACAGGCCCGGATCATGCAACGTTGGAACAGTGTCTCTAGTCTCCAGGCTTGTTATCAGCTACCAGCCAGGCTAGCAAAAAGACATTTATGCATCAAATCTTCAAAGACCTAACTGACATCACCTAGTGAGTGAGTGAGTGAGTGATGATTTGACAGTGGGATAGCCTTGAGCAGCAACAGAATGTGCCTCAACATCTGTGAATCCATCAGTGGACACTGGGATTGGGCCTTTGCCCAAAACCAGAGTTTTGGCTGCCACAGTTAAGAGCTCCAGATCTGAAAAGGTAACACTAGGGTCCATACATGCTTGCCGATAACTCATTTGAAGAGATGGGTCTCCAAAATTTGAAAATTTTCTGTAAAAAATACAAAAAGACTAACTGAACTCCAGAATAGTTCTATGCAGAAACTTAACAAGGGGTTTTCTCTGGTGGAAAAACCCCACAACTATCCTTCCTTGAATTCATGTTTTGGTATAGTGTGCATGGAGAAGAATGACATTCACAGATAGATCCATCATCAATGTGTTTGTGAGAGAGATGAGGCGAACACACTTTTACACAGCAGTAAGATTTCACCTATTTTCAACTGTTAAAAACAGAAAATCAATCTGCGGTGATCAATGCTGATATTGTGATGGGCTGCCACAGATAAATCAATGTATGGAAACACTGATTTGTATATATGCAAATAAGATCAGCATCACAAACTGTACACTCAGTACTAACTGACTCAAGCAGCAATTCATACATTTTTAATAAAGCATTCACGGATAGTTTAATAAATCAGCCTTTTGGTCTCCAGGAGAAGATTACAAAAGCCCTATAGAGCCATCAAACATCATCAAAACTTCAGGTGGTTCCACGCCAAAAAAGGAGGAAATCTATTTAGTCCCAATAAGAAAATATGACAGCTCAGGAGCTTACCTCTGTGACCAGCACCAGAGCAGAGTTTAACCTTATTACAAACAATAGCTCCCTAATGGATACGTAGCTGGATGTGAAACTCAACTGTGTGTGTGTATGAGCATGAGTGTGTGTGTGTCGGTGTTTTCTTTTTATAGTGTGTGTCTTTAGAACTACACCTACACACACATCAATCTACCTCCTCATAAATGGATTGTCAGAAAAAGTTGTGTTCAAAGAGTGGCCAGATAGGAAGCAGGAAGGAAGCAGATAGAAGAAAGAGTGTAGAAAAATAAAGAGTGCAACAGAAGAGAGATTAAAAGAAGAGTATACAGAGAGAGCAGGGGGTCTGATTGTGCCCAGAGATCCTGCCTGCCTGCCAGGTTTGAACTCCTACTACAGAATACATGTTTCCCACTGTTCCTGTTCATGAAAAGAACTGTCCTTTCAAGAAAAAAAAAGCTTCGATAGTCAGATGTTGCATGGAATGGCTTCTGCTATGATATGCTTGTTTAATTTAATAGAAACTGTCCGCAAATTATACTAATATGTTCATGTGTTGGGCTCACTGTTCTCCTCAATGTAAGATGACAACACAGTGTGACAGGCTGATCTTTCCCAGCCTGTTTCCATCCCTCCCACACAATCCATCTGTAAAGAGCACGGAGGCAGTCCCTGAATGTTACAGTCAGATGACATTTATGGCATGACAGGACACTTTTAACACATTCCTCCACTGTATGTATACGTGTGAATGTGTGTGTGCTCACACTTGTGTGTGCATGCTCACACTTGTGTGTGCATGCAGGCTCAGGATGTGTCGCTGTCTGGTTAAATGTGACATTTCCATGGTTAGAGCTTGTGAGGCCGAAGCCTCATTAAAGGTTATCTGTTAATTACGAGGACAACTTGGGGTCAGGCTGAGGTTACAGCACCACCTTCTCCCCACTGCTTTCACACCAAATCAAATACAAAAGTGTTGAGAGTGGCTTGTTTTGTCCGACCTGATACTGAATGCAAAGCCACTCGAGGCAAAGAGAGGAGACCACAGTGGCTCTACTGTCCCAATACAGTACACACTCACATCCATAAAAACCTAACACTGAAACCTGATAAGGACATAAAGCCAAATCAAATATGGCCTTACAGTATTAAGCTCTAATGTAAACTTGTGAATAGTGTGCTGCTCTCTGCTCAGAGGTATCCATTGCACAAACAGCCTGAATCTCAAACAGAGAATATGAGGCCACTGGCTGTAACAGACAGGCAGGAGTTGTTGGTGAATGTCTAAAACTTGGCTGGATTGAGCTTCAGCCTTTTCATTATACAGGGAAAATTGTAAGCTTCCATATGAATCTCAAGCTTTCAAATGAATTTGATGAATTTGCTACAAACCTGGGGTTAGAGGACAAATCTTCAGTAATATTTCTGGAGAAATATGGAGAATTTCTCTATAGAAGTGAAACAACAGCTGCAAACCAAGAAGGTAATTTCTCTGACATTAAACTTTCATGATTCTCGTGGGTGAACAGGGTCATTGCATCACCAATTATTGGGAAACAGCAAAAAATATGGTAAAAACAACTTTATCTTGCTCACAGGCTGCTGTAACTTCTTATAGCCTGGGACCTACCAAACACAAATTAGTCAAACTATGGACAGATGAGGTTTTTCCAGCATTTTTGCAGGAGTTCCTCAGTGGCAGCCTTCTGGTGTCGAGACTATAAGGGCATCCATCAGCTTTTGGAAGTCATGACACCCCCTGTTTCTCCAGCTGTGGCCATAGTAGCTAATTACCAATGTTATCAAGGAGAGTTTAGGGTATGTGAGATCTTCTCAAGCTGGTAATTTGGTAAAACACAATTTGTGCATTCATAGCGGCAAAGTCAAGGCCGTTACAAAGAAGTGACACCACTCAGATTCATCACTCCAAGTTTTTTTAAGTCTTAATCTGAGCAAATGTGTCTGCTTTGAACACTCGCAAGCCTTTTGTAAGAAAATTCACACTTTTTTTTACATTTAGACGGACTGTTTAACTATGTGAAACAATGTCATTAAGCAAGATCCCTTTAATTAAAGACCCCTTGCTATCATGCATTTTGGGTTTTCTTCCTTTCTTTTAGTGTGTTACATAGATGGGTTTTTTTTTTGCATCTAGAAGATCTGAAAACTTATAAAGTCTAAAGTCCATTTTCTCCAGCAGAAAATACTGCTCCTTACCTGCCTGAACCTCCTCATTTATAGTCCAGGCTTGTCTTTTGTTACTTATTTATGTCACCATCTAACACATTTGCATAACACCTGCCTGGCGGCTAGTTTGGCACACCCTTAAAGAACAAGAAGCTCCCTCGCGGGCCACTATTTCATCGTTGGAGCTGCTACTGTGAGGGTTACGTCTCTGTAACTCAGATCTGGGGTTACAAAATGCAACCAACGTTGCCTCGTTTTGTCTGGCCAACTGACCAATCAGAGCAACTGGGTGCTTTGGATGGGGGGCCTTAAAGAGAAAGGTTTCAGTCAGATATGCTGCAGCAATGTATATAATGATAAAAATAATGTGTTTTTTGTAGATTGATACATGTTGACATATTGTAATACACTTTAAAAAAAAAAAAAAAGTATAAACCCGTAACTGTGCATAATAACGGCTCTTGAAAATCACCTGGCAAATGAACAACAACCCTGTCTGAGATTGATGCCACTTAAGAAATCCCTCCGATATGCCACTTGCATAATAACGTGGATAACAGTGTAAAGTGTGTCTACACTCAATTTACTGAAGCAATTTAGTAAACTGTCTTAAAAATAAAATATGACAGCTGAATGGCAGTGCATTAAGCAGCCTGCATCACTTCTCTCCTTTGACGGCTTCCTATAATACTCTGTATATTGTCCTAGGGTGCTGTGTATAACATCCAATGTAGAGGAGTGTCACTGTGGATCTGTGGAGGCATCAAGCTTTTAGATGGTGTTTTGACAGCATCTTTTTTTTTTTTTTTTACCCCGAACATGAGCAAATTGCACAAGCTCAAATGCAGTTTTGAGCCATAATAAATTGCACTTTAGAGGTAAAACTACAGAATGTTGACACAAAGGACCTCACTTTTTTGACTCATTATGCTCTGCACTCTTTACTCTTTATGACAGGAGGCAATGGTGCTACTAAAGCTGATCACCAATCAGTTCATCAGCAGCAAAGTGGGATCACTGCCTTGGCTGCAGGATTGCTCGCAAAACAAGGGTATATGACCAGTTATGTGAGTGCAAACTTGTATTAAAGTAAAAAACAAAATACTGAGCTGTCACTTGACAGTGCAAGATGTCCGTTTGTGTTTGTTAAATGGAATGAAGCAGACATTCTGTTTGATTTAAGCTTTCTGGGAGCAACTGGCTCCATTCCACCATGGTAATGTAATCATATTACCACACAGGAAAGTTATTGTCATATGCTTCTGTCAAAAAAGTAATGGAAATGCTAGCAGGCTTTATATAAGTAAGAGGGAGAACAGGGTCTTGTGTAAGAGCAGAGCAGTGTAAAAAGCCTATATGTAAGACCTAATTTCATGCAATCAACAAAGCCACTTTGTGTCAAACCTTTGCTCTTTTTAAATCCCCCTTTAAAGAAGCTGCAGGCCTCTGAATCACGACTTGGACATGCATCACAGAAGCTCACAATTTCATTTCACACTGAATGGAATTAGCCAGTGGACCAACCCTACAAAGTGGCTTTAAAAGATTTTAGTTCTGCCCCAAAACACTCGGCATGTCGCTGCTGTGAAATGTGAATATGAGGATGTGAGCGTTGCACATGTTTCTGCAAGTGAATGTGTGAGTGTATGAATGCATCAGACAGAAATGGCTAAAAGAAATAGATTCATAAAGGTCATGACTAAAATGTCCTTTTACTTTAGAAAATTACCCAGTAATGCTCCACTGCAGGGCCGGGCCTTTAATATCAATATGTCCATTTCGTCTGAAGCCAAGCATTTGCTTTTCACCGTCACTGCTGGGAGAGAGAGACGCCTGAACACAGGGTGCAAGTGAGGCAAAAACAGAAACAGGGAACTGATCACTACCTCCTTTATGTTTCTGTATCATTTTCTTTACATGTATATCTACTTATTTGCTGTCACGATGTTGTAGCTGATATATTTCTCACACAGCAAACAAGCCATTTTCAGGTTGACTTACACTTGACTCTAATTACTGGTCAGTGAGAAACAGTCTCTGTGGCTCTGTGCTGTGTTTGTAGATGGACTCTCAATGGGCTGTAGGCAGGGATGCACTCTTATGACCTCCTATGAATTATTCATGTTTTGGTTTTGCAGACTTCAATTCAATTTTTCATTAAGAAACCTAAAGTTGTAAACATTTAAAGTCTCTCTGATTCCACTGTCTCCTCTATCCTTTATCCATATCTTCTTTATCCATTTTGAGGCTGATAGATTAAGAGAAGACATATGGAAGAAGGACAGAGAAACCCCGAGCCAGAGAACAACAGAAAGAGACAGAGTGAACTGATCCTCTGTGTTTGCTGCTGTGTGGTTCTGGCTGAGGTCCAGCAGAGCCCGAGGATCTAATGTTGCAGCTCTGATGAAGCGAGCTGTGCAGCCCCACTCTTCTCCCTCTGCTTACCCCCTAACACTCCATCCCTCCAACCATTTCTCCAGTTCCCACAGTTCCTCCCTGTCTCCACTCTCATTCGGCTGTACTTGTTAGCTTTCTCCACACCTCTCCCTCCCTCCCTGCCTGCCTGCCTGCACCCTGCCAATGTGATCCATGTGTTCTGCTCCTGCACAGACTTGCTGAGCCAGCAGAAAGGGGGAATATTTACAGATCAGTCAGATGGGGTTGAGCTCTGCTCCTACTGCACACTCACAGTTCCTCGTCAATCACTGCGACAACAGCTGCAACACACAGGTGAGGGACACAGCTACACACATACAGGCATTTTAGCCACTCTGAATATGAGTGTGCACGCACACACACATACACAGGCTCAACCAAATTCCCCTCCAGACATGTTTAAAGATGTATAAAAATAATTACCTGGTTAGAAACTATTAAAATTACATCTATGGGTGCCTTGCAGTAGCTTTTGAAGAATCCCACTTTTGTGCTCCACATGTAAAAATTACATCCTGATTCCTGGGAAGCAGATAAGCCCTGATTCTGGTTTTGTGAAACCCGATTATGCCAGCTGGAACTGCTACATGTATGCATCTTACTCCTGGTTTCTGACCAGTGTTTATCTAGGATACTAGCACTCATCATGTATGCAGAAATATGAATAACCAGATTTCCCTCCATGCAAATGTTACATCTTGAATACAATCAAAACCGGGATAAGCTCATAACCGGGATACTATTGTGCATGTAAACACAATCTATGCCTCCTACCTCACTAGAAAAAAATGCAGAATCTAAGAATAAGCCACTTTTTTCATTCCAAAGGTTTAAATTCTGGATATTGCATTCTTCATTGAAAGGCCTTTCTCAATGTATGTGCAATGTACGATTACGGTTTCCTCATGCACTTATGGAAGTCTCCTGTTAAACAGGATCAGCCTCTACAAATGGAGAAATTTTCCATTTTCACCAGATGAATTTGAAAACAGTTTTAACATGTTGAAATCAAAATGCACACTATTCTGTACAACTGGTGCACTGCTGTCAGAACGTGCAATCAGAGCGACAGCAAACATTTACTTTGACGATGTTGCAACCATTGCTAAAAGCAACAAGATTACAGGTTAGACTCCCTGCACAGTTGGGAAAGCATAACAGAAATCATCATTCAGCTAAAAAATTAGCCCACTTCTTCAAATTTCTTGAAATTCAACACTGTATTTCCTTGTCTCCACAGCATTGTATGCACCAAGTGTGATGTTGAGCAGAATAATGGTTGTCATGAAAAGCAAAAGACAGACAGCGATTCCTACATTTATTGTTAAAGAAAGGGACACATCTAAGAACACTAACAAAACCCAAATCAGACCATTTTAGACAACAAACTTTCCATCCATTATTGGTTTGATTGAATATTTCTAAGGAAAAATCACCAGTCCAAGTGATAGTATGTTAAAATAAGACCACTTATTTTGAACATCCATCCATCCATCATCTATGCATCGCTCAATCCTCATTAGAGTTGCAGGGGGTGCTGGAGTCTATCCCAGCTGGCTTGGGGCGAAGGCAGGGGACACCCTGGACAGGTCGCCAGTCTGTTGTAGGGCTACATATACAGACGAACAACCACACTCATACTCACACCTATGGGCAATTTAGAATAATCAATTAACCTCAGCATATTTTTGGACTGCGGGAGGAAGTACCCGGAGAGAACCCACACATGCACAGGAAGAAAATGCAAACTCCATGCAGAAAGATCCTGGGAAGGCCGGGACGTGAATCGGGGATCTTCTCAATAACATACAACTTCACTGTCAGGTCTGGTAAATATTTTTTCTACTAACTTTGAAAAACTGAAAAATAGACTTTTGCGTTGAGATAATACTGTCTAAAGTTGTCAAAGTTATTTTGATCAGTAAAATAAATAAGCTTCAGAATTGCTGCTGAACATATATTCAGCTTCGGTAACCAGACTTACTGTCCATGTTCTCAAAATGAGCCTCGTCCAATAACAAGATTAAACACCTGAAAATGCTGTTTGAAATAAAGTAACAGCATATCAGCCACTTCTGATTTCATGTTCCCTTTTAGGCAAATAGAGACATTTAGTTAACTAACTCTTTTCATCTTCTCTCGGGAGCAAACACACCGACTCTGGTTGCTGAGGTGTCGGATGAAGCCCGACAAGGAAGCCAGTTTAAAAACTACACCTGCATATGTGCACTCTGTCAGTTTTGCTTTCATCAGCTCAGTTCAAAGATTTAATTGATTGAATCTCTGCACTTTAAGTTTCCTTTAACATCAACTGTGAGCCCACGGCAGACAAACTGAAAACCCGCTGTTGCTTTCTTTTTTCCCCCCTTTCTTCCTCTTCTCCTGTTTTTCCTCCTCAACCTGTGGATATGTAAGGAATGAATCAAGTCCATTGGGAGTTCAACTAAAACTACACAGACAGTGCTGAGGTGCGCGTGCACGCACACACGGTAACACACTGCTCTGCTCTAAGCAAACAGATGATGCTGCCAAAGAGAGGTGTTGCGCCTGCTAACTCTGTCAGCCAACAAGGTCACCATTCAAAACACAGGCAGCATGTGTGTGTTTGTGAATGTGTGCATGCATAAGTGTGTGGGCGTGTTTGTGTGCAGTGCATAAACACCGGAGACCTTGACATGCACTTTTTGAATCTATTACCCAGCTGGGGCGGTACCCTGATCACCCTGTTGCTGCTGCGACGTCCTGCCAACACCCCGTCAATCACAGTGACCCTGCCCACCCTCCGGCCTTCGCGCAACACATTACAGCACCCCTTTGCCCACCTTCTCCCCTTATCTTAGCTCCGTCCCTCACCTGCCGGTAGGGTCAACAGGAGCCATAGTGTCAGCAACCTGGCCGGCATCATGGTAACAGTTTGACCAGCAAAGACGTTACTCAAGGACAAACAGTAGCACCGAATCAGTGTAGCCGCCCTGACCTATTCGAAACTTTATTTCATGCATCCGTTACATTTAAGGCTATCAACTCTCACATATCTGATGTGACACACACTCACAGGCTTAATGTCACGCTTTAATGCTTTTAAATAATACTCGACACTAATTGAAAATGACACAATCAGTCATTTTAATGGTTATCCTCCAAACAGCCGCAGCAATTTATGTGTAGACTATCACCGGAGTAGCTAGTAGCACGCAGGTCAGCTGGGCCTAAATCCTGGCACAGGGACAGACTGAAGCCAATTAAAGCATGACGTGACTTTGAATAACTACTACTTTATATATGCACTCATAACAAAAAATAATATTTGGCATACATGATAAAGAATCAAATTTCCAGTTCACACTGCGTGAAAAACAGAAACAATCTTGTTGAAAATTATTGAAATGTGAAAACCTAAAAAGTTGTGGCTTGATAGATCTCCAGATTATACATCAGCCCTACAGTTTTAACCAACAATGAAGCTCGTTTTGACCCTGAAGTACCCTGATGCAACTCCACAGTGTTGATTTTTAAAAAGGCCATGAGCTGCAATTTCCTCCACACCTTTCAAATAGATTTAGCATTAACACATCTGCGAACATACATTAGAACAGAAATCTTGGTGTCAAACATGTTGCCTCAAACCACACTGACCTGACACTTCTCTCTTGATATTTTTTTTTCATGCACACAGAAATGCATTAAATTAAGAATCCTGTGACTTTGAGTCTGCTTCAGCAGCCTGTATTGATCATTGACTGCATGTAAAGATAGATGAACCCTCTGTGATTTCACCAGTAGTTACTCTGAGTGACCTATCTGTGACTCATAGCAGCCACGTCCTTAATTATGCATAACTTTGGGCCTTATTATATTTTAAATGGGTGAGTGACATAAAAATACAACCCCCTTGCAGTAGTTCTAAACAGGGAGACTATCTATAGAGATCAAAATTGTCTTTAATACCAGGTTGTGAACATGTTTATATTTGCTGTAAAATTAGTCATTTTAACATAGCTATCTATATAGATAGACTCCCTTTTGGAGACACCTTCCAGTGCCCATTTAAAGAACTGCAATGAGGTCATGTTAAGGCTAGTAGTAAAGATCTTTCTTTTTCTTTGGAGCATTTTGATTGGCAATGAAGCACAGAAAAACGCTTAGAAACTCAATCCCGCTTGCATAAATAAATTATCCAGGTAAGAATTGATTAACCTCATCTCATTTAGCTCCATCTACATTGCTTGTTATTGTCTGCCTTTTGTTCTGTCCTTTATACATCTTTTTGTCCATCTGTCTGTGTTTCTTGCTCGTTTTTCAGGAGTACTGGAGAGGAATGCCTCAAATAAAAGTTGAGCCAACTCCAAGCCAGACATTAATAATTGAGGAGGGCAGGAGGCGAGAGAATGACTCCTGCAATATTCATATGTCATATTGACTTGACTGCCAGCCACTCGCCCGTGCACCCCGTACTTATGAAGTCTCACAGATGACTGAGGATGCAAAGCTGTGTCCTCCCCAAGCCTCTTCCTCCTCCTAGATCTCCCTTTTCCTTCCCTCTACATGCCACCTCCTCCTCACTCTGCCATCTCTCCTCTTGTCCCCTTCTCCTTCTCTCTGCCGCTTCTTTTCATCCCCTTCTCATCCGCTGCCATCTCTCAGAAGAATATGGCATGCCCATGGGCCAAATTCAATTATAGACCAAATTAAAGAGATGCTTCTCAACTCCCTTAACAGACAAAAGGAACGCACGCGTGCACGAGATGCACTGGGGCTACAATCGCACACAACACACATGGACCACCACATCTTGCCCACCCAGCAATCACTCCTAACACACACACAGTCAGATATTCACACTCTCCAGCTTCAGTGGTTTGCAAAAATAAAAATGAACACAAACCACTGGCAAGTAAATAAACAAACTGTAATTTCAGACTGTGTCCTCGAGTTTGGCCCCCTCTCCAAATCGTGCATCACTGACAAGGCTTTCCCACTATTTCACACTAAAAATTTGCCCTTTCTGTTTTCTACTCCAAGCCCTAGATGCAGTCATTAATGAGATGTATTAATGGCAACATAGCTGTGAATAAGGAGCCAGACGCCTGACTGTTCCAAATCCACGAGGACAATCGGATAATTTAGACAGTAAAGCAGGGAGAACCATCATTAGTACCAGCCATCTACATTTTAGCATCAGCCGTAACATATCAAATACTCAAAAAGAGTTGGAGTGTTTCTGAGGTCAACCAATTATCGAGCGCCGCAAGCTATACTGGCTGCCTTTCAACGTGATTAGATCTGAACCTACCAGAGGACATCCGGTCCACTTGTTCTCTTGTGCAGAGAGCTGAGATTAAAAAGCTCAGAATTAAATAAAAATAAAAATATTTTGCATGCTGTAAATTGTACATCTGCTGCTCTGAGAGAGCTGGACAAAGGGGAAAAAGGGACTTGATGTGAGGAGAGGCCCCTGCATATTAAAAGAAATAACCTCAGGCTGAAAGAGCATGGAGATGTAAAAGGATCCTGCTGCTGTTGTTAGACTACAACACAAATTTTGGTGATTTGCATTATTTTTACTTAGAGGTCTTTAATAAGTGGAACAACTGTCGTGACCCCTGGGCCAATGAAATCCTCTAAAAACTGTCAAAAACTTTTGTTAAAGCGAATAAATTGAAAATGAGGCTGCTGCATAACATTCCTGAAAACCCCAAGTTTTTAATAATGCATTTTTTTTTAATGAAGCACTGGAAAAAAAACAAAAAAAACCAACTAAGAACTCCTATGACTGCCTGTAAACATGTTTTTCCCACATCATCGTGTAAAAAAAAAAAAAAAAAAAAAAAACAACAGATATCGAAATATAAGATTCAAATGCTTATAACGCCACTGGGGATGACCTCAGTGTTAATGCATGTGTAGCGGATGATTCCTCAAGTTTTTCTACGTGTGTGTGTGTGTGTGTGTGTGTGTGTGTGTGTGTGTGTGTGTGTGTGTGTGTGTGTTAGGTTGCATTGTGGAACGTGGCAGGGAGTGGTGGTGGGTGTTGCTGCATGTCACCTCTGCTCTCCCTGGGAATAAAGTAATAATAATTCTCCACCATCCTGAATAGATACAGCCTGAGGAGGGCTCAGACAATACAAGGAAACAACAATTCACACACATGCAACTTGAAATAGCCATAAACCAACAGCCACCCCCACACTGTCCTCCCTGAACCGGGCTTGTAACATTAGTCTGCACCAACACCCAGTTAATCACACACACACACACACAATATCAATTTATGTGAGCATGAGCACGGCACAGTAATAAATATGTAAATAACCCCACAGTTTGTGTGTGTGGAAATAAATGGCGAAGAGTAGATGTGAGCTTTTTTTTTTCTTTTTTTATGTCACACTGTGCTGAGATGGCACACCCAACACACAAAATGACCTATACATGACAGCAACTGTGTACAGATGGATCAACAAATACAAATGGATCAATTGGAAAGCATCGCATCTTCCCTTTTCCCTCCAACCCGTCAACACAAACACACACTATCCATGACTGTGACAGTGGAATGGGGAAAAAAGGGTGGGGGGGAGTGTGTCATTGTCCTGTAAGGGGATATCGGAGCTGATGTTGGCGACTTATCCGCACTCTTCATAATCCATTGTGTGTGTGTGTGTTTTTTTGTGCGTCATGGTGTGTGTATGTGTGTAGCCGAGTGGGCCTGGTGTTGTTGATAAGGGCTGAGGGCTTAGTCCTCAGTCACAGGGACACACTCAGAGCATTAATGAGCCCACAGCACAGAGGAGAGCCTCTGCCAAAAAGGTCTTTATCAGCCACTATAGGGGACTCTCTCTGTGTGTGTGTGTGTGTGTATGTGTGTGTGTGTGTGTGTGTGTGTGTGTGTGTGTGTGTGTGTGTGTGTGTGTGTGTGTGTGTGTGTGTGTGACAGTGAGAGAGTCCCTGTGTCTTCATACGGATTTTTTTTCAAAACTTTGCACTATATTTTTGGATAAAAACTATTGATGATCAAACACTCTCTCCTTCTCCACGCACACGAACACAGAGGATTGCCTTGGTAGTGGATATCGCCTGAAGGTGAGGCTGGAGGTTGAGATGCAACACACAGCAGTTCTGTTTGAGGGGGCACATCCATCACATAGACAGCTTAAACTCAGTGTGTGTGTGTGTGTGTATATGTATATATATGTGTGTGTGTGTGTGTGTGTGTGTGTGTGTGTGTGTGTGTGTGTGTGTGTGTGTGTGTGTGTGTGTGTGTGCCCGTGTGTGATATCAGAAGTTAGTTAGTTGGGTAATAGGGTGATTTAGTTAGGGCAAGCTGCAAGGTGGTTGAATGACAGAGTATTATATTGGTTGTCAACACTGGGCAGTGGATAAACGTCAGAAACAAAATGCAGACACGGACGGACTGACAAGAGCACAGAGAGAGGCAGGGTGACGAGAGGAAATGTCTGCACGTCTGTCAGCACCACACTGTTGCTCACGCATGACACACAGACGACAGTATTTCAGGTTCCAGAGTTCTCGTATACACACAGCGTCCAATAACAAGTGACGTGGACAAGCAAGCGAACGCATAAAAAACACACTCACCTACGTACTGCAGAAAAACTGTTGTCAGCTCCAACTTTTTGATAAATGGCTTTTCTTCTGCTATCACTCTGATTTGTCATGTTTCACTAATCAGGAGGCGCCGCTTTCATCTGCAAGAGAAGGAAGGAAGGATGGTGTCATCAGCAGGTGTGATACATAGAGTCTGCTCAGCACCTTCAATATTGTTTATCATTTAGTTTTGAATTTTCAAACAGGACCAAGAAAATCAATGAAATGAGCAGCCAGTCAGTCACCCATCCAAAGAGAGACACATGAAAGGGAACCGGGCAGAGAGCGGTTTTGAAGTATTTCACGTTTAGGACTGCGCATTAAGTATTTATGCGATCTAAGTGATGCTGGTTTGAGATTACGGCAGGGGAGGGGTTCGCTCAGATGTACAGTGATACTAGTGCTCAGCAGGGGAGAAACTGCTGAGTGGTGTGTACTATTTGAGAGTAAGGAGGGAGGATTTGGATGCACACATACAAGAGCAGGAGGAAGCAAAACAATAGGAGTTGGGGGGCAAAATATAGGTGGTAGAAAAATTTTACTTTGAAGTAAGAAAAGCACTTTAGTCAACATTGCTGTGACAGTGAGTTTCCCAACAATTAAAATCAAACTTGTGAAATATGGCGGCACATGAGAAATTTAGCAGATGGTCTTTCAGCTTGTTATGTCTGCCTGTCTTTAACAGAGAAGGAGTTTCTTTAACCACACTTACTGTTAGGTGTTACGTTTATTTGCTTTCTCCTTTAAGAAACTACAGTGGTGGTGTTGGCTCACAGAACATCTGATGTGGAGTTCACATTTAAACACTGCACAAAGCTGATCTCACGGGTTATTTACAAAAGTCTGGGATAGCTACTGCAGGTGAATAGATGATTTATTTTCCTATATGAATGTAAATCTATCAGACATATTACAATTCAGAATGTGAGCACTGTAAACAAGCAGTAAATGACTAAAGTAAAACAGATGATCATTACTTTAACTTTACATGCATCAGCCACAGACTGTATAGGTAGTGATGCATCGCAATGGATGAAGGACATCTGGTAGTGGATCCTATGGGTCATATCGATTGTGGGATGGGGCCTCCATGGATGGGGCTTGTTGCTTGCATGCTTGATTGGGATGGAATTTGTGGAGTTCAGAGACCAGATCAATGCCATGGGCTCTTCCTCGAGCGATTTCATTCACAGTTTTTATGGTGTAGTGCAACACAGGGGGCAGTACTGTGACTATGGAGGGATGGTGCTTGGTATGCAAGAATGTTTAAGTGGGTGTTATGGGTCAAAGTAACTCAAAGCCGTGATGCAAGGTTTCCCAGCAGAGCAATGCCTTGTAACAAATTGATCAATGTTGTTCACTTCTGTCCCTCTCCTGTCATTTATTAAGCCCCTAAAAATTCATCTCTATACATTAAAGTTACATTTTTTAAAATTTTCCATCCATGAAAGTAATACATTCTTTTCTGTAAATGGCTTAGATGCAGCTGTACACTGTTGCTACCTCCAGACTATGTTAGTCTACAAAATCCCCACCTTTCTCTCAATGCACCCCTCAACCACTTGATGCACCTCAAACAATGCAAGTTCAACCCAGAAACCAATCCTGAAGTAGTGCAATGGCACAGAAACTCCATCCTGGAAGCTGACGGGATTGGGTCCTTAGGGTTGTTGCGTGTGAAACCGTGGAAGTTTGAATCTGTGTATTTTAAACTATCATTGGTACAGCAGTTTCAAGGTGGAAATGCTCAGTCACTGCATTAACTTTTTATTTCACTCATAATAGGTCTTCTGGTATCTAAAAACATTTACTACATTAAAAAAAACACCATATGGATACATAAACAAGGTTAAAAACTTGATTTTCACCTGTGTGTGGTTCTAATGTGGCAGCTGATTGCTCTGAGTTAAGTACTGACTCTGAATTCAGATTTGTGATTTAAGACTTCCACTTACAAATATTTCAAGGAAAACACAGCTGAGAGAGCAACATCTACACCTTTTTTTTAAAATCACAATGGTAAAATGACCTGTTGACGTTCAAACCTGACTTGAATCAATAACACTCAGTGCAACAAGTGTACACAGAAAACTGACAGCATGTTCTTATGGAGGACACCTGTGCTGCCTGATTCACAGGAGACAGATGACCAACCAGATATCTGCATCAGCCTGGACACAGAAAACACACTTGCTCACATAACATGTCTGGTTCCTTAAACAGCACGTCTGCTTCCCGCGACTCGAGTAATAGCCGTCATTACAGCACCCCAGCAACACGAGCACACACTCACGCGCACACATTGTCCAGCAGGTTATTACAGTGGCAGTGTAGCTTATTACCCTGCCTCAGCACCACTCAATTATTCAGCCGGAGTCCACAGGGAAAGGAGAAGCAGCTCAGTGTGCTACTTACAATATGCCTAAGTAGGCCAAAGAGACTGACTAAAGTATGACATATATGCACCACAGCATCCCCGTGCAGACCGTAGAAACTGGGAACTCCGAGCATGGATAACGACTTTTAGGAGCCGCTGTAGCAGTTGAACGCATGTGTGTGTGTGCTTGTACTACTCATGCTTTCACAGTCTTGCTGTGGGGACTAGACTTGCTTTCATGGACAAAAAGCAGGTGTCCATAATGAGAAGCTGAGGTGTTGGTTTAGGTTTGAGGTTTTGACTCCACACAGTGCAATAGAAACACAATCGGTGGATGGGCACAAACCAAACGAAGCTACACGGTACTAACTGGAGGGACAATTAACACACAAAACCTCACCCTGGCCTAATTCTGACTTCACCTCTTTGGCAAATTTCCGAAAACCAAGGAATTACTTCTCGTGTCATCCCCGCTGAGCCTCCTTAATAGTAATAAAGCTGCTACATCCCCAGTCATATGTACCTTTGCCAGACTGCTTACGTTCACACAAATCGTTGAGGTCGACACAACCTTGCTTGATTCTACCCAGTAGTTTATGAAATTCTTTCACAATCTTGTGGAGAAATACAGAGACAGGAGGCAGAGGGGCTGAGGGTGGGGGAAGGAGAGAGGAGGGAGCAGATCTATTTTAGAGTGAGATTAAGCAGAGCTGTGTTGAAATAGAAGCCCTGACCGACCGAGCCATGATCTGGGGACTTATTAAAGACTCTTATTAAAAGTTAAGGAAGGCCCTAAGAACCTTACAATAAGAGAGGGGGTGAGAGAATCACACAGTGGAGGGGAGGTGATGTGTGTGGCAGAGAAAGGATTGAGTTTAAGCTCTCTTTCCTTTCGCTCTCTCCCTATTTCTTCCTTTTCTGTTTTCGCACGCACACACACTCCATGACGTCTTTTCTCCCCACTCATCTGCAGTGACTCCTCCTCAAATCTCCATCCAGGTCAGCTAAATAAAGTCCACGGTTTTAGCCTAATTTCTGACAGCCCGAAGACTTCACACAAACAGCACGAACACGCGAAAGCAGTTGTGTGTGCACGTGCAGTTGTTGGTTATAGATTTCAGAGCAAATCCTTTCCCGCTGTATTGCTTTGCAGCATGCAGCACAGTCAGTGAGCAGAACACAGGCCTGATGCAGGATGATGTGGTTTGGTGCAGTCCTGTGTAACTGCGGCCGATCCCGTAGAGAGTAGAGGGAGTGCTGTACCACCTGCTTATCGATCAGTTAAAAGATAAGGCCTGCTGGAGCTAAACATCCAACGCCAAGGGAAGTGTTGGCGTAGGGCTGCCTCTCTAGCTTCCCTGGAGCCCTGGAGATGCGGATCGAAGACCACGTTGTGTGTATGCGAGTGTGTGTCTGCGTGAGAAATGATCTTAAGCAACCAGTGACAAATAAGAGTAGCATATATACACACATACATTTTCCTTCGGTGTTTGGTCTTTCTCTTTCCGTCTGACTCTAAATGCAACCCATCATCAGTGCTTTGTCCTTCAAACCAGACAAGGCAGGAAGCATAATGGAAACCATGGCAACGAGACAGCAAATAGACAGCAGTGCTTAGGGTGAGTGAGGATGGATGGACGTATGGATATATGGGGTTTTCTGGGAGGACAGTTGAAGGAGAAGTGAACCGAGAAGATATGTGAGAGAAAAAAAAATAAAACACGATTATCAACACTAGTTTTCAGCACCCTCCCCCTCGCTTGCATGTCTGAATAACACATAGATGCACAGACACACTGGAACTTCATTTTCTTGGCAGATCTGTAGGACTTTGAGGCATAATGTGAGCCGGTGCTTTGGTTTAATAAGGGCTCTGTGGGGTTTTCTTCACAATTTCCAAGCCTCCGCTATCAAAGTTACTCATTAAACATATGCAGCCCACAGAACTGAGCTGGACTCCAACCAACAGAAATCATACAGTTTATTCCCAGTCACTATGGTTTTGGCACAGAGTCTATTTTACGAACCTCAGCAAACAGCGTGCAGTGGCTTAAGGTTTCCTAAGATGTTATGCTGGTTTCCCCCTAGCAGTAAGCTGGAATTATTATGTCAAATTTAAAACAAACGTCACAGAAACAAACGTACAGGGATTAATGTGAATTTATTCTAATTTATTCCAGGCTTAATCCCTCATAATATCCCTCGTAAGTAGCTGTAAGCAGGCAGATGCACATACACGTAATGCCTCCAGCTAGTCCCCTTTTCCTGAGTAACCACCACCAGGACTTTTCAGATTGTGTCTTTGTTGTTCCGACTGATGAAATAACGCAACTGACCAGACAACAAAGCGAGAAATTAACTTGTAGAGTGTTTTTGTCGATCAGACTATAATATATGCCATGTTTTAGCCTGATAAACTGTAACTTAGAACATGTTTTAGATGCACACACTCACACATTCAGCAAAGCCTCCAATTAGCCACATTTCCTGAGTAATCACAACTAGGCCTATAGTCAAATAGTGCCTTTTTTGTTCAGACCTATGAATTAACACAGGAAATTGGATAAAGTAATACAATCTTAACTTGTAGAATGTTTTTGTCTACTAAACTGCAATTTATATCATGGATTAGCCTGATAAGCTCGTATTTGTTGCATGTTTTAGCTTAATTACATTTTACTTGTTTAATCCTAATAAATTTAAACTTTAAATTGTACAATGTATAGCCTAATAAACTATATCTTGTAACATATTCTAGTGTATTTTTGAATTATAAACAATACATTGAAACACATTTAGCCAAATTATTATTCATGTAACATGTTTTAACCAAATAAACTACATCTTGTAACATATTTTAGCAGGATTTAGTGTGACAAACAAAAATTTGCAGCATATTCTCATCTAATTATTGATTAGTTTGCTCATGTAGCATTTTTCAGCCTAATTAAATAATCTTGTGATACACTGAAGTATGTTTTAACCTAGCAAACAATAGTTTGTCAGATATTTAAGCCTAATTATTAATTATTTTGATAGTGTATCAAGTTTTAGCCTGATGAACTACATCTTGTAACATGTAATATGTTTCAGATTTTTTTTTTAAAAACTAACTTTTAACATATTTTAGCCTAGTCATTCATCATTTTGATCATGTAGCATGTTTTTAACCACACAAACTCAATCTTGTGACATATTTTACCATGTTATAGCCTAACAAACCATAATTTGACACATATTTAAGCCCAATTAAGTATTTTGAGAGTGTATCATGTCTTAGCCTGATAAACTACACCTAGCTACGTTTTAGTATGTTTCAGATATTAAAAAGTTATCTTTTAACATATTTTAGCCCAGTCATTCATCATTTTGATCCTGTAGCATGTTTTAGCCATATAAACTACATCTTGTGACATATTTTAGCATGTTTGGGTCTAACAAACAATAATTTGCAACACATGTGACTCTCATCATTGATTAGTTTGATTGTGTAGCATCATGTTTCAGCCGAATAAACTAATTTTATGACATATTTAAGTACGTTTTAGCCTAACAAACAATGGTTTGAGAGATATTTAAGTATTTTGACAGTGTATCATGTTTTAGACTTTAAAAATGTTGTAGATTTTTAATGCGTTTCAGTTTTTTTTTTTTAAAAAAAAGCAGTAACAAACTACATGACAAGACATATTTTAGCATGTTTTATCCTAACAAACAATACTTAATGACATATTTGAACCTAATTATTATGAATTTTGAGCATGTTTCAGCCTAATGAACAACATCTTCAATATATTTTAGCTTAATGATTAGTTAATTTTATCAGGCAGCACATCTTGGCCAAATGAACTTAATCTTGTAATATATTTGTGTATATTTTAGGTTAGTACAAGAACTTGTTCAGATGTTCAGATTTACATTTAATAATATTCATGCTTTATTAAAATGAAGTATGACTTGTGGGATCTTTTTGACTTTTGCATGCCTTAACACAGCCCTATTCAATTAGCGGCCCGCGGGCCACATGCGGCCCGAAAGCAACCCTCGAGTGGCCCTAAAGCAACTGCCGAGTGATTGGGACTTGGGTCCGAGAAAAACATCTTTCAGTAACACTGACAAGTTCTTACAAAAATTCCAACATTATTGCAAACATTGAATGCAACACTTACCGTAACCTAGCAACTAACCCACAATGCATTGTGTTGAGGAGACGCGTTTGAAAAGTTAACATTAGCAGTTCTATACAGGCAAAAATAGCAGCATGTCTTTTTCTATCCTGAAACGACAAATCGGCGAGGAAAACCGTCGGTTTAATCCTGCGTGGACTGACAAGTATTTATTTATTTACCACCAAGTCCGAACGCCAAACCAATGCGTTTACTCTGCAACGAGTGCTTTGCAGTGCTAGAAGATTATCATGTCCGAAGACACCACATTGAAAAAACATGCCGCGTTTCGGACAAACTTTCACGAGGGATGTCATGAGAGAGCGGCTATAATTCAGAGTTTGACTGCATCTTACAACCGGAGCTGTACTACAATGAAGCGGACCTGCACAGCTCAGGAAAGGGCCACGAAAAAGAGGCCGTTCACAGACTCAGAAACTGTGAAGGACTGCATGTTGGCTGTCGTGGATGAAGTTTTAACGGACGATAAAGTTAAGAGAAGTGTGGCATCTGCTATCAAACAGGTCTGACACGTCAAACATTCTCGCCACAGATGTCTTCTAGACATGGTAAGTGCAACAAAGCAGCGTGCTGTAGCAGACACTAAAGGTAGTTTTATGTATTTATGTGACTATTTTCTGTTCACTTATTATAAGTTTAATATTTAAGAAAGACATTTTGTTTTGACAGTTATTTCACTTAGTTGCACTTTATTATGCACTTTGATGTCAGCTTTATTTCGTTTCAAAGGGATAGTAACTATCACTGTGCCTACTGTTTATTTTTTTGATTATATGCACTGAAGATGTGACTGTCTCAGATGAGACCAAATATGGACAGGGACAAACTCTGTTTTTTGTTATTTCAAAAGAAGAAACATGTCTCAAGTTCTGTAAAGTTACTGTTAAGCAAGTTACTTTTTAATGCACTTTGAGATGTGACCAAAACAAAAGATGGTGTTTCTAATCTGCACTTAGTTTTTATGTTGATATGCACCTTAACCTGTGCTTATATTTACCTATCAAAATGTGTTGAAGTTGTGTGTTTGAAATGTAAAATTTAAAGAAGCAGTATTTCAGCACAGGTTTAGACTAAGTACTGCTCTTCTATTGTGTTTATGTCCTTTTGGATGTGGCAATACGTTTATAAACATCCAGTGTGTTTGTTATCTGATCTGTTTGTGTTTATTTTAAATGGTTAACTTTGCTCACTGTCTGCTAAAAACATCCGGCCCAGCTCATGTTCTTAGTCTGAAAATCCGGCCCGAGTCAGTTTTTAATTGAATAGCCCTGCCTTAACATGTTGAGCCTAACTAAAACTTTTTGCATATTTTCTTCAAACTCTTTTCAAATTACATATTCCTCTGGTAAAAATGAAGCACGGTTACTTAAATGAAAGCATGCATCTCACCTGTGGCTTGTTTGTGCATTTTCCATCGTGGTTTCTGCTTTAAGCCGAATGTGAAGTCATGAAGGCCACATCAGCTGCTGCTTCTCTGTGTTTAAAGCAGGTAAATACAGCTGCCGTTTTAACAAGCATTATCAGCCATTTACTAAATTATCGAGTGCGTCAAGCTACTCACAACTTTTGTTCTACTCTTCGAGGAACGACAAAGGCGCCGTGAACTCCTCGAGGTGTATTCTCCAGACTGCGTTTGCTTTCCGTCCTGTTTAATTAACATTTCCGCTCCTCTCTGGTGCACCTGTCGCGGACCATAGACTGCGTATAAAGATGGAAGTAGCACCTGGCTCCTAAAATGAGGTCTACCCGGAAGTGTCAAAAACTTGAAACGTCACACCGTCCGCTGGGCCGCCGAGACTCCGCCCCTTTTCGGAGGTAAGTTTTCGCTGCCTTTTGTCAAGTGAGGTCAAATCATTTTTCTTTTGATTTTTATTTAAAACAATACAAAACGTTGACCAAAGTGCTACAAATCATTATAAAAATAAAACAATTAAAAACTATAGAACAATAAATTCATTCAAAAAAGATACTCCTATTGCATGATTAATTCTAAGGCATTATTACTGTAGGCCCAGATAGATACTGAAATAGTTTCTAAACTGGAAAAGCCAGGATGGTGCTTTATAAACAGGTAGAGTATGAGCAAAGGAAGACCTGGCTACATTTTAGCGCAAATCCAGATCATTATCTTTACAGTCCCCGTCTTCAGTAAAGATTAAACCCATAAAAACTCATCGCTTGGTGTTGAAGTTACATATTTAAAATGATATTTTACCATTTTCATGAAAATATTCCCTTAATGCCTTTAAATGGTTTAAAGACTTCCTCTAGAATGTGCAGATGTATGAAGTTCCTGCCTCTCTCCATTCACCCACCTACTCCCTGCAGCTCAAGCACACCAGCTCATTTGTAATTCTGCTCAAACACTGTGAAAGTACTAAGCACTACACTATGGCCAGTTGTATAATTAGATAAATTTTGCCAGACAACAACTCAACCTGGAATTCTGAAGAAGAACAATGACACAGAAAGCCTCCTACAAGAAAACAGGTTTAAATCTGCTTATAATGATTTAAGCAAATTTAAGGAACCAAATCAACCATAAATCATTTTATGAAATCCTGGCTGGCTTAATGAGGGTTTTTGAGATTGTTGCTGCAGTTCCAAGGAAAAATGGTCTGCCATGGTGTTGACTGCTTATTTCACTCATGGTATGTCTTCTGGCCTATAAAAAACAGTACAGACATATTAACAAGGTAAAACACACACATACACACACACTCACACCAGAGGGTGAGAAAACTATCACCACATTCCCTGGAGAATGCAGCAAAGGTCATCAAGTGATTCAGTGGAACAACATGATGGTGTGATGCAGTGAAGTAAAGCAATGAAGTGATGCAGTGTAGTAAAAGCAGTAAAATGATGCAGTGAAGTAAAGCAGCAGAATGACCCAGTGGCATGATGCAGTGTAGTAAAAGCAGTAAAATGATGCAGTGAAGTAAAGCAGCAGAATGACCCAGTGGCATGATGCAGTGTAGTAAAAGCAGTAAAATGATGAAGTGAAGTAGAGCAGCAGAATGACCCAGTGGCATGATGCAGTGTAGTAAAAGCAGCAAAATGATGCAGTGAAGTAAAGCAGCAGAATGACCCAGTGGCATGATGCAGTGAAGTAAAGCAGTAAAATTATGCAGTAAGGCAACACATCAAAGTGATGCAGTGAAGTGATGCAGTAAAATGGTGCAGTGAATTATAGTGGTAAAATGATGCATTGAAATGGTTCCGTGAAGTGATGCAGTGAAGTAAAGCAGCAGAATGACCCAGAGGCATGATGCAGTGAAATGATGCAGTCAGGCAACACATCAGTGATGCAGTGAAATGATGCAGTGAAGTAAAGTATTAAAGAGGTGCAGTGAAGTAAAGCGGTAAAATGCTGCAGTGAATCCTAGTGGTAAAATGATGCATTGAAATGGTTCTGTGAAGTAAAGCACTAAAATGATGCAGTGCAATGATGCAGTGATGTAAACCATTAAAATAATTTGGTGAAGTGCTGCAGTGAAGTGATGCAGGGAAAAGCACAGTGAAGTGCGTGCATTAGAGTGATGCAGTAAAATGATGCAGTGAGTGATGCAGGGAAACAATGTAGCGAAACTGTGCAGTGAAGTGATACAGTGAAGTACTGCAGTGAGATTAACATGCAGTGATGAAGGGTGTTTGAGTCATACCAGGATGTACCAAGATCTCCATGTTGGTACACTCACATGGGTGACTGCAGTAATTTCATAAACATGAGCATAAGTTTGAACAAAAAACGATTTTAGACTATGTCAAGTTTACCTAATTTGAAACTTGCATGAGTGTGAGATCACAATTGTAGTTGAAGTGTGATGCAGTGAAGGAATGTAGTGAAGAGTGACAGTGAAATCAAGCAGTTTAAAAATGGTAGAGTGATGAAATGATAAATTGCAGTGAAATGATGTAGTGAATGATGCAGTACATGCTGCAGTGACGTCATGCAGTAAAGCAACGTAGTAAAGTGTGGCGGTCAAATCATGCAGTAAAACTATGCAATGAAGTAGTGCATTAAATTGATGCAAAGAAACAATTCATGAAAGCGATCATTCACTGCATGAATTGACCCTCACATGCTGTGAAGTGATGCATTGCAGTGGTGTTCCCTCAAACTAGTGACAAGTGTAATTTTTGTGGTGAAAAATCCTCAACAACAAACAAAAAGTAGAACAGCTGCCTAACTGCACAGTGTACTTCCTTGGCAAAACAAAGTTTCAGTTTTAATTCCGGTGATGCGTATTAGAGGTTACTGTGTTGTTTCCTGGGCTGAAGAGAGCTGAGACACACAGACAGCACACATAGACTCATTGTCATCACAATTGTGAAACAACAGCAGCAACGTGCGGGCAGCAACCTACCACACTGACACTAAAACTGAACTATTTTGCAGAGGATGTGGATCATGCAGTTTGGCAGCTCTTCTATTTTCTTTTTTTAGTTTGTTTTTTGTTTTGTTTTGTTTTGCTCTTTTGGGGGATTTTCCATTTTAATCGCAGTGCTTGTCCCTTTGCACGCAAATTATTGCAGAAAGATCATTATCTTCTACGGAATGGACTTGAAAAGTGGGACTAATATCTGTTACACCATGGTGGTGTGTGCTTTCTTTCTGTGAGCTTCATTACTACTCCTACCATGATGACAGTAGACATTTCATAATAAGACGAAAGGAAGGAAAGAGAAAGAGCATCCCATACTGGTAAGTACAATTTTTTTGCAGTACGCAAACTTAATGTCACTGGCCATTCTGTTGCCTTTTCTAAGTGACCAATAGGGTATTTCAATAGGGTATGGAAGAAGTGAAAAAAGCAATTTTAAGCTAAATGGCATATTAATTTTGCATATGAGAAATTTGGGCTCACCACCATGAAATGCTCTTCCCCTTCCCTTCCTCTTGTCCTGATATGAAATATCTACTGGGAGCTCTAGAGATAGTGAAGTTCAGATGTCAGAGAGAAAGTGTCTACCGTCATCCTGTAGCAGCCAATTGTTAGTTTAGATCTTTGAGCACATGGTCTGGCTGCATTCATTATCATTCTGCGGGTATTTTGTCCAGCCAATCACAGTGGCTGTAGTATGCAGCTTGTGTTCCCTCAATACAGTGACGGGTGGAATTTTTGTGGTGGAACATTCGCCTGCAAGAAGACGAGCACTGTGACAAAGTTGGAAAATTCACAAAAAAAATACAAATTAAAAAATAGCAGAGCTGCCTAACTGCACAGTCTATGTCCTTGGCAAAACTTACAATTTCAGTTTTCATTCCAGTGATTGTTACTGGAGGTTGCTGTACTGTTTCCCAGGGTGAAGAGAACTGAGGCACACAGACATTACAAAGGTGAGGAAAATGCAACATATTTAAACAAGCAAATATTTGATTGGCCTTGAAACAGTGCCTCTTGAACAAAGGCAGTGCCATCCTAACCCAGTTCAACCCCAGCACTCGGGCCTAGGTGGTCAGGCATCCGGTCCCCCCATCTGGCTCACCGGCCGAAACCCGCAAAATGCCACGCCAACGCAAATGCAGCACTCGTCACAGATGATACCCACGCAGTCCTTCTGTCCCCGTTTGCACGCTCAGGAGACTCCACAGGGTTCCTGTTTGCAGAGGTAGGAGGGCCAGCAGATGCTAAGCAACTAAAAAGAACACATAATCCAGCATCAAAATATCCTACTTCAGTGCATGTAAATGATAATGCATACATTTCGTGCCTCAAATGCACAGTGGCAAGTAATGGAGCAGCAAAATGGCTGCTGACATTCATTCTTCATACTGTGTCAACAGTGTATCCAGAATCTACAATTGTACCTTTGAACAATTTGTTTTACCAAAACAGAAACTTATTAGCCAAATGTCTGCAGAGAATGCTGTTGTGAATGCATAACAGAAACAATCTTTTAGTCAAAATATGAAGACCGCTCACCCAAATAGTCTAGAACCTGACACTGCCCTTCCTCAGAGCCTTTGCAATACAGCTGCCAAGTGTGAAGTAGATTGCATCCTAGAAGCCTAAGCCTCACAGTGTGAATGGTTGTAGCATTGCTGGCATCTTTACAAATTAATCTTTGGGATATAATAGTTTCTATTTCTAAACTTTCTCTGACATTTTTCTGATTTCCTTCTTTATAAAATTGTGTATAAAGTAGTTCAAACTAGCTCCACCTTCAGCAGCTACAACAGTAAAATGATGCTATCACACAAATGATTCAGTATTAATGATGTAGTGACATCAAACATAAAAATATATCAGTCAAAGGGAGTAAACTAGTACACTTTTATCATATTGTTGAGTCTAATAATCTGACAAGAAACTCCACAGCCCACAAACAGAGAACAACTGTACCATCCAGGAAATGGTGTGCTGTATACATAAATGAAATAAGTTAATAGCTTATGTGCTGAATGTGTCCTTCCAAAGTGGAAGTCATCAAAACACACCTGCTGTGCTCGCCAGTTGTACCTTACTTTTGGTCTAAATGCACAACCAGGTCCGTCACAGTTTGTTGAATTTGGCTGACATTGACTGACAGTGTTTTGGCCTGCATTCTACTCTCCCGTGTTGTTCTGATGGATTCACAGGGATCACAGAGGAGGCAAGAGGGAGAATATAATGCACTGCTGCACTGACAGATGCAGAGATGAAAAAGGGAATGTGCTGGCATTTGTGTTGTTTTCACCACTGGACCAAACATTTCTTATCTGTTGATGGTCACCAAAATCTTCTGACAGGGTTTTAAACCAATTAAACCCAAAACAGCATGTCCTCATCAGTAGGTAATGAGAGGAAAATGTAGGATTCTGAAGTTACAACATTGGTGAATTTAATTTTTCTGTGCCGGTTTTTAAATAACTTCTTTCTTATCAACAATCTGTGATCCTACTTTGTCATAACTAAACTATACTCTTGCACTGTTCATTTTTCTTGAAAGCCCACAGAAACAACTTCTTACCCTGAGTTGTGACTTGATGTATGCACTCCAACACTGAAAGCAACTAGTGTCAAAGTAGCTGAGGAAGACTGATTTAAACAATTTCATCTCATCTCATTTCCACATCCTCTAGTCCCCCTCTGCTTCTGCAATCTTCCTTCGCTCGTTCCCTTCATTAAATTGCACCGTCTCCTTGTTGAAAGATCGGCAAGAAAGCTGGTTATTCAAATTTAAATCAACACTGACAGAGAAGCAGATGTAAAAAGAGAGAGAGGGGTAAAGGGAGCTACAAAGCTTGTACCTGACGTTGTTAGTATTAATGTGATTCCACTGCGAGGGTTGGGATCGATGCAGTCAGATGAGGGACTGTGTTAACATCCTAATCTCTAATAGCATCAGAGCAGCCAGACTATAAAAACCTCTACCAGTTCAACCATGAACACACAGACACACACACACACACTCGAGCACAGATCAAGATGATAAGACAGACAGACAGGACACGAGGAGCCATTAGAGGAGGACCTGTATTGTGTGCTGAAAGAGAATAGCCAGATAGCCTTGATGACCTCATGTCTGTTCCTCACCGTTGTTCACACATAGGCTCATTTCCCAGGAACACCACGGTCCAAAGACCACATTAAAAAAAATCCAGATTCATTAATTCATAACTGGAAAGTGGACGCTCGTTTTGATTCATGATTGTGTTCATTTCTGAACTCCCTGCAATTACATTGTTAAGCTTTGCTGAGTGAAGCACGACTTTCTCAGGCTAAAGCTGTACTGTACATGACCAACGCATTAGCGCACATTAAAGCTGCACCAAACTAAGAAAAAAGGCTCTGTGATACCAACCTATAACACTAGACTGCGTCCAAGAAGACAAACCCCAGCTTTTCTCAGCATCTCAGTTTTGCTGTATTTGCTAAAAAATAAAATTTTAGTGTCCAGTATATTTAATGAGGCGAATGGCACAAGAAGTGACAATTTAAAACTGAGGACTTGAATACAAAAATTGCCTACAGTCAGCACAGAAATAATTTCATCCAGAACAGTGATAGATGAACCTCATCAGGACCATCAGCACAAAGCACTATTTTGCTATAAAGACACACTCCTATGAAGAAATTGTGAGCCGTTTGAGTTCGGCTGGAAGAGCAAGTTGTCCACAAATCACAAGGTTGGTGGTTTGACCCTCAGCCCCTCCACATGTCAAAGCATCTTTGGGCAAGACACTGAACACCAAGTTGCTTCCAATGGCAGGCCAGTGCCTTGTTTGCAGCTGCACCACCAATTGGTGTATCAGTATTTGTGTGAATAAGGGTGAATAAGAAACACTGTAAAGTGCTTTGTAGAACCGCTAAAGCTCAAGGCTGCTCCAGCAGAACCGGACATATTTTTGGAGTCTTGAAGATATGTCACTTCTCATCCAAGAGGTGATGGGAAGGCATGGAGGTATTTGTGCTCACCCCTGAATGACACAATTCACAACCTCAACTATTACATGACATAAACTGTGAATGGTTGTGAAACTGCCTGGGGAGGGATGACTCGAGGTGTTAATGGTTTCGAGATGGCAGTGTCAGTTTAACATAGATAAACTTCCTTAACTCCTCCCTACGCAGGAGGTGGACATTTCTGACCTGAAAGAAGTGTCCCTTATCCTTTAGATGCAGGTGGACTGCAGAGTCTTGCATTACATTACATTAACATTAACTGGCTGTCCTCTGTTGTCCAGAACAGATTCTGCTGTCCCCTACCCCCATCACCCCAACAGGTTGAGGCAGATGGATGCCTTCCCTGAGCCTGGTTCTGTCTGAGGTATTTTTCACCCCCTTTCTTTTTTTGGTTCCTTCCCACTTTTGCTAACTGCTTGCTCATAGGGAATGCAAAGGCAACTTTTGATTGCTGGGTTTTCTGTTCTCTGTTAAAAATTCGTAAGGTCTGTTCCTTAGTATGGTAAGTGCTGTGAGATGATATATGTTGTGAATTTGTGCTACATAAGTAAAATTGAATTGAACTGATTTGAATCGAATCAAATCAAATCAAATTGAATCTTTGGTAGTTTCACAAGCCCTGTGCCGTTCAAGTTGGGGGTTGGAATGATTACCTGGGATTTCTCACCCGTCAGTTTCAACTAAGGAAGCTTTTCAGATGAAAGTTTAAAATGTCTGTAAAAACCAAAAAAGAAGTCAAGTTGCCTTCTACTGTACGATTACCATGACTTGAGAATCTACACAGACATTGGAAAAGGAGCTATATAAGTGCAAACAATTTACCACTTAATTAACTATCGCCGACATTTACGGCTGTATATACACTAATAGTTTATATTTTTAGATAAGACTCAGGGCTCCACATGATTATAGACACTAACAACATACCATCAGACATCAGACTACAGAAAGCACGTGCTTTAAGATAGAGAAAGGGTGAGGGTGACAAATGAAACTAAAAACTGAAACCATGGCCCCTAGAGTGAGGTGATCCGTCGCCTCTGTTTTAAAGTAGGGGTCATTTTGCTAGAATGGTTTAGGTCAATTTGTTGACTTAGAGAAAAGGGTCACTGCAAATCTATATAAAGGTGTTCTGAATGGTTACCTTTCAGAATGGCTATGCATCAGGGCACTCAATGATTTGATGAGCAGAAAGGTGATGCAAATCATATACTCAACCTTTGCAATCACGAGATCTTCATCCAGTTGAACACCTATGGGAGATTTCAGATCAACATATTAAAAAGTACTCTACACAACCATAAACAAACACCAAATTATGGTACATCTTTTGGGAGAATGGTGTTCCCGCCTTCCATTAGACTTCCACAGACTTGTAGATTCAATGACAGATTATTCTGGCAGCACACGGTGGCCCATCACCCGAGTAAGCCATTTTATGTTTGGTTTTTCCTTTCTCACCCATCTGTAGCAACTCATTCCTGAGGCTACTCTCTGCCCAACTCTCCATGTGCTACAGGACCTAAAGTTTCATTGTCTCCTGGCCCGTTTGAAAAGCCTTTTTGCTAATCAAAGTTATGCAACAGCAAAAGAGAATGAGCAGTCTGTACTTTTCCATGGGCTCCATTGCTTTAAAACATTCCAAATCTAATTTTGACTCATTAGTAAGCCTCTGGAGTACTTCTGTCTCATACTGCAGACACAACCTCTGAGACTTGCATGTGTGCGTGTGTGAGACAGCATCTTTAATTACCCAGGTAACACAGCCAGATGCTCCATCACTCTGGCAATGGCAGTGATTAAAAGCAGTAAAATATTCATTTCAATCAGACACCCACATGCCACATGTATAATTAATGCATAGCGGAAGGACACGCCAACTTTTACCACAACCACACACATACACACACATTTCCATCACCATATTCCCTCTACACATCATAGCCAGCTGCTGCATATGTGTGTGTGTGTCGAGGCGGATCCATGAAATGGAACTGTGGATGAGCCACTTCGAGCAACACTCCACAGGGAGGTCAGAGGGTAGCCAGACTGCATTCTGGGACATCATTCAGACACCTACACAGCAGATGTGTTGGGCTGCTCTCTCACTGCCCTGACTCTCTCTGGGAGTGTTTTTGTTGGGGAAACAGCATCTTGAGTTTGCCTTCTATCAGGTATTCAGCTTTCTCTGGTGTGGGTGTGCTGCCTTTGCTGCTCCTTCTTCTACTTCTCAGTGCTTCTGTGCTCGTCAATGCCTCAAAATACCTGTGAGCAGTTTGTCGGAGGTCTCAGAAGCCGTCTGATGTCTCTAGTGGGCGGAAGAATATACAAACACAAAACAATCTGCGACTTGAGGTGAATTTACAGACATAAAGTAGACATTTGATTTTTAACTCACTTTGTGGAACAGATCTTATCTGCCTGGGGCGATGTATGTGAACACAGAGCAGCCACATGGAAAAGGACTATCTCATTCAGCATTTGCGCTACAGTGTCTTAAAAATTAAACATCTGATTTAAATGTAAATCACACCAAAAAAGATTCCCTTTCACACGCTTGAAATAAAATCTTTTCTTTTCTCCTTTCAATCCCCATGGTTCCACTTTGTCTGTTTTCTATTTCTGTCCTTTCAATCCATCTGACTGCTGTCTCTTTGTTTTCCGTGATTAAGCCCTCTGTCGCAGCATTGTTTAGACTCCAGCAGTAGGCTACAATTACTCAGCGCAGTGTGTGTATTGTATCACGCTCATTACAATTACCTCTGGGTGTGAGTGTGTCATCTGTTGCCTGCTCATGTTCCAATTTCTCTCTGAGTGGGGAGGAAGCTGCATCCAGCTTCTTCAGTGTACTTGCAGCAGTGTGACCAGGAAATGAGATGTCTTCATTACAATGAGCAGGAGCTGCGCATCCAAAAATTCTGGAAGAAACAAACTGGCAAGACAAAGACCAGGGGCCGGATTTAGAAAAATGAGGGATGTCCCAAGCTAAATCTTTAGATCAGGGCCAATCACAGGCATTTTTTAAAAAATGTTTGGGTACGGCATAAACCAACAGTCAATCTTTTGATTACATCACATTGAAATATGATGAGAAGCAAATATGACCATCATATGTTCTGCTGTGACGTAGGAGCATGGATCTAGTTTATCTCAGCTAAATTTACCACTTGTTTGTAGGCCTTAGGTCAGTAAGCCTCACAGAAGTATTTATCACAGTGCTCCTTTACTTGCTAAACTCCAACAATGCTCTCTGTCTGTCAATGTGGAAGTGCAGTAAGTAAAAGAGTCCACTTGCTGGCACAAACAGGTATTCCAGATAACTGAAGTTTGTATTACCTAGGAAATGTTGTCAGGCATCTGCAGATATTATTAATCAACTTAGATCAGCTCAGGACATGTCTAGCAAAAATATTCTTAGATTTATACCGGAACCTACTCTAAAAATCATCCCAACGGTGTTCTTGGGTTCGATTTATAAAAGATGCTGAGCTTCTTCCAATTTAGACACTTGCGATCTGTTAGTCTTAAATAAATTTAAACGAGTGCGGGGCCCGTTGTAGTGGTTTAAATCTTATGTTTACATTCACCCAGTGTCTGCACCTCTTCAGGGTTAAATTTTCAGGTTTTAGAAAATGCCTGGCAGGAGATTTCAGGCAATAACAAGGTTTTCACTGTTGTTCAACAGCGGGATGTGGTGGCCCAGAGAATGAATCCTGGGTGAAGCCACGGATGAATGTTGACATTTAGTTCATGTGGTGGGAAGGCATTGAATAGAGAGGGGAATGCTTCGAATTCACACAAAGTTTGCTGACATTCATTCTACAATTTTGCCTTTGATCTGTACAGTCATACACTTCCCATTGATGACGTTGCCTAGTAACAGTGGCTCCACCCTCAGCGTGCCATGATGCTGATGAATCCAAAAACACCACAAAAACAGCCATAATTCATCCCATCTTTTTCAAACATGACACTGCACTTGTTTGGGTGCCCAGCAATACACCAGCTAAGTTTGAAGTAAATACAATGTACGGTTGTCAAGATATGCGAACACAAACAAACACACACACATTTCTTCATTCATAAGTGAGATGTGGTTTTCTGTTTGTCACACTTAAGATTAAATTTGATTCTAGGTGAGTTTTATAATCGAGGCCTCAGAACGGGCAGGAAGAGAAAATTTTAAGCCATCTCACTTTTGTTTCACCCATCTTCAACAGCAGATAGTGAAAAGGTTCATACTCCAAAGCTGTTTAATACACATAGATATCACAAGATTGATCTTGTATTCAAGAAGCTAGAACTCGTAACAATTGGCAGACATTACAAAGAGCTGCAGTGAGGCTGACTAATGGGAATTCCAGTAGCTTTCATTTGATTACGACTGGCTTGGTGTAACATTGTCCGTGATTTCCCAACTTTACATCTTACTGATCGGCTGAGAGACACCGGCAAAGACATTCCCCAGCAGCCTGGCATCAATAAGTACACTGCTTTTAGCGTTAGCGTACCACACATACACAAATGCACACACAAACACTTCAAAAGAAACTCCTCTCTCCCCCACTGTCTAATTGGTTTGTGTGACGATAAGAGGGTTTTGATGTTCTTATGCAATGTCACACAGGCTGATAATTTCACACAGAGTACATATTACACAGTGTTGCCATAGTCCTAATTCCTGTTGTTTATAAATATGCACCTTTGATCTATCCATTCAATTTATAGATATTGCAATAGAAAAAAAACGAAACAACAAATTATCCCTCAAAAGGTTTTATTTTTTCGCTTGCTGCTTGAAAATCGAGCACGTTTCTGCTGAGTTATTGATATGCAAAAAACAATATTCCCCTGGCTTTTTATTGTCCTGTTTTGCAGAAAACCAATCACGGACCACTTATTCTAATATAGACACAGACTCTAATATAGACCTACCCTGTTGGCAGTATAGCAAAGCTTCCACAGCAGGTGTAAGACTCTTGGCTGTTGTTTTGTCTGTCGACACACTCAACATCTAAAAAGCATGGCAAAAATAAGATAAATTTATGACAAATTAAAACACAGTAGTAGCATTTCATTTCACAGTGTAAGCAAGTGTACTATTTTACTTCAGCACACGCATAAAAGATTATCAAGATATGAACCATAACTGCCCTCTCCTTTTCATTGAGCTTTTGCTGTAAATACGAATGTTTTCTCAGTCAACTTCCCTTGTAAAATAAGATTTTACAAAATCCCATGAAAGATTTCTCTGAGCTTGACGCTTGATATTGGCATTCCTGTGCAGAGGGCTGTGTTTTAAAGCCTGCAAACAACCCAGCATAAATTTACACCATTAAGTCCCTCAGGCTAGAAAATGCATAAAGTGCTGTGTGTGTGGCATGAGAATGCAGTAGTCATAATGAGAATGTAGATGTCCTCTGCCTGCCATGGACACAGCCTTCAACATGCACACATAAGTGCTTACTCTCATCTTGCCATGTGTCAATGAATAATGCACATATTAATTTTGCAATGTATGGAAGCTTTACTAATTAATTCAGTAATTTCCATTCAAGGTTATCTAATTAAAATGGCATCTTTGTAGTCACCAGGCATGGTTAACATTCTCTACATGTTTTTGCTGACTTATTAACCCATTTTGTCTTACTTATACTGATCCCAGTCACTTCTTTTCAGTCACCCCCAGCTCCACCCTAAATTCTGAAGGCATCCTAACCAACCAATAGGAGCCTCAGCATTGATGGTGGGTGGGAACTTAACCCCTTCACTACTGGAGCTCCCAGAGGCTCTGAAATTGAACAGGAGAGAAACTTATTTAAAAAAAAAAACTTTTAGCCGCACCAACTACTCCAGTGAAATTAATCAGACTGGTTGAAGGAAGTTTGTACAGATTTGACACCCCTGTCAGCTGGTGCTTTGCAATACATGCTAGGATTCTTCGTCTGCTGCAGTATCAGGGACGGGGGCTGCTACAGCTGGAATCACACCTTTGCTTGACTGGTCCACATTTGGGGAAGGAGGAGGTACACTTTGGGCAAGCAATGCTGCAGGTAGTCCCGCGGGGAGTGATGTGGGCCCGTGGGGCAGTTGGGGCTTACGTGCCCTTTCTGGCCCTCTTCCAGCCTGGTGCTTAGCATTTTCCAACAACACACGGACGCTCTTGGAGAAGACAACACGAGGGTCAGAAGCAGGTAGAGCTGGACAAACGCAACTTTCCCTCAACTCCAGAGCCTAGAAGGACATAAACACACATACGTTACATATATCACTGCAGTAACTTTAAAGAAATTCTTTAACACTCAAGGCTGGAGAAGTCCAGCACAACTATTGACATATTTTTACAGTTTCAGTCAATCACTTACCCCCCGCCACACTAAAGCTAGCGATCTCAACAGCTACTGCAGATTTAACCACTAATGATGAAGCATTTCTAACTACAAGATGCTGCTGTAAATAAACACACACTCTAATATGTCATTTAATTTGCTTTGCTTAACAAGCCTGCACATGCTACCTGCCGTGTGACCTAACTAGCTATGCAGGGTTGTGAGTTTGGTTTATTGCTCAGCATTAGGAGTGCTCATCTCAATCTTCTCCTGAGTTTCTAAAATATGTCTGCTTAGAGCAAGTTGGTGAACCAATCAACCAACAACAACATTAATACGATAGTCATGCTGCTAGCTTGGCTAAAAAAACATTCCAAGATGCAACTACTCTATTGATTGTGTGAACAGAGCTGGTGGAAACTAACCACAATCACATCCATGCAGTTAAATACATTTTCTGTGCCTGTCTCATACACCCACACCCACACCCACACAAACACATCCCAACCCATTAATCTCTCACTTAAAATCACCTACAAGACTGAGCACAAACATGCTCTTGGCTTCCCACTCAACAGGCTCTCCCTCTCACGCTACTAGTGGACTTAATGCGCCTTGCTTAAGGATGATGAGCACACTAGTGGAGGTTGAGTGCCCCCAGAAGAGTCAGGTTAAGTAGCTTGAGGCTGTCACCCCTGCAAGGTTAAAAACATCACATTATGCAACACTTTCACCCGACTGAGCTCAGCTGTTAACTGGCTCGTCTGTGCTGCTGTGGTGGATCGAACAGTTTGGGGCGAGGAGGATATCAGACATACCAGAGACCAGAGAGTTTTCTCAGCACACAAGCGCAATACAGGCCAATTAATCCCAAAATAACAGTCTTCATCACTTCACTGCCTGTGGCTACAGTCTGGCCTCGACGACGACTGCTGCTAGAGGTCAATCTACCACACAGGGATCTGATGTGATGCACGAGCACATACATAGTACATGCGCATACTCCACGACACAGGCACCTGATGGACAATTAGTGGTTTACCCATCTGTTCGTCTTTTGTGCTTGGAGCATCTGACAGTGTACCAACAGTCCAACTGACACTCAAGGTTAAATTCAGTGCTGTTTAACACGCCTTTCTGCCAAAACATTAAAACCACCTGCCTAATACTGTGTGGGTCCCCCTTGTGCTGCCAAAACAGCTTGGGTCTGTCAGGGCGTGACACATGACATCTGGAGGTGTCCTGTGGTGTCTGGGACTGGGATGTTGGCAGTCGATCCTTTGAGTCCTGTGGGTTACGGGGTAAGCCCTCCAAAGATCAGGCTTGTTCTCTTGCAAGTGCTCAATTAGATCGGGATATGGGGAGCTTGGATCTTGGGTTAACTTCTTGGGCTGTTTATCGTATTCCTTTAGTTATTCCTGAGTAGTGTTTGCAGTGAGGCAGGCTGGGGGAGGCCATTGGACATCACATTGTAACAAGATGATCAATGTCCTTCACTTCATTTGTCAGTAGCCACTGGCTGACCGGTCTATAATGTTAATCTCTCTCTCTGCCACAGACACAAGCACACACGCATGTTGTAGCCATTGTGGATGCTGACACTTTCCATAGAAGTTTCTTTCCTCACTGCTTGTTGATTTCCTTCTAGGCTTAAGAAACCATTGATTGTCTCGCCACAGTGCCAGCCCAGTGTGGGAGCCCCTGGGACTGTTTTCTTTCAGGTCCTCAACTAAAATTCTACAAGGCATTTAGTTAAGCAGGCATTCAGGCCCTGGCGCAGCAAAATGTTTTTCCCGTCTTCCTTAAAATCCGGAGTCTTTTCCTCTCCCCCCAATCTCTTTCTTCCTCTTTACCCTCCTCTCCATGTCTGCGGGTCGATATACATCTCTCTAGATGCTTCATTAGCTCCATTAAAACTCCTTCCAACAGCTCCTAAAGCTACAATGTTTCTCCTAAACAACAGACAGGTGTAGTTCTGTCTCCTCACGCAGGCCTCAAAGCTCTTTTTCACTTCAATCTTTTATTTGAGACAAACACATCAGTAATGACTGTGTTTACTTACATGAAAAGGGAGGAATCAATCTAGGGAATGATTGCTGTGTGTGTCTGTACCTGTGGCATGAGACGGTCCAGCTGAGTGAATCTGTTCCTGTGCGACGGATGTGTGGACAGCCACTCGGGGAAAGTGGGCTCTCCTGTCAGCTGGTCTCTGATTTCCATTTGTTGCCAGAATACAGGGCCTGCTCGCACATCTGCACACGCCTGGAGAGGACACAATCACATGCATGTCACGTAATCAAGAACAATCACACACACACACACACACACACACACACAATGTGGCATCCCTCTGTCTTGTGCCCACATGAAAATCCTTAGTGACTAGTCGCCTGAGTTTAGTTTGACAACAGTGCCCCCTAGTGCAATGCAGACAAAATAGAAGTTTTGAGAGAAATCGCTGCAGTACAGTGTCATTTTGTGATGCTAAAATACTCATGACTCCAGAAAGAGCAAAAAGGTCTTTATTTGTTAAGAACTACTTCTGCACATGTCTATATAGTTGTTATCAGTGTGACAAAATCATGTGACTTTCTACATTGCCATTGATGCCTAGCAACAGTGGCTCTGTCCACAGCCAACTAAAGGCCAGATTGACAATCACAAGAGACAAAGAAAATGGGTAACACTGGCTATTTGTCCCGTCTCTCAGTCAGGCTCTTTCCTTTAATCTTAACTTATTTCAAATGTGCACATACTCACATTTCAAATATGTCCAGTTCGTTTTTTTTTTTTTTTTTTTTTTTTTTACAATTCTCATGTTTGAAGTCCATGCTGAAATAACCCCAATGATATATTTCAATAGACCAAAAACACTGAAAAGAGGTCAAAAATAAACCGAAAATGGGGCACACCACACTGAAAACAACAACAAAAATAACACAGAGAATCGGCCAAAAAAACTGCCTGAAACACAGTTGTTTTGAAAGCATCTCGAAAACAAGGATGTTTTCACAGACTCCTCTTGATGAGTAAACTGAACTTTACGTGTAAAATCAGTTCAGCCCCTTTAGGTAATGACAAATCAGTGCTTGTGATACCTTAGCAGCCAGCTGCAATCCAACCTCATCTGCCTCAGCCTCAAGTCTCCGACTGTAGGGACGCTGGAACATCAGCTGAGAGAAACACAGAGTCAGAGATGATTAATGTGTAGGTGTGTAAAAACTCCGGGACTGTTGCACACTTTTCTTACATGAAGTTGACGTTTTCTTGAGGCATATTTTCAATGGATGAATAGTAATGTCTCACCTCTGTAAGCTTGCCCTGTACCCACTGTCCCAGCAGTGCCACACTGTCTCGAGGACACACGGCCCAGATGGCTGTCAGCAGAATAAGAGACAGGAGGTCCACGACATGAGACAGACTGGCCTGTTCTGCCTGCGGGGGGTGGAATTTGGGATGAGGAGTAGGTGACAGAGAAGAAAGTCATGGATTGAGGTACAAAAGCGAAGAGGATGGGACATAGAGAGAAAAATGGAGGTAAAAAGTTTTGGGGAGGTGAAGAGGCAGCTGGAACATATTGATTGTTCCCATCTATTTTAGTGGAACGTTTACGCTGTAACAGATTTAGAGGTTTTAACAGCCAATCCAATAGAGCACACCTACTGGGTAATAACAAGCCCATCGATGCTCATTCCCTTCATCTAATTAAAATCTCCTTCAAGCATTTCCTCCGAGGACGTTTAAAGTCTTGAAATACCCATAACTTCATTAGACACTTTTTTAGAACAAGAAGAATGGGCTTTTATAGCTGCAGAAAACAGCCATCTGTGGAGAATTAATAAAGCATGGCAGTGCCTGAGGTCGACAGGACTTTGGTCATCACAGCGGAGACAGGATTAGTGAGGTGATTGTCAGTGAGTCTTTTATCAACGGCTGATGCAACAACACTGCAACCAATGCCACTTCATCCAATAATATACTTCAGAGGCAGAGTGGGAGTGATGATGGTGAATAGTTGGGAGATCTCAGTGTATAATGCAGTATATAACACACCTATAGCAGGTCCACATACATATTTTACAACCCTGAGAAGAAGAGACCTGGAACACTTCCAGCTGTAGCCTCTACACTATGTGCCAAAGGCTTGTAAATAACTAAAATTTGTTCCTCAACATTATTTGCACCTAACGTGCTTTCAACAACTCATCCTCATGCACTCCAAGGTCTGCGACTCTGCTAAGCCTCTCAAATGTCAGCATACTGCACAGATCTATGTACACTGCAGCACTCTAGTCTCAGAAATTAAACAAAATTCACATTTATTTTTCACTGTTACACACAGTGTTTGTGTGTCATTTGAACTGTTGGAACAATTTGCACAAATTATTGCACAAACTCAGATTTTCTTCTGGAAATAATGGCTGCCGGTATAACTTTCCCTGATCTACAGCTGCACTAGCAATGAAGACCAGTTGTTACTGTACATTGATGCAGTAGTCACGAAATTCAACAAGTATATTATCAGTATGTAACAAGGCCATGAATTTCCTTTCATGAAAACTCATGAAAGGAAACAGTTATTACAGCCAAAAACATGGCAAGTTAAGTGATAGAATCAGCAGTACAAGGGGTGATCAAAAAGTTCTGGGACTATTTGAGGTGCAGTGCAGGGCGTGCAACATGTGGAACGTTGTGTTTTTGTATCCACCGGTAGGTGTGCATTTGCAATTTTTCCATTGAGCTTAAACCAGAGCAAAGAGCAAACATCACATTCTGTGTCAGTCAGCAACCAAAATAAGCTGACTTTTACATTAAGGTTGATCACTGGTGACATCAGGTGGGTCTTCGACTACCACTAAGAGAAGAAATGGCAGTTTTCAGAAACTGAAAAGGGCACATCAGGTCAAGAGTGCATTAGGAGTATGCTCATTGTTTCTTCAATATTCAGGGCTCCAGACTGCAACTAAAATGATCACATATACAACCTATTTTTTGAGAGCGTGCAAGCTGGAATTTCAACTGGTCGTGCCAGTGAATAATGATAACTAAGCTGTATTTGTGTGGCTGTATTACTTTTAGAACTTCAGTGTCTCCGTCGGTCTGTCCCTGTCTGGTGCGTAAAACAAGCTGTTTAGTTGATGTGTGTTAAAAAGACAAAGTAATCTGTAGCTGATTTTTTTAAAAGAAAATGAGGGAAGAGGAGGCGGAGAAAGAGAGGTTTGACACACCTAATGATCAGACGGCAGGTGGAAGCAGGAAGATACTTAACTGGTGAAGGAAAAAAAGGTATTTAACTCACTATGTCTAATGCAAAAGAAGGGACGCGAAATGAACATTAATCACAGTAATGATTTCAGGTTCGCACCATTACATGAACAATATCAACTGTGGTATTTACGCTTTAAAATGCAGTCTTCTCATGAAATGCAGAGCACACCTACATGCGTTGTTTATTCCGCTCAGAAAAGAAAAATATCACTAAGTTTCATCTGGGACAAATGTGATATTAGAACGCCCCAGTTTACTCTTTTCAAGGTCATTTTTGGTCACACACCTGTCTGAGCATACTGCAGCCACCTAGCAGCAGCTACCACAGCCTGCAATGTGGGGTGTTTAGGGGAATTCTGTAAATGTGGTGTCTGTCAATAAGCAGATGATCAGCAAGTGATGTGTTTTGAATGTGACAAGGTGGAAGGTGCGGTCAAATGAGAAAGTTGGTTGCGCCAGTGCTACCAGTGAAAAAGTTACTCTGGAGCCCTGATATTCATGTGGTTGTGCACCAAGAATTAGCCCTCCTAGGATCAGACTGACAAGGTAAAGTTCTACTGTAACATCAAGATGTGTCTGAGGGAGAAGATTTGTCACAAATGCGCTGGTCTGTGGTGTGATGTTATAAGGGGACCCCAGTGTGAGGTCTGCCACAACAACCCAATCATATCATTACTCCACATTCATCCTACTTGCTAAATTTGACACCCAGCTACTTCTTCCTCATCCCCAGAATGAAATTCAAGTTGAAGTGTTGCTGTTTTGACACAGCTTAAGAGATTCATGGTCAAATGGTCTTGACATGTCTACACAATGGGACTACAAGGAAGCATTACAAGTGCTGCATCACTGCACAAGGAGACTACTTTGACAGTAATGGCAGCTAATTCAAAATTAGATACATTTTTGCACACTTTTTAAAGGAAGTCTAAGAACTTATTGATCACACTCCACAAAAATAATATCAATAGTAAGCACAGTCTGTAGAAGGTTATGTACTTACAGAGTGTCCAAGTACAGCATGGGCCATCTCATGTCCCAGGACAACAGAGAGCTGATGAACATCTGCTATAGCTTCCAGCATCCCCGTAAACATGAACACTTTCCCGTTCTACAAGCAAAACATAACGCATATGTGAGCCACGTGTCGTTACAGATGTGTAAAAAGTTGACAATGAACTTTCTCATTTCTTTTCATCTTTCTTTTGCTCACTGGTAGGACAAAGGCGTTGACGTTGGGACTTTGCACCACATGGACACTCCAGCTGACTTCAGACACTTCAGGGATGTCCTTGTTCCTCTGTGCCAGGTGCTGCACCACCCGCTCCACCACCTGGTGACGGGGGTCAGTGACTGGAACCAGCAGCTCTGCAAACTCCTCCATGTACTGAAACACAAAGACGATTACAATTATTTAAGGAGGAATTTAATTTGCCTTTCATTGGACTATATTTTCTCCCTAACTTGTCATCTAACTTGTCATCACTGTTTTCTCAGCTGAATCAATGAATCTTGTTTTATCAAATGATATTTATAATCTCCTTTTAGTAATCATCTTCACCACCCCTTTCTTGTCTCACCGCCTCTGAAGTCAGTGCTGCCAGCTCCATGTAGTTCTCTCGGCTGAACACCAGCAGGCGGGTCCGTCCTGTCACTGGAGACTCATCCAGGTGGGTCAGGAGCAGGAGGGCTACAATCACCATAGCAACGCCTGCCCCCGCTGTCAGATGCCAGCGGCGCTGCCAGGCCCATTCGCGCATGAGCTCCCGGCGGTTGTCTGGTAGAGCCACCCACCACTTCCTTAAACTCCTGTACACAGAGCGAGGCCGCAAGGTTCACTGAGTCTTCTCATGTAGCTCACACAACCTCCAGCAGTAAATCTAACATCACATACAGCCCTACTGTGCTGAACACTGAAAGGGAAAGAATCATCTGAAGCTCCTTTCATGTTGGGCACATTTGCACGTTTGGAATTTAGGAGAAAAAGCAAGCAGAAGCCTCAGCAAAAGTTACAGTTAGAATTGCAGGAATGCAGACTAAGATCAATCATTTCTTTTTCAAAGAGGCCTGGCCAAGAAAGAAACATGCAAAAAACATGCTCACAACAATGTACTATGCACAAAATGCTCAAGTAATTCTGTGTGTGAGCGCAAAGGGCATACTCAAATATTAAATTACACAACTGGGCCAAAAGTTTTGTGGCTACAAAAAACAACTCTGTGTGTCACTTCTGTGAGGAGGGCTGGAAATGTTTCTAAACTCCGTCTTCACATCCAGAATAAAACCAAATTAATTAATGAAGCTTGACTGCCAGCGTGCATTATGTTTGCCAAATCATAGTATCATAGTCACACAAACTCAGTCATTAACTTGTACCAGTTAATTAAAACCGGTTTATTAAAACAAAAAACATGGCAATAATTTCAAAAGCAATTTATGTGTTCTTAATTTAATGACAGGAATAACACAGTTGTTGATAAAACAATTAGGACTGTGTTTATATTTAATTATTCATTAAGGCTTAATGAATAAGCACAATTGAATAACACTGCGATAAAACATACAAATGTCTAAACTGCATTATATATTATAAAGTTATAATAAGTTATCTTGAATTTGCCTGCTTTTCTATTGTATTATGTAGTTATTTTTTACATTTATGAACTGAACATGTCACTAATTGGTTTCAAAGCAGTTCTAGTGTGAGTTTTGATTTATCGATACTGTAAAGGGACTGCAACTGGGGATTATTTTCAATGTCAATTTTCTTTGTTAATTAAGTAATTGTTTGGTCTATAAAATGTCAGAGAATGGTGAAAAATGTTGATTAGAGTGTCCCAAAGCCCAAGATGATGTCTTGTTTTGTTCACAACCCAAAGATAATCAGATAACTGCCATGAGGAAGAAAGAAAGGAGAAAATATCTGCATTTAAGGTGTTTTTTTCTTAGAAAATAATGAAAACCAATTATCAAAATGGTTGCAGATAAATTTAATGGATGACAACTAATTGATTTCATGTTTTTTAACTACTTTTTCTAGAACAAATTTATTTATTGATTTCTGTACTTACTTTTTTTACATATTTAAGTGTATTTATTCTATTGTCTACTACTTAATTTTAAAATTATTTTCTTATTCTGTTTTTATGAATTTTGACTTGTATTTTGTTCTTTATCTATATACCAATACTGTTTAAAAATATATATTTTATTTTACTATTTTTAAAATTTATTTAGCAAAATTTGATTACATTTCATCTGCTGTTTTCTCATAGCATGTGTTATTTAGAATAACCTTTCCGCAGTTCCTCGATCCTTTTCAGTCTTTCATTTATCTTTCAGAATCCACATCAGAAAAGCCTTTAATGCCAAGTGAGTTTGCACACACAAGGAATTTGACATGGTGTATAGAGTTGCAGTACTCAGCAACAACAACAGACAGTAAAAGAATAAATATACAAATCTAAATCTCAGAAATTCTAAATCAAAATGCTGTAAGTATAAGAAGCACAGTGTAAAAGTAAGTGTAAACAAAATAATGTGTGAAAAAAGACATAATTTCTTTTTTAGTCTGAGAAGGGTTTTTTGTTTGTTTTTTGGTTCTTTCCCACCACTGTCGAATGCTAGCTCATAGGGAATCTAAAGATAACTTTGGATTGTTGGGTTCTCTGTTTTAAAATCCGTAAAGTCTTCACCTTATTACGAGAAGTGCTATGAGATGGCATATGTTGTGAATTGGTGCTATATAAATACAACTGATTTAAACAGACTTTATAACATGATATTAGGGGTAGGTTTGGGGTGTGGCGGAGGGTATTGTGTGCATTGTTTTATCGCATTTGTATTCCTTCTATGCACACTTTGTGTTAGATTTTATTTGTATGAAAAGTGCTACATAAATAGTCTGATTGATTGTGAATTGCCTGTTGCAGCACACCTAGCTAACCGCTTAATTCTGTAACAATGTAATTCTGTAACACTGTCTCCTACCTGCCCAGTATTATAGCCAGAAGCTTCTGCAGAGGTTTGACGACCATCCATATGAGGGGAGCAGGCAGGGCCCTCAGGGGGGCTGAGGTATGTATCTGGTGTCCACACTGAGTCAGGACAGAACCACTGGACAGAGGGGAACTGCTTTTAAGACAAATCTGGAATCTGCAGAATGAGACAGGTGCTCCACTTCTGGTGGCTCTCATGTGGACACAGTCCGTTATTGTAGAGGACACAGAGCATGTCTTCTTCACTGGACAGCCAGCCGGTTTGCAGACCCGGAAGTTCCTTGTGAAATGTGTGGAAACAGCACAGAATCGGCTGCTCCTTAATAAAAGTGTGCCACAAAGTAAAGCCATGGTTCTGTCAGATAAACCAACTGCTCCTCCAGACTGACAACACACAAGTCAGCACAGCTGCTTGTTACCTAAAAAGGCTGGAAATGTCCATTTCAAACAAGAAATGACCGTCAGAGGACCACGACAACACTTCTTAACTAGTTCCAAAGATCATTTCGACCTGTTCTCAGCTGTCAATGTCACTGCTAATGTTAGCTTAGCAGTAACATGGCAACCACAGTCCGGCGGCGGTAAACCCAGATGTTCGAAGGATAGTTTGATAAAACCGCTAAACGCTAAATTGAAACACGTTATACTCCTGCAACGAGAAATGTCACATGAAACTTCGGCTGTTTGGGGAAAAAGTGTATGACGCTCCTGCGTCTCAAATGATTCCCCCTTGAAACACCTCTGTAACGAACGTTCCGGACACAGCTAGCGTCCCGCTGGAAGTAAAAGTTGCATACAGCCAAAAAATAAGGAAGAAAGTATAAACCGTTACGGAAACTAGCATTTTTTTTTCCACGAAAAAGAAAACCAGTTTCCCTGCCTAAGTTTCAGGTATATGACCCAGTATTCCCACAATGTAAAGTTGCAAAATCCGTAATGAAATGGTGGCTGGTTCTTGCAGGAAGAATGTAAAGATATTAATTTACATGCTGACTGTAAAAAAAATAAAAAAGGAGAAAAACAGGACAAAACTGCTAATAATGCCCATATAAAAAAAGAGCACTTTAACAAATATTAATTCGTTGATGTAAAAAACATAAACAAAAAACTAATATTTATAAAATAAGATTTTTTTTTTTTTTTTTTTTTTTATGTGGACATCATCTGCAGTTCTGGCCTGTTTTTTCTTTTTTAAAATCAACATGTAAATCAATTCCTTTTCCCTACGATTTTGCTAAATATTATCTCTAATATCTGTAAAATAACCATTTAAAAATTATTCACCATTTTTCAGTCCATAATAGTAAAAAGTTGTAAAACAAAAAAATAATTTTCAAGAGAATATAGATTTTTCATGTGGACATTATTGGTAGTTTTGGCTTGTTTTTGTTCTTACAGTCAACGTGCAAATTATTTTTTACTGTGTTTTTACTAGATATTATCTGTAATTTTTAGAAAACAGGGAAATACCGTAAAACAGCAGTTTCAGAAATTCTGCCTCTGGATTTTTCAATTCCTAATACACATGATTATATATAACAATACAGGCCAAGTTATCACATTTTAATACAAAACGTAAGTGTATTGTAAGAATTTTTTTGCTATAATGTAATAAGTTTGTCATAAAAATATTAATCATCATCAAATGTTATAACATGAATATACCTTGTCATAGGATAAAAAAAATCTAGATTTTGAAATGATTTGTAATGCAGTGTTGGACAGGATAGCCTCTTTAGAACAAAAACATACTTCAGTGTGCTACACAAAAATAACATAGGAAAGATCACAAAATATGAAAATAGATTTTTATTCCATGTTTAAAAGAAACCAGATTGACTGAGAATTCTCACCAGAACACACATACATTCTCTCTCTCTCTCGAACACAAACTATTGAGTGAATAACGAGGTATTTGTTTGATGGACTAAAACAAAATAGAAACTAAGTAAGTTATTACTATAGATATAAAACCTAATGTGTTTGGTAAAAATTTTCACAACTTGTTAAATACTGCAGTATAACACAAGAACAGTCGGCTATTTGGTTCTTCATAGTAAATAATCATGTTCGGTTGACAACACGGAGCCTAGGTGTAACACTGTGCTGCTGTTTGTCTCCGAGTCCTTTCGTCCCTCCTGTGGTGTCTCTTGACTGATCAGCTGATCAAAAGCGAGGTCATCTGAGTCCACTGGTTTGGATGAGATGCTTAAAGATTCTCCTTCTTCTTGGTCAGAAGATTGTTGCTTTGAAATAAAGTCTGACTGGAAAAGGGCCTGGATCTGGGTGAGGAAGGGGTGTCCCTCCTCATCTGGCAGTGATTCCAAGTACCTCGCCAGAGACGCCAACATCTGGAGTGAGGAAGTCAAGTGAAGTTAGCATGACAATATAACAGTAAAAGCAAGAGTAACTCCTCAGACTTACCTTCTCCAAACAGGTGAGATGGGAATCTCTACGGAACATTCTGTTCATCTGCACACTCCTGACCGACCAGAGTAGCAAAAAAAAAAAACTGTTTAGACATTTCCTCAGAAACTGTTCAATAACACAGTAAGATGGGTTCAACATAAGTTTGTACCTTTTATTGCTTTTCAACACTGAATCATTGTCAATTTCATGTGACTTTTTGAAAAGAATTATAATGCTGAACAACTACTCTCGGATAGACAGCCTTATCAGAAAGTAGCCAAGAAAGCCACTGTTAAAAAAAGCTCACATTAAATCTCAACTAGAGTTCATCAGAAGCAAAGTGGGAGAGTCTGAAGTCAACTAGAAGAAGGTTCTTTGGTCTGGTGAGACCAAAATTGAGCTGTTTGGCCATCAGACTCGACACTATGTATGGCAGGCGCCAAACTGCACATCATCACAAACACACCATCTCCAGTGTGAAGCATTGTGGTGGCAGCATCATTATGTGGCGATGCTTGTCAACAGCAGGGCCTGAAAGCATTGTGAAAGTAGAGGATAAAATGAAAGCAGGAGAGTATCGGGAAATCCTGGAGGCCAATCTGATGTAGTCTGCAAGAGGACTGCGACTTGGGAGAAAATTTGTTTTCCATCAGGTCAGTGGCCTGAAGCATACAGCCAAAGCTACACAGAAATGGTTTAAAGACAGCAGGGTGAATGTTCTGAAGTGGCCAAATCAGAGCCTCAGTTCTGCAGAGAATTCGTGGCTGGACTTGAAAACACTGTTTACTCACGATTCTTCTGCAACCTGACGGAGCTTGAGCAGTTTTGCAAGGAAAAATGGCTTAAAATTGCAGTGTCCAGATGTGCAACACTAGTTGAGACTGACCTACACAGGCTCAATCCTGTAATTATGGCTACTAAATCCTGACTTACAGGGAATGGATACTTTTGCTGTTACTTACTTTACATTTTACATTTTTAATACAATGGCATTGCTTTGTAGAAATCTGTTTTCACTTTGACATAAAACAATCTTTTTATAAATTTTTTTTTTTTAAAAAGCCAAACACAATTGAACACGACTTAGTGGTAAAAAAGCTTTAAAAGGGTTGTGAATACTTTAATAGGCACTGTGGGCACGCATGATTAAGAATGGGCAGTACAGTCTACAGCGTCTCACCCACCCGGGTGTTTGAGAGTATTTGTGGATGATCCACTGAGCCCTCCTCATCGTCTGTTCCCAGTCTGGGATGTCTTGTGATGACAGGAAGTCGAATCTGTAGGGCAGCTCTGGGGAAGAACAGAGACGGAGACTCAGCCAGAGGATAAACTGTGTTACTGTGTACACAAATCGCTGACCTACATTGTCAGCTTGATTTCAAAGCCTCTTGATCTGAACCATTTTGAAGTTTTGAGTGGTGTCTTATTGTGCGTGAGAGTGTGTGTTACACATACTCTGAAGGCCTGAAGGCTCTTGACTCTCTTTTACCAACAAGCAGGTAGTTTGGGAATGAGGGGAGGGGTTTGCTGGGTCATATGGGCTCACGATCATCCCGATAAAGGGGGCTCCACCCCGTGAGAAATAACTCTGGAACAATCAAGACACAGAGAATCAGATCACATGTTCATTGACATATAAACCCTGTGTGAGCTCTCATTGGTTCATTTGTACCTGGAACTGGTCCTGTGTGTTTATGTCCCGGACTGAAGGGTTCGGGTGGAAGGAGGGATGTGAGTGGTACCAGCCAACCACGCTGAAACCCAGAGACGATAGCACATCACAGGCCTGAGTCTGAGACACCGGGTCCATCTCACACTGCAGACCTGTGCTCACACTGTTACATGGCTCTGCCGCACAGATCTAAACAGAAAATCCTCTGTCACTAAACATAGTTTTCAGCCTATACTGGGAATAAAGGATTCATCTTTGTTTGTCTGCAATGCTGCTTCTAATGTCTCTACTTACCTTCAAAACTTTGGCTTCCACATTGAAAGTTCCACCTAGCAGACCAATGACTTCCCCTCGAGACACATGGGCATGCTGGATGCAGGATCACAGTACATTAGATCAATTTAGGAGCATCAGAATACAAGAGGCAATTGTTTTGGGAACAAATCTAGCAAAAGAAGTGACATTGCTTGTCCATGATATGGACAAAAGTTCTGGGACTGCTCATGGTACGTGGATGCAACATTTGTCAGCAGTAACAGACACGAGTCAAGAGACTGTGTGACACTTTGCTATCAACAGCTGGACCAGGTCTACACATGTTTTTGTGGCCACTGACAGGTGTGGCACATTTAGTATTTATCCAAGGAGTTCAAACATTACATTCTGCGTCAATCAGCAGCCTGTGATGAGCAAGCTCCATATTAAGGATCCTCAGTTGTGGTGAGAGGTGGGTCTGCGGCTACCACTGAGGGAAAAACAATAGTTTTCACAGTGGAAGAGTTATAGTTTCCCAGACTGCTCAGGGATTAGTCCCGTAGAATCAAACTGCCAAGTTCCACTGTAACATCCTGAGGTATCTGAGGAAGAACATTTGACGCAATTGACTTGAACTGTGGCGTAATAGCATGTTGGTGTTTAAATGCGCTGTGTCTTCCGTCACAGTAAAGTGATTATACACAGGTGGCCACAACACAATAATTGCTTTCCACCCACTCTGATCACTAGATTAGGTTCTCTGTGACTAATTTCTTTTCCCTAAAATTAAACTGAAGTTGAAAAGTTGCTGTTTTGACACAGCTAGAGCTTCAGCTGCCGTCGTACATGGTGCTTGGCATGTTTACACAACAGGGCTTCTAGGAAGCATTAGAAGTGTAGCAGGAGTGTTAGGTATGCTGTATCATTGCGCAACAAGACCATTTTGAAGTAGATGGCAGGCAAATTTAAATCAGGTACGGTTTTGATTTTCATAGGCATGGTCTTGGAACCTTTTGATCAAACGTTGTACCATCAAGCACCTTCTCTTACAGCAGACCTGGGCAACCACGACGGTGAGTGATTTGTTCACTGAGGTAAATACATGCATGAACAAGCTGGGACTAAAATGGGAGAATTTGGTTGGTGTTACAACTGATGGCTGTCCAAATTTGACAGGGAAAAATGTTGGACTTTTGAAACGGATGCAAGATAAAGTGACTGAAATAAATCCAGAACAGAAACTGATATTTTTTGCATTGTATTATACATCAGGAGGTGCTGTGTAAGTCAGTGCTAAAAATCAACCACGTGACTGATGTTGTAGCTAAAGTAGTTAACTTCACCAGGGCAAGAGCATTGAATTACAGACAGTTTGTTGTCTTTTTGGAGGAGATGATAGTGAACATGGTGACCTTGGTTACCAGACAGCTGTCAGATGGATCAGCCTGGACAAGGTGCTTAAACGAGTTTGGGATCTGAGAGCAGAGATTCAAGAGTTGGGCATTGTACATCATTGTATTGTGTAATTTACTGTTTTTATTGAGATACATATTGAGCAGAGCTTTTAAGTGTACTGGTCCGGCCCTTAACAACCGTCAAAGTTTCTCATATGGCCCCATATTAAAATTAATTGCCTACCCCTGTCTTACAGGATAACAAAACAAAAAAAAGGAATCCCTGGTTGATTAACTCGCTGACAGGCAGCCTGAAACCACAGTCAGAACATATTCAGCATGTGATTTTATGCCTAACATACCATGTCCATGAT